>NW_006781396.1:2608633-2616152 GCF_000442215.2 Lipotes vexillifer | reverse complement strand
GTGCTGTTTCTTACCCCTCCCCCCCAAACCTGCCCTTTCATGTACTTCCTGGGGTGTGTGTGCACCCTCTTGTGTGTGTGGGTGTCCGGAGGACCCCGGATCTGAGAGCCCTGAGCTGAGGTCTGAAACCCACCTCTGCTCTATCGCTGGCCCTGCCCCACCCCCATTTCTGTGTGGTGACCTTGGGCCATTCTTTGACCCCAGCCGAGCCCTGACCAAGCATCCTTCCCGCTCCTCATGTTGTTGTGAACTTGTGAGTCGTGTCAAAACAGATGAGAGGGCTGGGAAGAAGCATGGTGCTGCCCCTAGCAGCCTGTCCTCTGCCCTTCACCCTCTGCCCTTGTCTGTTCTTCCCATTCTCATCTATAAATGGTCTGTCCCTTCACAGATGTGTGGGGCTTCCCATGGCCTTGTACAGGCCCTGTGGGCTCCAAACCTGGAGGGCTATTATCCTGGAGCCTCGGGTCTACCTGCTCCAGGTGTGTTCGAGTTTCCAGGCCCTCTCCTATCACAAATTCACATAAGAGTTAATCGATGGCTCTCAGTTTTGTCTGCATATTAGAACCATCTGGGGAGCTTTAAAATCCCCCCACACCCCAGAACAGGGAGTGACTGCAAATGGGCACAAGATATCTCTTACGATGGTGGAAATGTTCCAAAATTGTATTGTGGTGATGGTTGCCAAATGCTGTAAATTTATGAAAAGTCATTGAATTGTACACTTGAAATGAGTGAAGTTTATGGCCTGTAAATTCCAGTTGACCCTTGAATAACACAGGTTAGGACTGCATGGGTCTGCTTATATGCGGATTTCTTTTTTCAACAGTAAATAGCACAATACTACCAATCGGTGGTTGGTTGAATCTGTGGATGCAGACCATGGATATGGAGGACCAACTCTAAGTTATATGTAGATTTTCAACTGCAGAGGGCAGGCACCCCTAACCCCTGAGCTGTTCAATGGTCAGCTGTATAGTGCTTCTTTTAAAAATTACCACTTCTTTTAAAAATCCCTACCTCTAGAGAGTCTGACTCAGTCTGGGGTGAAGCTGAGGCATCCAGAGTTCTTAAATGTTCCCCAAGTGACTCCAGCGCTGAGAACTACTGAGTTATCTCTTGAAAAAGACCCAGAGAGCTTTGCTGTATTTCTTACCTATAGCCCTACAGGAAAAGGGAAGGGGGTTGACTTTGGTTGAGCCCTCCTTTGTGCCTGGCCTTGTGCTGAGGGCTTTGTAAGTGTTGCTGCCTTCAGTTCTTAGAACAGTCCCATTTAACAGGCAAGTACACTGAGGCTCAGCAAGGTGAAACTATGCCAAAACCACACATAGCTAGTAGTGGCCGAGCTGGGATTCAAACCCAGGCCTCTTGGACTTGAGGCATATGCTCCCTCCACTGCATGGATGGACCTCCCGGGTGGCTGGCTTCCCTCCCATGAACATACCTGCCTGGGGCCCCTGGATGGTGATTTCAAGGTACAGAGCCAAGATCAACTCTAGATTGTGTGGGAAGATTGTGTCTTCTCTCCCTGATCAGCCCTTTGTTTCTCTGGGGGTGGTAAACCAAATAATTGCACAGCTATTGTCATCATGAATAATACTGTCTGCCGTTTTTGGAGGGCTGTGTGTGCCAGGTGTTATCTCACTGAATGCTCACAGCAGCCCTGTGGGCAGGTGCTGTTATCCCCATGGTACAGTCGAGGAATAGGATCAGAAAGGGGAGCCCTTTGTTGAAGGTCCCTCAGCGCATGGTAGGGCTGGAATTCTGGGTGACCCTGAGGCTTGTGCTCTTAACGTTCCTTTTTCTGGGCTCACCCGTGGTGCCTGCCAGCTGTGCCGTGAGCCCGGTTGGGCACTTCCTATGGCAGGCTAGGCAGCGGTGGCCCTAGGGTGACCTCGCACCCTCTGCTCCATCCCAGTGGTGCTTCAAAGGTCACTGCATCTGGAAGTCGCCGGAGCAGACTTATGGCCAGGATGGAGGCTGGAGCTCCTGGACTAAGTTCGGGTCATGTTCACGGTCGTGTGGGGGCGGGGTTCGATCCCGTAGCCGGAGCTGTGACAATCCCCCGTGAGTGCACTTGGCTGAGGTGGGCAGGGCAGGGGCCTGAGGGGGGTTGGAGAGGGAGTCGCTGGGGGGCAGGGCACAAGAAAGAAGGTCCCCTGCAGGTGGCTGTGTACGTATTCCAGTGGATGACGGCCCAGAATTGTTGGGGGTGCCAAATCACTTCCACCTGGGTCTGACATCTCCCTTTGTGTCTGACTGACATCTGAGAATGGGTCCGAACCAGTGATTCTCAGATTCTCGTCTGCGGAGAATCTGGGTGGGCCCAAGGCTTGGCCAGTTTAACAAGTCCTCCTGTGACCCTCATCCTCCAGCTAAACTTTGAGAAAACACTGATCTAAATGTTCACTAGTCATGTCTTGGGAGGATAAATTCCCCAAGTCTGTTTCCTACTACCTGAAGCAAAACTTCTTTTAATTTTTCTTAGCTTATCTCTTTCTAACATCAAGTCCCCCCCCTCACTACCCCCTACCCATATGTCAGCATTCTGGGGGAGTAATCTCTTTCTCCCATTTATCCCCTCTATGGGGACCCCCTCCCATGGTTTTGGAACCTCTGAGCACCAGCTTTTTATGGCCTCCGTCTCCCAAGCTGAAGCAGCCTGCTTAGAACAGCTTCCTGAGAGATGGGGGCTGGCTGGGGCCGGCCGTGTGGGTCGGCTGTCTCCACGTTCAGTGATTCTGAGCCTCTGTGGGGCAGGGCCGGTCCCACCCCTCACAGTGCCGAGTGATGCAATGGGGACCTCAGAATGGCAGGGTCCTAGGATCACAGAGGCTCGGGGGTGGTCACCCTCCCTCCAGCATCCTCAGGAGTGGTCCTTCATACTCTGCTGTGTACTTCCAGGGATGGGACGCTCCATGCCCCCTGGAGCAGCCTATTCCTGTGTACTGACCCTTTACAAATATGAGCCGAAATGAACAGCCTTGTAACTTCAACCTGTTGGGGGTATGAAAGCCAGGTTAAAGAAAGGCACGGTGATGCCCACTCTGGATAGACCACCTCCCAGTCATGAGAGATAGTTATCCCCATTTATTGAACTCGTCTACGATAATAACTATTTTTATTTTATGAGGCTTAAAGGAAGTATAATCTGTGCACTCTCGGCACCATGCCCAGCACAGATTAATAAAGGACAGCTGCTGTTATAATTACCCCAGTGTACGGAGCACTTTCTCTGTGCCAGGTGGGGTGCTAAGCACTTCCATGCATAGACCCATGTAATCCTCCCAGCATCTCTGAGCAGAGTTCCAGTAACCTTGTTCACTTGGGTACTTGGTATCCATAATCTTACCGGATCCTTTTAATTTAATGGGGAAGAGAGTACAGATTTAAATACCTTTTTAAAATTTGTTCTTCACAGACACACCAGGAGGTAGGTAAAATAAGAGGTGTTATGGTCCCTCCTTTAAAGCAGAACTTAAGGCACAGCAAGACTTGGGGTTTTATTTAGCCGTAGGTCTTCTTACTCCAAATCCAAGTCTCTTTTACCACTCCTCAGTTTCTTATGGTATTAAATGGAAGTGGATGCAAGTAGGAGCAGTTGAGTCATTTATTGAGGGCCTACCATATGTCAGGAGCTGTGTAACAGTTGAAAGAATATACAAAGATGAATCAGATTGATTTCTCTCCTAGCCCAGTTGGAGGGGGTTAGTCATTCCCTCCTGTCTTCCTCCCTCCCCCTCCCCCCATCTTTTGCCCCCTTTCTTTTGCTCATTCTCTCCTCTCCCCCATCTCACACACACACACAGTAGGTGGCATATGCCTGAAGGGACCACAAGGCTCTGAGCTGAGGCTCTGAGAGGAAGAGTGGGGGTTCCTCTCTAGTTTGTAAGTTAGCGGAGCCCCTTTTTATGCTACTCTAAAAGGCTGGGCTACCCCAGGTCACCATGTGGGAAGCCTGCCCCCACCCCCAGCCTTTCCAGCCAGCACGGTCTCTCTGCGCTCGCCCCAGCCCAGCCTATGGAGGCCGCCTGTGCTCGGGGCCCACGTTCCAGTACCAGGTCTGCAACGGCGAGGAGTGTCCGGGGCCCTATGAGGACTTCCGGGCCCAGCAGTGCGCCAAGCGCAACTCCTATTACGTCCACCAGAACGCCAAGCACAGCTGGATCCCCTATGAGCCGGACGACGGTGAGTGGAGCCCTGCTCCCCACGCCCACCCCGTGGCCTTGGGCATCTGCTGGGTCCATGTCTTCCCAGGCAGGGCTTCCCAGGCCTGGCCCACCAGTGAAGGTGGAGGGACAGTGGTGGCACCAAATGGGGTATTGCAGTCAGCAAGTTTGCCATACGCCTTTGTGCAGGCCTTTGCACTGTGTGCGTTGAGGGAGCCACAATCCTCATCACAACCATCCTTGATTTGTATGCTTACGCTGACCGTTTTCTGTCAGATGCAAGGGCAATGTCTTGAGCAAGGGTTGCTTGGCCCAGAGGTACCGGCTGGCAGCAGTGCTGGCTGTCGGGGTTGGTGCCTTTCGGACATGTCCTTACCTGTGCGGAAGGCCCGGTACAGGTGCGGGTGCCCCTTGCTTTGCATAACCGGCATCCTGAGAAGCTTTGTCCTATTACATACCATGTTTTTAGGTTTTACTGATTGTGCTACTGTTTCAGTAGTTAATGAAAATGATTTGAAAGTCAGGCCGATGGGAGTCTGTGGGATCCTCCTACTGACCGCCTACAGGCTACCTGGACACAGGTCTCAGGACTCAAGCGGAGGGTCTGAATTCTGGGGCCAAGCCAGTGCTTATCTGTTTTGGAGCATTTCTAGTGATGGCTCTCGCAGCGGCAGAGAGAACCCATGAAGGATTCATGCCTTCAGGCTGGAAGGGCCTTTAACAGTCCTCTCAGTCTACTTTCCCCTGCCGGCCTCTCCATGGTCCTTCCATAACCTGATGCTTACCCCCTACCACGTAGCCCTCGGCATCAGACGGCGCCGATCAGAATGGCCTTCCTTGAGCCCAGGGCCACCTCTTCGTAGCCCTGGTTCCAGAGTATCAATTGCAAGACCCTCCATCTTCAGCTCACATTTAGAATGACCGTCTTCAAGTTAGAAGGGACCTTGGAGGCCTGTGTATTGCCCGCCAGTGCACAGACCCTTCCAGAACATGCTTGTAGGGAGTGTCTTCTCCCTGCTCAGACTCCTCCTAGCCTGGGGAGCTCACCACTCCCGTGCCACTGTCGGCTGGCTTCCAGGGCTGCCCAGAAACCCACCTGCCTGGGGTGCACTGGTCAGGGTCCTGCCTGTCTTCGGGAGGGATGCAGCCCCCCACCCCTTAGCCCCTGGCCCAGGTCCCACCAGGAATATGACCCCCCCTCTGCATGAAATCCAAAGTAGTATTGGATGTTGTGGCTCTGGACTTGGGTCCTGAGTGCTGGGGCAAGGCGTCACCAGGTATCCTGGGAGCCCAGGGATGAGGACCCTGGAGCCAGATGGTTCCTTACAAATTTTGCTTTGGAAGCCTTGCACATCCATCCAGACCCACACAAGCTGCTGCAACACGGGGTGGAGAAGGGCTGCAAGGCCAATGGGGCAGCTGGACTTTGGGTTTTCCCAGGACTTTTAGACAAATTCCAAGAAGTTAGCTAAGCCCCAACCTCCCTTTTTCTAAGAAACACAGCAAGTGTTTATATGTTCTCCGGAACCTACTTTTGTAGGACGTTAATAGCCTTGATTTGATTGTTAGAACTAGAAAGGATCTCCTTCCTTCCCTCACTGCCGCTCCATTTTGTAAACCCAAACACAGACCACTGTTCTGCCTTACGTTCATGCAGGCTTCTAATGTTCACAAGCATGGTAAGATTCACCATCGTATGTGTGGCTGGTGATGTGTACGTAGAGGTCAGAGCAGGACTCAAGCCAGACTGCCTGGGTTAGAATCCTGGCTCTGCCACTTACTGGGTGGCTGTATGGCCTTGAGCAGGTTTCTTAACCTCTCCGGCCCTTGGTTTCCTCCTCTGTAATGCTACATCCTTGTGGGTATTGAGAGGCTTAACTTAGTTAATTCACAGAAAGCATTGAAAGTTGTACAGTAAGAATGTATAAAGGTTTTGGAAGTCTGGCACATGGTAAGCTTTCATTAAGTGTCAACTTATTATTGTTATTATTATTATTTTATCACTTGATGTTTCTTAACAATGTGATGTGGCATTTTACTGATCAGGCGTAATAAATAAGGAACTGAGACTCAGAGAGGTCAGATAATTTGCCCAAGGTCACATGGCTTATAAGTGACACAGCAAGGATTTTAAGCCCAGCTCCACACCTAGTTCTCCCCCCGTTGCCCAGACCTGGCCCCTGGAGCTTCCTGTTCGGGCCATGTGTTAATGTCGGTCTAGGCCAACCCACCTTCTCCGAGCCCAGCTGGCTCAGTGTGGTCCCTTTCCCCACAGACGCCCAGAAGTGTGAGCTGATCTGCCAGTCAGAGGACACAGGGGACGTGGTCTTCATGAACCAGGTGGTCCACGACGGGACTCGCTGCAGCTACCGGGACCCGTACAGCGTCTGTGCCCGCGGCGAGTGCGTGGTAGGTGCCCCCCTCCTGGCCGCCTACCCTCTGCCTGCCCCGGGAGACTGGAGGGCTGCACTGCCTCCTTCTGCTCCCTGGGAAGACAGGCATCGCCTCCCCTTCCTCACCCATGACACCCCTTGGTCCTCAACATGACCTTGGGATGCTGGAAAGGGGTTACTGCCCAGCCCCATTCAATGGGAGAGGCGTGGCCAGGTTTAAGACCTTGCCCATGTCACACGGTGACTCCAAGAGTGCCTCTCGGTCCAGGGTCCTCTCCTGTCAAGGCCTGGGGACTGAGGAGGGGGCCAGGGGCTGCCGACCTGGGGGTGGTGGTGGGGCATGGAAGCCTCTTCCCGCTGACCCCATCTCTGGCTTCAGCCCGTCGGCTGTGACAAGGAGGTGGGGTCCATGAAGGCAGATGACAAGTGTGGGGTCTGTGGCGGCGACAACTCCCACTGCAGGACTGTGAAGGGGACTCTGGGCAAGGCCTCCAAGCAGGCAGGTGAGCAGGTTAGGGCTGGGGGACGACCAGGAGGGGCTGGGGTTCTGGCCCAGCTAGCGTCCCTAGAGCCTGAACCATCCCTTAGGTGGGCCCTCCCTCCTTGAGCCGGGCCACAGATCTGTTGGGGGGGGGGGGTGCCCTGGAGCCTGTCTCAGACCACAGCTGCCCCCAGCTGTGGTTCCTCATTTTCCAGGCGTGCTGCGCCTGCGCTTGGGCTCAGGAGCTCAGAAGCATTTCCTGCTTGGCACTGTGTTGTCCTAAGAACTCAGCCATCTCTTTGGCCTGGGGCTGTTAGTGGGAATGAGAGTCCAGACAGATCTGTAGATGAGGCCCAGGCTGGACTGGTGATTTCCTTTTTGCTCTTCTTTCTCATTTTTTTTTTTTTTTTTTTTTTGCTCCAATCAGCGAATTTGATCTCCCTACTCATGCATGGCTCAGGCCCCACTCTTGGGGAAGC
>NW_006781396.1:2607390-2608243 GCF_000442215.2 Lipotes vexillifer | reverse complement strand
TTTTTTTTTTTTTTTTTTTTTTTTTTTTTTGACTGAAGTGCTTCCTGCTTTGAACTCCTGGTGCCTTAGAGTTCCTTGACTTCCCTCCCCACCTCCAATCTGGCCACACTAGCTGTTGAAAAGGGCCAGATATTAGTCCTTTACACTTTAGTATGAACTAGATTCATTTCCCCTTGGGGAGTGTTTCAGCTTTGCCATGCCTCTCCTCGTTGGGGGAAAGTTGATTGCTCTGAGAAAGGTTAGTTTTCAGGCCTCGGATTGGGAGGATCATGGGGGCCCCCCATGCTGGATCTTCATGGCCTATTTCATCGAAATCCCTACAGTGGCTTAAAGTGTGAGAAGAAAGAGGGGAGGGAAAGTCAGGAGAGAAAAGGAGGGTCAAGAAAGTGGCAAATAATAGGAACTAACACACACACAGAGCCCAGTAGTATTTATAGAGCATCTTAAGCTGTATGAACTGTGATCCTCTCAGCACCTTATGGAGAAGGGCCCATTCCTATTTTACAGACGAGAAAACTGAGGTTCCTGGGTATCTGTGAGGAGAGGGGGTGATGGGGGATGCTGGCAGTGGGGCTACCAGCTCAGGATGCTCATGGTTTTTCTGGATCCTCCTCTGTGGCAGGAGCTCTCAAGCTGGTGCAGATCCCGGCAGGTGCCAGGCACATCCAGGTTGAGGAGCTGGAGAAGGTCCCCCACCACATTGGTGAGTGCCTGGGTGCCAGGAGATGGGCAGCCAGGCCCCGGGACCTGCCCTCGGGTGTGGGGGGAGCTGGGAGGGCAGAGGAGAGGATTCTAATGCAGAGGGCATTTCATGAATTAAAATAATGGGAGAGAACCCTTTTTTTTTTTTTTT
>NW_006781396.1:2582493-2607380 GCF_000442215.2 Lipotes vexillifer | reverse complement strand
TTTTTTTTTTTTGCGATACGTGGGCCTCTCACTGTTGTGGCCTCTCCCGTTGCGGAGCACAGGCTCCGGGCGCGCAGGCTCAGCGGCCTAGCCGCTCCGCGGCATGTGGGATCCTCCCGGACCGGGGCACGAACCCATGTCCCCTGCATCGGCAGGCGGACCCTCAACCACTGCGCCACCAGGGAAGTCCGAGAGAACCCTTTTTTATTGATTGATTGATTTTTATTCATGTTGAAATGGGAACCTGCTCCATGGTTCAAATATCAGAAGGTATGAAAGGAGATCCAGTGAAGATCCACCCCCCCCCCAGCCCACAGCCCCCATGGGCAGATTTCTCTCGGGGGTGACGAAAATGTTCTGGAATTAGACAGTGGTGGTGATTGCACAGTCCCTGAATTGAATGCTTTGAAAGGCAGAATGGTTTGGTATGGGAATTATATCTCAATTTAAAACACGTAAGCATGGTTTGGAGGAGGCTCCTGGCGAGCCGGTGGGCAGAAGGCCGCTGCCCGCACGTTGGGCTGTGGCTGGGTTCCCCCACACTCGTCTGTGCTCAGGCTCCTTACTGAGGGCATGCGGGCTGTGATGTCACTGGGCCTCAGCACGTCACAGAGGCCGCTCTTACCCACTGTGCCCACCAAGTCACCCTGCTTGTCACCAGCTAGTCATAAACACGAACCCAAAACCTAACATCTCTGGGCAAGCTTGTATATTACAAAAGCGCTGACTTTTCATATTTTTAGATTATTATTAGAATAATACAAAACGTTTTTAAAGTCTCCTGGAGAACTTGCACTCCCTGGAGAATACATCTGCATTAGCACAGCTGTAAAAATGCCTAACCTGCTCTGGAGGGCGCCTGAGTGTAGTCCAAGCAGGGGTAAGGCACAAGGGGAAACTGATGCGCCAAGTGGCTTGTGGGCCCTCTGTGCACCCTCATTCACTTGCAGCGTGAGCCAGTCTGGGCCTGGGTCTCCCATCTTCTACCCCGTGCCCCTGCCAACTGCATCTCTGCACAGGGGGTGTGAGACGGGAGGGCTTTGGCTTGGCCGCCTCCCTGCCCACTTGCCTGTCTGGCTGTGGAGAATTACGCCTGCACAGGGACAAGGAGAGAAGGTCATTTACCTCTGGAAGAGGATGGTTGCTTACAGACAATCCTCCTACTGCACCCCTACAGATGATTCCATAATGTCAGCAGCCCCTTGGGCCCCTGGCCAGCCCCTTCCACCCACGGCCCCCCAACCCCGCTCAGATGTCCAGCCCTTCCAAGGAGCTAGATGGGCTTGTAGGCAGCAGATGGGCTTCCCTGGAGGTTGGGGCAGAGGCTCCTAGCACCTGCGGCAGGCTCTGGGCGGGCACACTTGCTGTGTGTTTATGGGGTGAGGGTTAGAGCTCTCCAGGAGCCTGAGGGAGAGGGAAGCAGAACTGAGACCTGTCGTCGGCACAGGTTGTGTGATTATACGTGTGTGAGATCCGCAGCGGCCCTGGTGTAAATGCGCAGAATATGTATGTGGGAGTGAGTGTGTGTGTGCCCGTGTGTGTGCACACGCGCGCTAACAGGGTATGTACTCTCTGGAGAAGCCCGGGACAGGTGGCAGCCTTGGCAGTGAAGGCCAAGGCCCTGGTCCAAATGTGTGAGGCACTCCTGGAATTTGGGGTCGTGGACTCTGAAAGGAAGTGAAGGGAAGACAAGCCGTGCTGTTAATATCCACCGTGTGTGGGGCTTTGAGCTGGCACTTTTCATTCGTTATCTCGTTGGAGCCTCATGATAATGCTCTTGTTATCCCATTTTGCAGTTGAGGAAATTGAGGCTCCGAGAAGTTAAAAGAGTTGCTGGAGGTACCAAGTGAGTCAGTGGTAGGACCTGGGCTCAGAGCTGGTAGGAGGTGGTGGAGATTCCAGCCCACCACCCCCAGGAAGGCGGGGTGTACATCCAGGGACCAGGGACAGCAGTGGTCATGAGCTGTGGAGGCAGACAAGGGCCTGAGGAGATGCTCAGCTCTAGCCTGGAGGGTCTGTTGATTCTGGGGGCTGGCAGAGATCAGGTCGTGGGAAAGGAGGGGGCGTCTCTCCTCCCACTCAGCAGGGAGGCTGGCCCTCTGGAGAGCTGGGCTACCTGCCTCTGTGTGTCCGGGACAAACCCTTGCCCCTCTCAGGGCCTCTGTTTCCCCATCTGGATTAATAACAGCACCAACCTCAGGATGCATGTGAGGAGGGAGCAGAGTAAACAGCATGTGGTTCATGCCCTGGATCCTTAGCTCTTATATTATAATTACACCAGGTGGGGACACCCCTGGGCTCCAGAGCCTTTGCCATCCCCACCTGGCTGGGGGCTTGGGTCCCATGGTGCAGCCATTCTCTGACCCCTGATGCCTCCAGGGTGAATGAGGCTGTGACTCGGGGGCCTTTGCTGGGGTGTCTGCAGCTACACACCTTCCGCCCACCGGTCACCCAGCACCTTTCAGTTACAAGTTGTGAGTTGCTCGCTGACTGGGACTCTAAGGGGGCACAATGGACAGATATTTTTTATACTCCTGCTCTGTGCCAGGCCCTGTGCTGGGCCAAGGACACTGAGATGGAGGAGGTACACTGACAGGCTGTGGGAGAGACAGGATATTTGTAATTGCAACAGTGCTAAAAGTCAGGTGCTGATTTGATGGCAGTAGTAGTGCCTACCATTTATTAAGTGCCAACTGCATGCCATGCACTCTGCCTAGTTCTTTATATATATGAACTCCTTTAATTGTCCCAAGAGCCCCATGGCAGGGTAGGTGGGCAAGGGGTACTGCAATTATCCTCATGGGGCAGCAGCCCTATGAGCTAGGTAGAATTATCATTCCCATTTTACAGATGGTAAAACTGAGGCAACACAGGGAGGCTAAGTAACTTTCCCAGATCAATCTGGCTCCAGAGCCTCTACTCTTAGCCTCTATGCTCTGCTGTCAAAGTTGTAGGGAGGGCAAATCCCTGAGGACTGGACAATCAAAGAAGGCTTCCTGGAGGAGGGGAGAATTGTGCTGAGCCTTAAATGTGGGTGGAGATTAGTCAGGCAGGAAGAAGGGGAGACAAGATGAGAGGAATGGTGTGCACCAGGGTCCAGAGGCAGGGGTGCTACGTGGGGGCGGTGGGATGATCCATCAGACTGGAGAAAGGCTCAGGTGGGAAGGAGTGACAGGTGGGCAGGGAGCCCCTAGGGGCCCACTGGGACGGCCTTGAAACCCCTGAGATGTGGCTGGTGCTCCTGTGGAGGGGAATAGAAATCTGTGTGACCCTCTCCCCATGGCCAGCGGTGAAGAACCAGGTCACAGGCAGCTTCATCCTCAACCCCAAGGGCAAGGAAGCCACGAGCCGGACCTTCACTGCAATGGGCCTGGAGTGGGAGTACGCAGTGGAGGACGCCAAGGAGAGCCTCAAGACCAGTGGGCCCCTGCCGGAAGCCATTGCCGTCCTGGTGAGTCCCCACCCTGCATGGTGGCCCCTGCCCACCCCCGCTTGCTGCCCCAGCGCAATCCCCTAGCTCACCGTCTCTGCTGCTGAGCCAGCGCAGGCCTGGTGGAAATCCTCCTGTTCTGGTGTCTTCAGGAGCCTGGGCAAGGCCAAGGTGCCCTCTGTGCTTCGAGGCTGGCAGGATGGCAAGTGAGGAGGAAAAAAGAAATGGTTGTCTCACTGTCTGATCAGAGATGCCCCACACAGGGAATCTGTTCTTAACACGGGGTCAGAAATAGGGCCCAGGAGGAGCTGGAGGGACCTGGGTTGGTTCCCCCATCATTCTGCCATCATCCAGTATCCAGTTGCATTATGGCTTTGCCAGCAAGTGAGTCCAGGAGTCCAGTGGCCTGTGGCCCAGGAGTGCTGTCTGGCACTGCCAGCCTCCTGAGAGGGGCATGGGGCCACTGTCCCAGCTGAGGCCCACCTCTGCCCACACACCCTCTTCCTAGACCATAATAAGCCAGGGCTTATGGATCAGGGATTGTTAACTCAGGAGACAAGACCGGGAGGGGCTCTATTGGCACTGGCTGGTGGCAGGGAGACCTTCTACAGGCTTTGTTCCTGGTGCTACCCTCATTAGTCAGGGAGGTTCTAGAGGGCAGGGTCTGAAGCCTACTGATGTCAGCATATTAATTCAATCCAGCATGTGCTTTCTACTCACCCTATATTTGTTGTCCACCCATACACCCATGACTGATTAATTTTCAACGAGAGTACTAAGACCATTCAGTGGAAAAAGAAGAATCTCTTCAACTAATGGTGCTGGGACAACTGGATATGCACATGCAGAAGAATGAAGTTGAACCCCTGCCTCACACCATATACCAGCATCAGCTCAAGACAGATCAAAGCCCCAAGTACAAGAGCTAAAACCATAGAACTCTTGGAGAAAAGGGAGGGATAAATCTCATGATCTTGGATTCTTAGATATGATACGAAAAGCATGAGCAACAACAACAAAAAAGAGATAAATTGGTCTTCATGGAAATTGAAAGCTTTTGTACATCAAAAAAGACGTTTTTAAGAAAGTGAGAAGATAACCTGAACAGACTGGGAGAAAATATTGGCAGTCCTATATCTGATAAGAGTCTCTATTGTAGAACATCTTCTAGGGTCAGGCAGTGTGGGTGCTTTGGTGAGCAGGACAGACCAGCAGACATGGTTCCTGCCTTCATTGGAACTTAGGTGTGTGGGAAGGAGAATCAGCGATGGGCACGCAGGCTGTTCTCAGGCCTGGCACACAGTAGCCGCTTAGCTTGAGTTTTTTTTTTTTTTAATAAAACATCTTTATTAGAGTATAATTGCTTTACAATGGTGTGTCAGTTTCTGCTTTATAACAAAGTGAATCAGTTATACATATACATATGTTCCCATATCTCTTCCCTCTTGTGCCTCCCTCCCTCCCACCCTCCCTATCCCACCCCTCTAGGTGGTCACAAATCTCCCTATGCTATGCGGCTGCTTCCCACTAGCTAT
The DNA here is from genome assembly GCF_000442215.2 of Lipotes vexillifer. NCBI lineage: Eukaryota > Metazoa > Chordata > Mammalia > Artiodactyla > Lipotidae > Lipotes > Lipotes vexillifer. The sequence continues at coordinate 2,602,415 of NW_006781396.1, read as the reverse complement.
CTGTTTTACGTTTGGTAGTGTATATTTGCCCATGCCACTCTCTCACTTTGTCCCAGCTTACCCTTCCCCCTCCCTGTATCCTCAAGTCCATTCTGTAGTAGGTCTGCATCTTTATTCCCGTCTTGCCCCTAGGTTCTTCTGACCATTTTCTTTTTTAGATTCCATGTATATGTGTTAGCATACGATATTTGTTTTTCTCTTTCTGACTTGCTTCACTCTGTATGACAGTCTCTAGGTCCATCCACCTCACTACAATTAACTCCATTTCGTTTCTTTTTATGGCTGAGTAATATTCCATTGTATATATGTGCCACATCTTCTTTATCCATTCCTCTGTTGATGGACACTTAGGTTGCTTCCATGTCCTGGCTATTGTAAATAGAGCTGCAATGAACATTTTGGTACATGACTGTTTCAATTATGGTTTTCTCATGGTATATGCCCAGTAGTGGGATTTCTGGGTCATATGGTAGTTCTATTTTTAGTTTTTTAAGGAGCCTCCCTACTGCTCTCCATAGTGGCTGTATCAATTTATATTCCCACGAACAGTGCAAAAGTGTTCCCTTTTCTCCACACCCTCTCCAGCATTTGTTGTTTGTAGATTTCTTTTTTCTGTTTCAGAGTTTATATTATTTTGCTGTTGTTTAATTTTAATTTTTAATTTTTTAACATCTTTATTGGAGTATAATTGCTTTATAATGCTGTGTTAGTTTCTGCTTTATAACAAAGTGAATCAGTTATACATATACATATGTTCCCATATCTCTTCCCTCTTGCGTCTCCCTCCCTCCCACCCTCCCTACCCCACCCATCTAGGTGGTCATAAACCTGTGCTATGCGGCTGCTTCCCACTAGCTATCTATTTTACGTTTGGTAGTGTATATATGATGATGGCCATTCTGACCGGTGTGAGATGATATCTCAGTGTAGTTTTGGTTTGCATTTCTCTAATGATTAATGATGTTGAGCATTCTTTCATGTGTTTGTTGGAAATCTGTATATCTTCTTTGGAGAAATGTCTATTTAGCTCTTCTGCCCATTTTTGGATTGGGTTGTTTGTTTTTTTTGATATTGAGCTGCACGAGTTGGTTGTATTAGCCTCAGTTTTGCCATGTGGCTACAGGTCTGAAAGGCCTCGCCAGTGCGTGCTCAGTGCTGCCCCCTCCTGGCTCTCACTGGTTCTGCTTCTGACCCCACATCCTCCCCTTTGACCCCTACTCCCCCGTCCCCCTATGCTGGCCTTGCTTCCCTGCTCTCCAGTCCTTTGCCACCTCATCTGTCTCCCTTCAGGTGCTCCCCCCAGCTGAGGGCGGCCCCCGCAGCAGCCTGGCCTACAAGTACGTCATCCACGAGGACCTGCTGCCCCTTATCGGGAGCAACAACGTGCTCCTGGAGGAGACGGACACCTACGAGTGGGCACTCAAGAACTGGGCACCCTGCACCAAGGCCTGCGGAGGAGGTACTGGCTTGCCTGACCTCAGACGCCTTGTGGGAGGAGCGGGAGGGGTCGGGGGCCTGACATCGTCCCCACTTGGCATGTCCCTGGCTCGTGCCTCAGTTTCTCCTTGAAGGTCTCTGGGGTGTGGCAGGGTGCCTGGACAGGGCCTTGGGGCTGGGCTGGGGGTGCTAGAGCAGTATCTGGGGCAGGACCTCTGCCCTGTAAGGGCTCACCAGCTGCGTGCAGAGACAGCAGCCCACGTCCCCACCTGGGCTATACCAGTGACAGCTGAGATGTGCTGGTCAAGGAAGGCTTCTTCAGAAAGTGACTTGGGGAGGGGAAGGTGCAAAGGCACAGAGGGAGGGGGGGTTGGCTGCAGTCTCTCCAGAGCTCACTGTCCCTGAGGCTCTGGGCAGGACAGTGGGGGCCTGGTGAGACTGACCCCCACGGCAGGCTGTCCTCCCTTCAGGGATCCAGTTCACCAAGTACGGCTGCCGGCGCCGACGAGACCACCACATGGTCCAGCGGCACCTGTGCGACCACAGGAAGAGGCCCAAGCCCATCCGCCGGCGCTGCAACCAGCACCCGTGTGCCCAGCCTACGTGAGTGCTTTCTGGGGGAGGGACAGGAGGCTGACCGCAGACCCCCTCTCTGCCCTGAGGTCAGGACGAGGGGTGGGTGAGCCCGCTTCCACCAGCGCTGGAGGGTGGAGGCACGTAGGCCCCGCAGCCGGGACTTCCTGAGCAGAGAGCACCCACACGCCAGCCTCTGGCCATGGCCCGCGTGGCCTTCCTTGCCTGTCCATCCCCTCTGGGATTTCTGCATTCACTTTCACTCCCAGAAGGAGGAAGATGCTGCCTTTGCTCTGCTCCTCCCAGCATTATTTTACAGATGGGGAAGCTGAGGTCCGATCTGGGGACACAGCTTTCCTTCAATGATCCAGGGGCTCCAAGCAGGTGAGGAGGATTTCAGTGTTTCCCGGCCCTATGCCAGGACGCTGTCTACCAGTCCCTCCCTGCCCAGTCATCTGGGGCCCAGGGATGCGGTCTGGCCTTCCAGCCCCCAGATGTGGTCTAGCCCTTGATTGGGATTCCCTGGCCTGAGGACACAGGCTCTTTTTGAGCCCAAGGTCATGTTCTTGGGGTTACTTGGAGGTGGCTTTGGGGAGAGGAGCGAGCTGTAATCTGTGAAGGATCGATGTCTGGTCTCTGGGCCTGTTGCCCAGCTCGTCCTCAGCCCCTCAGGCTTCTCTATGGCCCCCAGGTAGGGCCGAGGGTGGCTGGCCAGTAGGAAACCATGAAGAGCTGGGTCCATCCTCCTGCCTCCCAGGAGTCCTTCCAGGGTTGGGGGGTTCCAACTCGGCCTTGCTGATCCACAGCAACTCTGCTCCCACAGGGTAGAGGGACCTCAGAGCCAGGGCGGGAGCTGCTGACCGGTGCTAGAGGCTGCCATGGCCTCCCTGTGCCCGGCCCAGGCCACGATCCCCAGCCCCCTGGCTCCCCATGGTTCTTTTTTATGCATTACTTTTTATTCAGGCCACTTTGCACACAAACATCTGTGATCACAGAGCATGCGGGGCTAACTCTGCCATGACCCCTAGCAGGTCACCCCACCCCGGCTTGTCTCCTTATCTGTAAAATGCCAAATGAAGTTTCGGGGCTTTTTGTTTTGTTTGTTAAGGGAAGGGGTTGGCTAAAGCCGTCGTTTACTAAATGATGCCTCAGGAAACAGAGGGGAGTGGGAGTTGGGGGCTGCCCCTCCCTCCACCCCACCAGAGCAGTTTTGCTTTTGTCTAACTCTTCCAGTGGGCGCCTGCTTAAGATGCTGCTGGAAGTTGCTCTGTGGCTAAAAGACGCTTGGAGACTAGCGGCTTAGCTGATCAGCACCAAAGCTCTGCAGGCACTGACGGTGATAATAATAGTGCCTGCACTTATGACATGCCTACTGCATGCCATGCACTCTGCCATGTGCTTTACATATACAGGTCCTTTCATTGTCCCAAGAGCCCCATGGTAGGGGCTTCTACTCTGCAAGCTGTGATTTTCATCTGTTTTGTGCTCGGCTGAATGTCAGCACCTAGGACAGTGCCTGCACACGATAGACACGCAAATATTTATGAAGTGTTGAAAGAATCCTGATGTAAAGATGGGGTAACTGAGGCTTAGAGGGATTAATAGCTTGTCCGAGGACCTGCAGGGTGTCAGGATTTAAATATAACTTATACCCATTTTTCAGATGAGGAAACAGAGGAGAAAATACGTGACCTCCCTAAGGCCACACACCTGACAGCTGCAGAGCCACGTGGGTGGTTGGCTTGGCCCCCAAGCATTCTGAAGCCCAAACCCTCTCTGTGGCTCCTGGCTCTGGTGGTTCAGGGAGTGGGAGTGGCCCTGGGAGGAAGTGTCCCATAGTCCCGCCTTTCCTCCACCTTTCTCCCTGTCTGTCTCCAGGTGGGTGACGGAGGAGTGGGGCACCTGCAGCCGGAGTTGTGGGAAGCTGGGGGTGCAGACTCGGGGAGTGCAGTGCCTGCTGCCCCTCTCCAACGGTACCCACAAGGCCATGCCAGCCAAGGCCTGCCCCGGGGACCGGCCTGAGGCCCGCCGGCCCTGCCACCGTGTGCCCTGTCCAGCCCAGTGGCGGACGGGAGCCTGGTCCCAGGTGAGCTGTCCTCAGGGCGTGGGAGGGGCTGGGCCGACAGGCACCTTCCTTGCAAAGTCAAGGAAGAGGAGGGTCTGGGTGGAGGAGCTGCAGCGAGATCTGGCGCTCCCTGCAGGCCGAGTGTTTCTGGCTGAATTCCTCTCCCCACATCTGATCTGATTTTTCTCAAAACTAAGTCCAACGGTATGCTGGGCCATGGTTTTGGGCTTGGCCTTTATATCCATTCACTATCAGCTCTGACCTTCACAGAGTTAGGAGGCCTGGGCTGATATCCCTGTGTTACAGATGAGCAAATTGAAAGACACTTTTGTATTAAGAAATATTTACTGGGACTCCCCTGGCTGTCCAGTGGTTAAGACTCCGCACTTCCACTGCAGGGGGCACGGGTTCAATCCCTGGTCGGGAAACTAAGGTGCCAACTACGTTCCAGGCACACTGTACTAAGAATGCCTGGAACCCACTACCAACCAGACAGACCTGATTCTTGTCCTCATGGTGCTTACAGTCTAGTGAGGGAGACATAAGAGACAAGTACCAATAACAAAAGCATTTACAGGTTGCAGTTGGAGCTGAGCAGAAGTAAACAGGGTAACATATCAGGGAGGGCCTCTCTGAGGAGGTGACATTCGAGCTGAGACCTGAGGTGTGAGCCATATGAAGACCCTGAGGCAAGAACAACCTTGCCATGTTCCAGAAACCTAAAGGGCATTGGGACTAGAGCTTAATGAGAGGGGCGGGGGTTACATGACATCTTTGGAGAGTGGGCAGGGGGTCAAATCCTGCAGGGCTGTATGAGGAGTTCGAGTTATTCTGAGAGCAGTGGGAAACTTGAAAGGTTTTAACGTGTATGTCACCAGCTCTGATTTCAGGTTTAAAGCTCACTCTGGCAGCTCTGTAGCAAGTTCATTGCTGGGAGGCCAGGGAAGAAAGAGGCAAACAGTAAGAAGGCTCTGGAGTAGTCCAGGGGCCACAGGGAAGTTTCTTCAAGTTGGGGGTTTTCTCTTAAAAGTGTGTTTGATATGAACCTTGAAGACATTATGTAGAGTGAAATAAGCCAGACACAAAATGACAAATACGGTATGATTCCACTTATGTGAGACACCTAGAGCAGTCAAATTCAGAGAGAGAGAAAGTACGGGTGTGGTTGCCAGGGACCAGGGGAGAGGGGGATGGGAAGTTAATGTTTAATGGGCACAGAGTTTCCGTTTGGGAAGAAGAAACAATTCTAGAGATGGATGGTGGTGGTGGTTACACAGTAATGTGAATGTACTTAGTGCCACTGAACTGTACACTTAAAACTGGTTACGATGTAAATTTTGCGATCTGTATATTTGATTACAATTTTTAAAACCTCATTTGATCATGGAAATAAGCACAATGATGTTTACTGTAATAGCAGAATATCAGGAAATATTCTAGATATCCATCTATTGGAAATTGGACCCCCCCCCAAAAAAAACCCCATGGTCTATTCATGTAATAAAATACTTAAACAGCAAAAAAAATGAATAAGCCTGAACTGTACTTATCAATATAGATAACCCTCAGAAAAATAGGTGAGAAAAAGCTCTGAAGTATGAAGAAAATAGCGCTACCAATGGGGATAGCATTTACTTAAAGTTTAAAAAGGCACAACACAGTATTTGAAAATGCGCCAGAATACTGATTTATTAAAGTTGCTAGTGGGGGGTGTTTGAACAGGCGTTCATGACCAACTTCCTCATACCTCCCTGTAGGCTTGAAATATTGCATAATACAGAGTATTTTAAATAACTAGAAATCCCCACACCTGTGCAGATTTTATATTCTTCTCCATAATATATAGCTTTATTTGTTTGAATATAAACCAGAAAGACTGCTGATCCATAAAGGGCCCCTTACATAAAACAGAGAGGTGACAGCTGGTGGAAGACAGTTGCCCCTGTAAGCTGGGCAGAGCATTCCAGAGCTATTGCTGTTTGTAATTATCCCTCCTGGGAAGATGAGCCGTCTTTGTCCCACTGTTCTGTGTGGCATGTGACCCTTGTGTCTCCCTTGCTCATCACCTGCCCTGGTATGAGAAGTGGACCTTTGCAAGTCCTTCCCGTCCCGCTAGGAGAGGCTGTGCTCAGTGCCTACAAACCCAGTGACCTGGTCGCGTGGGGCACCCTTGCTTTTCCTGAAGCCACCCCACCCCTTTATCAGAGTGTGTGGGTCCCAGGGCATGATGTGTGTGGCAGCCCTTTCAAATGGCCTTCTGTTCCTTGTTCCCACACCTTTTTCCCTCTTAGGGAAGAAGACACTTGTGAGCATGTCTCTACAAGCTGAGTTTTGGAAACAAAGTCATCGAATGTCAGGGCTAGAGGGGTCCATGGTGACCCCATCACCCAGCTCTCTCAGCTTAGAAGTTGTTACAGTCTGGGTTCCTACATGCCCTTAACAAGGTATCATCAAGTGCATGGACCTGCCTCAGGTCCCTTGGGCTAGTGGATGGCAGCAGGGTGATACACAAAATATTTAAGGGCCCAGGCACAGGCCAGACAGAGCGGACACAAGCAGTAGTGCCGGCATGGGGTCCCACAGGCCCCCTCCAGATGGTGGGAAGGTTCAGGGGGTTCCAAGATCAGGGCAGTGGCTCTTTCCCAGCTGGTACAGGTGAGTATTTGACAGTTGTTCTGCTGCCCTGGAGAGGCTGTTGAGAGCAGTCCTTGCATGTCCCTCTGGTCCAGCAGAGACTTGGCACCCTTCTCTGTCCCCTTTCTGTCCTGGGCACTGGCTGGACTTCGGAGCTCACCGCCTCCTTCCACTGTCTCTCCACACCCCCCGCTCCCGTCTCCCCACGGCAGTGCTCCGTCACTTGTGGAGAGGGCGTGCAGCTGCGTCAGGTGGTGTGCCGGGCCAACGCCAGCAGTCTGGGGCAGTGTGAGGGGCACAAGCCGGACACGGTCCAGGTCTGCAGCCTGCCCACCTGCGGAGGTGAGCCGGGTAGGATGGGGGTCCAGCCCAGCTCCTCTGGCCTAGACCTGAGGCCCAGCTTGGCTGGCTTCCCAGCCCAAATACTAGAGCTGCTTTTCCCCCTCACAGGAAATCTGCAGAACTCCACAGTGAGGGCTGACATCCAGGAACTTGTGACCCCAGAGGGGGAGTGGGTGCCACCATCTGGGCCCCTAGATCCCATCAACAAGATATCATCAAGTAAGTGTATCTCTGGACCCCACCCCCTCCCCAGTCTTCCAGTGTTCACGGCATCGTGGGCATGGGCCGTGCAGTGGAGTGGACCCAGCTTCCAGTCTGTCCACGTGACCTTAGCCTCTTGGAGCCTTGGATTCCTCAGCTGTGAGGTGGGGATGATGCTTATATTGGTCCATGATTCCTTATGTGCAGTTCCAAAATATTGAAAGCTGCAAGTGTCCCCCTAAATTTGGTGCAGACTCACTGGGAAGCAAAATCTGAACTGAACTAACGAGAGATTAGTTATTCTTTTGCTACGGAAACATTGCCGTATTTGGTTGCAAGGTGACCTCCAGTCTTCACTGGGGACATTATATAATGTGAATACACTCAATATTACTCTTCTAACCTCAAAAGTTCTGAATTATGAACCATTTCCGGTTCCAAGAGTTTTGGATAAGCAATTGTAGTTCTGAGCTCTCTTTATAGGGCTGTTGAGAGAATTAAATGAGATAATGCATTGATTCCTGCTTAGCAGTCAGCCAACAACAAATATAGTAGCAGTCATTTCTCTCTGCTTCATGATCAGGAGCCCAGCAGCTCACCCTCTCATCTTTCCATCCATCCACCCATCCATCTAACCACCCATCCATCCATTAATAAATATTAACTAAGCACCTACTATATTCCAGGCTCTATGTTCTGTGCTTCCTTCCTAGGTTCCTTCCCTGTTTCCCTTTCTTACCTTCCCAAGGACCAGGGTCTGACAAGATGAGTAGCAGAAAGATCCCAGACCCAAACTCCTAGTTAGAGGATCAATTGGCTGTGTGACCTTGTACAAATTCGTGAAACTCTCTGAGCTCGGCGACCTCATCTGTAAAATAGAGGGGTCTGATTAAATGTCCTCAAAGGAGCTTCTGGCTCCAGTCTTGCTGCTGCTCTGCTCCTGTGCTGAGGCTCAGGCTGTTCAAGTGCTTGGGTTTCCTTTCCTTTTCCTCTGGGAGCAAAGGGGAGCTATGATTCTGACTCTGGAATTCTAGCGCCATCTAGAGGCCACTGGCTTTCCATTTTCTCTAGTCTCTCTCCTGTGGCCCTAAGCCAGCACCCTACCTTTTCTCTCTTCTCTTTCTCCTCCTCTCCCTCTCTCTCTCCCCCTCCTCTCCTCTTCCCTGTCCCCCTCCTTTTCTCTTTCACTGGAGAAAATTAATAGAAAGCAAAGCTCCTGCCTTCACATTGTCTCGAGAGACCTACCTGAAGTTATCACAGAAATGCAAAAACATTTTTAGATGACATTTGAACAAAAGCAAACAAAAATATAATGAGCACCCCTCTAGGCCAGGAACTTTACAAATTCTATTTACAATAATAATATTATTATTCATTGGTAAATGTCAGCATTATCCCCATTTCACAGAAGAAACTGAGTGTTGGAGAGTTTAAATGACTTGCCCGAAGCCTTGCAGCTTTTAAGTGATAGAGCCTTGATCGGAACCTAGATCGGCTTGATTCCAAATTTATTGGTGGGGGGCTTACTGTTCCAAATGCATGCTCACCAGGGGCAGGACGTTTAAGCTGCTTGTCACAGTGTGAGTAACCCGGGCATCTGCCTGGCCCTGGCCAGAGTGGATCGGATTCCTTTGGGTTGATTGGGAGGTGGTGAGGGCGGGAGGTGGAGGGCTGAGTGGGAGTTGTAACCTGGCTGATGGGCGTCCTCCAGCGTCGGTCCTTGTGCTGTGTGTGCAGCGGAGCCCTGTGTGGAGGACAGGTCCATCTTCTGCCAGATGGAAGTGCTTGATCGCTACTGCTCCATCCCCGGCTACCACCGGCTGTGCTGTGAGTCCTGTACCACGAAGGCCTCGGGCCCTGACGCGAGCCCGGACCCCAGCCTGACCTCACCACCACCCTTCTCCACTCCTGGGAGCCCCTTCCGAGGACCCAAGGCCCCTCCAGAGGCTGTGGAGCCCACTGTGGGACCAGCGGGATCAGAAGGCCATAAGCATGGCCGAGCCACACAGCTCCCAGGACCTCTGGGCACAAGCTCCCCAGTGAGCCAGCGCCGCTTTGCTGCCCAGAAACTGAACCCTACAGTATTCTGGGGCACTTCTGCTAGTGCCCTCCGGGGACTGCCCTGGGGCTGGGCTGGGGCCTCCACACCAGTCTCTGAAGATAAAGGGCAGCTCAGGGAAGACCCGAAGCATCCAGGCACCAGCCTTCCCACCACCTCCCCGGTGACATGAGCCTCGCCTTGCCCATCCCTCCGGTCAAGTTTACACGCTCTGTGCTGCCCCAGACATCCCGGCTCAGAGGACACACAGCAGGTCCGGGGCAAGCACGGACTGCCTTTTAAATTATTTGCCTTCTTATTGTTCTAGTCTGGGGCTGTGACACTTTTCACCCCATGAAGTGGGTCTGTGAGGAAGAAAAAGTCAGGGAAAGCCCTAACCAGAGATACCTCAGCAAGCAGCCCAGGTGACCGAGTCGAACCTCTCAGGGGCTCCTGGCTGTCTCTCCTGCCAGGACTGAGGGCCAGCTAAGTCCCCCCAACACACACACACACACACACACACACACAGACACACACACAGACAAACACACAGCCACCGGGCCTCACACCGCCTCCCTTTGCCAGAAATTGTGGGGACCCCTGTGGAGACCCCGTGTACCAGGCTCCTCTGCCAAGAGGGGCAGAGCAGGGCCGGGGAAGGTCGAGGGAGCCCTCACAGGGCGGTCCAAGAGGAAGTGGGCTGGGGCCGAATGTGGTTGTGAGGCTCCAGCTGCAGGGCTAGGGTGGGCGGGAGGCCAGTTCATCTCAGACCCAGCTCTGCATAGCGAGAGCTCCAGACAGCTCCTCTGGCCATGGCCAAAGGGCAGAGTCCACCTTGCACTTGCTGACTGGAGGGACATGTTGGTGGCCACCTCTGCCCCTGAAGATGGCACTTCCTATTACTTCTGGTGCCTCCAGTTTACAGGTGGGCCTTTTAACCTCACCCCAGGCCCCCCTGAGAAGGGGGCTCTGGACACTCTGGAACATGTGTCCTCATCATCTAGGGGGTCCCCAGCTGGTGCTAGGCCCCCTGGCTGGACCAGGAACGGCAACTGTGGTCGTCACTCCGGCGCGTGAAGAGAGCACGGCCTGGAAGGTGACTGTGGGGCACAGAGGAGACGTGAGTTCTCAGGCTGAGCCCTGCCAATCAGTGCCCTCTACCGAAGACCGCTCCTGCTGGAGTCAGGCGTCTTCTTCCCCCACCCAGCTTAAGCTGGACTGGAGGTCCATTTGTGGTACTGGGTGCGGGTGCGGGGGTGACCAGGCTCCAGGGCTGAGGACCGGAGTCCACTCGTAGCCGGGTCCTGGGGATGACAAGGGCCAAGTGCCCCAGGGCAGGACGTGAGCCTCTGCCCCTCGTGTGGGTGGGGAGGAGACAGCACTGTGGGGCCTCAGCTGCACCCACGTTACCTCCAAGGACAGGTAACTTCCCTGGGCCCTCTGGCTCTCAGGAAGCCACCCGGTTCCCGTGACCTCTCCCAGGGACCCTCACTCTAAGTCATGCAGAGCGTCTCCCAGACTCCTCAGCAGGCCGTAGAGGTGCTGGCTAGTTCTTCTGTTCCAGGGCAAGGGGGCCACTCTGACGGCAACCCCCGGAGAGTGGAGGCCCTAGAGGGGCTCCCCAGGTGCCCTCTCCACCCGCTGCCTGCCCCCTCCCGGCAAGGCTGGGGCACACACTGAACCATTCCTGCGCGACCCAGCCTGCCTGTGTTAAGTGCCTTTGAGATCCAGATCCTTACAATTTTTTGTATTTATTAACATTGTCCTTGGTGTTTGTTTTGGACCCCAGAACGTTGTGCTGTGTTTTCCTTTTTCTCTCTGTTTTAGTGGAAAGGGCCAGCAAAGCCAGAGCTCTAATGTGCTGGGCTGGTAAGATGATTGGGGTTGGGGGTGGACAGGGAGGGGACAGAGCCACGAGAAAACTCGGCCCCCAGCCTCCCCGCCTTGGCCCCACTTGCTCTGGGGCTCCTCTAAACATCACGTTAGGGTGGAGAGGCAAGAACGGGCCTGGGGGCCTGGGGGTCCTACTTAGGCTCCTCCACCAAGTAGCTGTGTGGCCTTGGGCAAGTCACCGTCCAGAGCTTGGTCCAAAGGGTGGAAGCACCTGGGAGGTAATTTGGGGGTCGGCATAGGGAAGGACGTTCTAATGAACTTTCAAACATACAGGGGGTGTCTCCCTTGGAAGGTGGTGAGCGCACTTTCCCTGGAAGAGTCCGTGCAGGATGTGGATGCCAGACAGGAGGTGGAAGGAATGTGACGCATCTTCCTGGGCAGGGAGGGCCAACATGCAAGGTGCTGTATAATTTCAAACTACCCCTTGCCCATAACAGACATCATTAATCCTTACCACACCCTTTCAACGAGTGTATCACAGGCCCCTCCCTGACATCTATGGGGCCCAGGGCAAGAGGAGACCCCTGTCCAGGGACCTCACACACCTGTGTGTGTCTAGGCCTCAAGTCCAAGCTCCATTTACATCCCTGTGCAAACAGCTTCCCCTTGGAAACTGCCCTTTCTAAACAGCTACCACTTGGGCCTAGGGGTGCCTACATGGTGACCCAGTCACACCTTAGGGGGACTGACCTAGGGAGATGCTACCACAGGCCCTAGATTTGGGACTGTTCGGGTGGGGCATTCTGTGGGCCATTGTACTCAGACTGTAGCCTGCAAGGAGGGAGATCATGGACCTGGGTGGGCACATGCCCTTGGTGCAGTGCAGTCCTTGCCATGGTGGGTAGTATGGGTGGAGTGGGGCCCTCTAAGAGCCCCAGCACCCCAGCTCTGACAGCAGTCCTGGCACATTTCATGGGGCAGGGATAACACTTGGAAACACATGCCGATGCTTCCCCATCTCTTGCCCATGGCAGACATTGCCAATCCATCAGCGCATTCTCCCCCTAAGAGTCCTTCACATAGTGTTCCAGGTGCTGACCTCTGATCAACTGCCATCAGCAGGACAAGGAATCCTAATAAATAGGATAATACTTGGCTGTCTGTGCCACTCATGCAGATGGCAGGGTGGTCATAAATGGAAACATCTTTGGTTTTGATGAGGCTTCCAGCAACAGGGAAATAACATTCTTGGGGGCACAAAACCAGACATACAAACAGCAAAACCACCACCACAGACACGCACAGCATTTCTTTTGGTAGTTCTGCCATTTGCTGCCTGAATTGTCATAGTAAGTAATGAGCTGTGACTCAGGGAAACCTCAGCTGGGGGGTGGCCCTGCTGAAGTGCAGAGGATTGGGAAGCAGCCAAGTAAGAGGGTCTTTGTCTTCTTTTCCACAGTTTAAAGTATTATAACTAACAAGGCTACGCAACTTTTTTTTTGTATGAGAAAACCAGGTTTATCTGCTGTTGTCAGTTCTAGAGTATTGCAAACAACAAGATCATAGGTTTAAAAAAAAAAAAAAAAAGGACAGCTGCATGTCCTTGAGCCAATTTGAAGGGGAGCCCTCCAAATCTGTGACCATTGACAACCAAAATATAAAAAAAAAAAAAAAAAGGACAGCTCATCCAGCCGTGCCACAGGAGTGGGCCAGGGTCAGGGATTTGGGCTCCTCTAAGCCCCCAGGCCCCCACCTGTGGAATCCTTCCCCTTTTCTAGTCTCCCAGTGGCCCTCCCATCCCTGAGGGGACTGTGGCCTTGGAAGCCCAGGCCACGGCCCTGAGCAAAAGTTACCTACACCCTGCTTAGGATGCAGAACGCTACAAGAAGATATCAGTCCTACCCTAACGATGAGAAGCTAATAATCTACAAAGTCATACCTCTTAGCCCCAGGTGGATTAAATTTCAGAGGGTGACAAGTCCCTAGAAGAGAGAGGGTCCATGCACTCTTCCACCTCTGGCAGAACATGGAAGGGCATGGAAGAAAGTGGTCAACGGAGAAGCAGGAAATGCAACTGAAATTTTAACAGATTTTTAAAGGTTAGGGTGACAAGTTGGAATCATAGGGAGCCCCGTGCGCAGGGGAGTCTACACCTACTCATCCCCTCTTCTCCGCAGGCCTCCTCTGGGTGCACACGAGGAGTATCTGGGGCAGGACAGGAGAGCCTCGACATCATCCCCTGGGGCTCCAGCCAAGTTTGAGAGTGCAAATTAAGAAAACAATACCTGTTCACAGTGCATCAGGACATAAAATACCTGTACCTGGAAAACTATAATGCCTTGCTGAGAGAAACATAAGAATATCTAAAAGAAGCCTCAATATTGTTAAGATATCAAATTCTCCCCAAAATGATCTATAAATTTAATGTTATTCCACTCAGAATTCCAGCAGACTGGGTGTTTTTTAGAAATTGGCAAACTGATGATAAAATTTTTATGGCAATAAAGATCTAGAATATCCAAAACAATTCTGAAAAAGAACAAAGTGGGAGGATTTACACTACCTGATCTCTAGGCTTACTGTGAAGCTATAGTAACCAAGACAGTAAGGCTTTGGTGTAAGAATAGACTCACAGAACAATGGAACAGAATAGAAAGTCCAGAAATAGACTCACACAACCGTGGTTAGTTCTCAACAAAGTGCCAAGGTAGGTCAATCAGGACAGGATAGTCTTCTCAATAAATGATGTTGGAAAAATGGAAGATCCGCGTGGGAAAAAATAAATCTCAACTTTCACCTCATATCGTGTGCGAAAATTGACTCAGTCAAAACGGATAATCGACTTAAAGGTAAGAACTAAAACCATAAAACTTACCGAGGAAAAACATTTTAAAAAATCTCTGTGACCTTGGGTTAGACAAAGATGGCACTAAACGTATAAACCATGAAAGAAGAGCTTGACAAATTGGACTTGGTCAAGACTAAAAACTCCTACTCTTCAAAAGACTGGTGAAAAAACGAGAAGGCAGAAAACAGAGAAAAACGAAACCCCACAAGCTGGGAGAAGATATTTTCACATCATATATCTGATATTGGACTTGTATCCAGAATATATAAAGAGTTCTTAACCCCCCCAAAGAATGGACAAAAGATTTGGACACTTTACTAAAGATATACAGTGACAGATACAGGAAAAGATGCTCAACATCATTGGTTATTAGGGAAAGGCCCATTAAAACCACAAAGAGATCGTACTTCCTACCCATTAGAACAGCTAAAAGTAACAACATTGACCACATCAAGTATTGGGAGGATGCTGGGCAACTGAAACTCTCATACATTTGGGTGGGAATGCAAAGTGGTAGAGCCGCTTAGGAAAACATTTGGACAGCTTCTTATAAAGTTGAACAATACACTTAACCTACAACTCAGCAACGACTGCCCTATGTACTCACACAAGGGAAATGAAAACTTTGTGCACGAAGCAACCTGTATGCAAATGTCCATTAACAACTTTATTCAAAATAGCCTTCAACTGGAAACAGCTCAAACGTATAGCAGGTAGTGAATGGATAAATAAACTGTGGTGTATCCATACAACAGATGGAATACTACTCAACAATAAAAAGGCGTGAGCCACTCACATGTACATGCATGCATCAACATGCACAGATATTCACAGCGTTCTGCGAAGTGAAAGAGCCAGGCGCCAAAAGACTACACACCAGGTGAGTCCCTTCACAGGAGATTTTGGAAAAGATAAAACCCTGAGGACAGAAAGCAGGTGACTAGTTCCCAGGGCTGGGGGTAGGAAGGAGACTGGGAGTGGGCATGAGGGAACTTTGTGGAGAGCTGGAGATGCTCTGTGCCTTGATTCTGGTGGTGGTTACACACATTTTCACACACATTTTCCGGTGTGAAAATTATATCTCAGTTAAAAAAAAATAATTTTTAATCACATAACCAGGGTAATGGGAGACCTCTGCACCCAAGATCTCTGCAAAAACGCTGCACTGTTTTCCTGGGGAAAACTGCTCCCCTCCCCGAATTGGACAGGGATTCTTTTTACTCCCAGCATCACCATTTACCAGCTGGGTGGAATTGGAAAAGTTATTTTACCTCTCTGATCCTTAGACTCTCATCTGTAAAATGGGCATACTTTTTCCCTATCAGATTTACTGATCACTCCTTGAGCTGCTGAGTGCAGTGTCTCTGCCTCCCCAGGCTGTAGGCCGCTGGAGGAGAGGCATGATTATTTTCTTATTTGTATCTTTCTCTCTCCACCCCCTGCCTCCCAAGAGGCCTCAGCAGAGGCCTCCGGGACTCCTGGCTGCGTGCTGCTGGAAGAAACGTGCACGGACAGCCAGAGGCGCCTCGGCAAACCCTCCGCTGCTAGGCGAAGGCCCTGTTCCTGCTGCCAGGACTCCCTGGGAGGGGGTGGCCACCAGGGCTGGCGGTGCCTCATCGCTCCCGGAGAGGTGGAGGCAGCAGGGCGCCCGCCAAGCTCAGAGTCCCCCCTGGGACAAGCTCAGGGAGGCAGGGGGCCTGGCTCCACACCAGCTCTTGGACCCACGTGCAGCCTGTCTGGCCACCGCCTCCCTTCCAGCGTCAGCTCCCTTATTTGCAAAATGGGAATATGGAACGACTCACAAGGTTGGTTTAGAGCAAAGGAGAAAGTGTCTATGAAAGTGCTTTGCAAGTGAGGAATTACTATTGTTCCTAAAAATCTGATGATGAATGATAACATTAAAGAGATCTGGTGGCGGGGAGGGTGGTTCAGTTCTGCCTCACAGGGGCCCTGCCAAAAGCCATCCAGTGGCTTCCATTGCCCTTAGGGAGAAGGCCAGAATCCTTCCCGCAGCTGCCGAGGCCCTGCCGGTCTTCCTCAGAGGATGTTTCTCCAACCTCTGCTTCAGAGAATTTGGTGCACTTGTGAGTTGATCTCCATGGTGACTGAATAAGGCCTGTCTGCCCCCGAGACCGTGAGCCTATGACGGCGGGACACTTGCCCTTAATAAATGCAGCATTTGCAGGACAAACAGGGATGCACAGAGGTGGTGGGTTCCCTGCCTCCCTTCAAAGTCCCACAGGGCTCTCTAGATTCTTCCTGGGGACCGGGCCCTGGAAACCAAGAGGCAGCTGGAAGCCAGGAGAAGGGGTGAGCAGCCCGCCGGGCCTTGCAGCTGGAGGTCGTGTCTCCTAGGAGGAACCTATCACTGGCTGTTCGGTAAGAGGACACTTAGGCCTTCAGTTCATACAAGGTTAGCGGCAGGAGAATTAGCAGCAGGAGAATGACCCCCTTGTGCAAATGGGGAAACTGAGGCCCAGAGAGACCAAATGACTATGCCCAAACCAAACCAGTGGTAGCAGCGTCCAGGCCAGGAGTTAAGATTTGCCTGTGCTCATGCAATATGTTCCCGACAGATGTCACATCTCCTCTTAGGCCAGTGGTTTCCCATCCTCTGTTCCATCTAAGCTCCAGGTGTTACCTTGTGGGTTGGGGGGAGCATAGGCCCTGGTGAGGGAGACGATGGGGGCTCTGAAGCCTCCTGTGGAAAAGAGCAGAGACCAGATTGCCTGCCTTCCAGTTCTGACTCCATCACTCACTGTGTGATCTTTGGCGAGTTACTTAACCTCTCTGAGCCTCAGTTTCTTCGTCTATAAAATGGAAATAATACATATTTCACAGGATTCGTGTGAGGATTAAGTGGTTTATTTTTGCATGCTTTGCATACATTTTTGTAGTACGTGTAAAGCTCTTAGGAGAGTGCGTGCACGTGCCAAGTGCTACGTATGTGTTAGCTGCCATTTCCATCCTATTCTTCCCTCCCCCAGCTATTCCTACAGCCTCTCAAGGGGAGAGTGGTGGTGAGGGTCCCATACAGCGGATGCAGGGGGTCTGGGGATGGCTGAGGGGACAGGAACATCTCCAGCATTCTGTCCTGCTCCGGGCTACTGAAGTTCAGGAAGTCCGTGTGCGGCCAGGGAGACTCAGAGCGGAGGTGGCCACGTCCTCCAGGGAGGGCTGGGGGTGGGCGCAGGCCAGGTCACACTGTGGAGGCTGAGAGGGTAGGAGGAGGGTGCAGCTGAGAGAGGCTTTCAGCCACGCAGGGATGCTGGGTAGGCACCCATCCCAGGCAAAGGGAGCTGGAGGTGTTCATCCATCTCTGGGCAGCTGGGTGAGCCCTTGGTAACGCCCCTTGGGGGGATGCTGATTCAAGGCAAGTGTCCCCTAGTACAAAGGCTGCCGAAGGCTGGGGGAGACAGTTTGTGAGCAAGGGTGTTATGTGGGGGCTTCCGTGAGAGCTGAGTGGGAGGTGGCTGTGGGCGGAGAGAGATGGGGGAAGTGGGGAGTGGTGGTTGAATGCCAGGGGCTAACAGCAGAGCTCTTCCCTGGGACCCACAAAACTCCTGCAAAATCTCCAGAAATCCCAAACGCTCATGATGACTGGGTTCCTCCTGACGGTTTGTGCAGGAACCAAATTCTGCATCTGGGTTGGTATGAGGGGCAGAGCTGGGGCCACAGGCAGTGGGCCCCCAAGTCTCTATGTTTGCAGGAGCCCCAGAAATCTTCAAACTATGGGAACCTGGAGGGTTCAAGGATTTCTCACCTGGAATGCCATGGGCAGGGGGATGGAGGGTCACAGATCCACAGGGGACTAAATACTGGGCAGGAGCCCTGAACCAGGAGCCTGGGATGATATTTTTTGCTAATTTATACTGTACTTGGGTCTGACACTGGCATTGGGCCAGTTTGCAAGGTGCTTTCACTAAATAATCTCATTCTGTGTTTCATTATTCCACCTTACAGATGTGGCCACTGATGCACTGAGAATAAAGGGACCTGTCCAAGGGCGGCATCCAGAGCTCTAAGGTGAGCCCCAATGGGGGTTCAGCCCCAGAGCGTCTGGGCCCTGCCCCTAGGAGGCCGGTGAGTGAAGGGACTTAGCCCTAAGTCCCCGGGCCAGGCTGAGACAGGTGAGGGGCATTTGCTGGGTAAGTGGTGATGGGAGGGGGTGCTTCCCGCCTGCAGCCCCTCCAGCTAGCTCCCCAGGTTCCCGGGGCACCCTCTGCTGGGGGGGGCGGAGCTGGGTGGGGGACGAGAGGGATGTTGGGGGCAGCCTTGCACCCCGGTTCAGGAGGGCTGGGGCTCCAGGGTGTGCGGGTCCCACCTCGCTGTCCCGGGGGAGGGTGTTCCTCCTGTGGCCCCTTGACCTTCCCACCCACACCGGGCACTGCCAGGCTGGCACAAGGCTTCCCCCAGGTTGCGGGGTAATAAATCTCACGCTTCCCTGAGGCCCGAATTGCAGGACTGCACGTTATCTCAGCGTTGTGCTGTAGGAAGAAAAAAAATCTTTGGGATTCAAATGTATGAAAGTCTCATCCTGTCGTAAGCATAACTAGGGGAGCTCACTAAAGAAATCTCAGGAGGCTTTGATAGAGCAATCACCACTGACAAAAGAAATGTCACTGAAGGCAAATGACTGGAGCCCCTCTTGCCTTCTAAGTGAGCGGCAGAATTTGTATCACCGAGTAAGTGGGTCTGCGCTGCTGGGGGCGCTGAGAAAAGTGAGGCTGCATAAGGGGCCCCTTGTAACCACGGAGAGCACCCTTAATGCGGAGAGAAAATGGTTGTGGAGACGGGGTGGGGGGAGCCACAAAGACAGAGATGGCAGCGGGGGCAGGTGGGAGCGGCTGGGGGCTTTTTAGGATGCAGTTTGCCTAATACGTGTAATACTTAATTGTTCTAGCGTGGCTGTCCCCTCAGTCCTTTGGGAATGTCCAAATTAAGGGCTTTGCATGAATCAGGATTTTTGTTTATTTCGGTGGAAATTGAGAGAAATGAACTGATGCATGGGTGAAGATAAAGGAGTGAGCACAGCCCTGGAAATCGGAGCTCAGCAGGCAGTCCCTCCCACGCACACACACACTCCGGGAAGTCACAGAAATACCGAGGAGGGCCCCAAACTGTGCGCAGAGATTCTAGCTGCTTGAGGACCTCAAGGGGCAGGAACCCAATGCTGACGTGTGGGTTTCAGTAGAGAAATCGCCTCTGCTTTAGCGACTTTATTGACATGGCACGTATTTGTGTTGGGATAGTTGGGGTAGTGCCCATCTACAAGCGTACCCCACTCCTCTCCCATGGAGTCAGAGCCTGTCTGGACTTGGAAGGAGCCTGAAAATTTTCTGGACCCTCAACTTTACAGAATGGGGAGATGGGCCCAGGGAGGAAGTGTGTACGTTCTCAGGGTCACACAGTGGGCTACGGCAGAGCTAGGTGGCTCCTTTCATCAAGTGGGTCTCAAACCCAGAGTGAGGAAGAGGCTGGAGTGGCAGGGGCAGGAGAGACACACTGGGGGCAGGGAGGCGACAGGGTGTGGCTGGTGATGGGAGTTGGGGAGCTGGCCAGCCACTGCCAGGGTTTCCCACAGGCTCTGCCCGGAGGTGCCCGGGGGAGCTGGGCAGGAATGAAGAGGCCAGCTCTGGATGTTGCCTGGAGGGAGAAGGGCAGAGAGAAGGCACCCATCGCACGCCCACAGTCCCTAGCCCCGGCTCTACCACCCCACCCGTCAGCAGACGATGATGGGGAGGTGGGTCGCAGCTGGCAAAGTCCCCTCCACCACCACCACTCGGACCCCACGTCGGGGAAGCCCAAGTGCCGAGCTCCTGGTTGAGTCCTCACCGTCTGCTCAGAGCCCCTGCCCCACCAGCCTATTCTAGGCCTGGAACCTTTGGTTCTGGTGGGGCAGCACCCACCTGGAGGTGTCTCTGACCCCCACCGTGAAGGGAGAGGGAAAG
>NW_006781396.1:2577722-2582205 GCF_000442215.2 Lipotes vexillifer | reverse complement strand
AAGAGTGTGTTCCTCCTGTGCCCGCACCTCATGGGTCAGGCCCCACCAAGGCCATGGCGGCTGAGGCTCCAGGGCTGCCAGCACCCACCAAACACCTTCTGAGAGGCAAACACCAGGGCCCAGCCTCAGTGAGTCGCGGGGAAGGGTGCAGAGGATGGGCGGGGGCGTCCTTGGAGGGCTGGCATGGGCGTGGATGAGACGCTTACACAGCCTGTCCAAGTCCTAGGGAGCTGTGAGGATGGAATAACCCATTCTCTCTCCCTTCCACCCAAATGGTAGCTCACAAGGGCATGAAAAGAGCACTTTGGTCTCCCTTCCTGCAGCCAGAGAATCTTAGAACAAGGAAATCTTAGAATTTTTGAATCATAGAATCCTAGAAATACTTGATATTGGGATTCTAGGAATAACTGAAGCATAAGATTTTAAAACACATTTTAATGCACCTTGCTCTTTTATTTACCATCGTATCTTGGAGAATGAGAAAATACGTTAACAAAATACTAGTAGTTTTCTTTGGGGTCTTGACTCTATTTTTTACTTTTCCCAATTTTCTCTATTTTCCACACATTTGCAATGAGCATTGATTTTTTTTTTATATATATATGTATAATGAAAAATAGTAACATTTAAAGGTAGCACGGTGCCTCTCATTACCAGAGGTGGTAGGCTCTTATAACTGAGTGGAGGCTGATAATGTCCTGTTGGCTGGGTCAGTCCTTCTTTTTCCCTCACATGCAAAAATATTGGAAAATAAGATTTGTGTGTGTGTCCTTTTTTTTTTCTTAAATTGGAGTATAGTTGTTTTACAATGTTGTGTTAAAACATAAGATTTTAAAATCAGTTGCTAAAATATAAAAATCTTACACTTGCAGAATCTTAGGAAAAACGACATCAACCTGCCCAGAGAGGTGGAGCAGCTTAGAACTTTTGGCCAGGGGCTCTCGGAGGACTTCAGAATCACCCGGTCCAGCCCCTCCGTTTATATCTGAGGACTCTAGCGAGAGGACAGGGACTTGTGTGAGGTCACCTTCTGTGGCTCCCATCTCTTCCAAGGGTGGCAGTGCATCTCCCGGCTAGCAGGCAGGCAGGGGGCCGTGTGATGTTGCCAGCCACTCCTGACCCTTGCTCCAGTGCTGTCTCAGACTGGAGCTGCACCTGAGGGAGACGGACCAGATCCAAGGTCTGGGGGCCTCCAGCCTTGTCTCCATACAGTGTGTCCACCTGGCCAGGGGGAGGGGGCAGAGAAGCCCTTGAGAACAGGAGGTCACAGGAAGTGCCTGATATAGGGGAGAAACCAAAACACTGTTTGGAGTGAATGAATGAATGAGTGTTTGTGATGGTCTTAGTGATTAAGAACCTGGAGTAGGACAGACCTGGGACCTGAGTCTTGGCTGTGCCACTTAAGTACCGTGTGGCTAGGTGACGAACCTCCCAGAGACGATACCCGTACCTGTATCACAGGTCGGTGAGGACTAAGTGAGATCCTGCCCGTTGCCTGATACACAGCAAGTGCTTGCTGAGTGCTGTAGCTTCATTGTCATTATCGTGAATATTAGTAACAACAGCAAGCGGCCTTAGGACTGGCACCGAGGGCCAGGCCTCTTTCCATTGCAATGTTGGAAACATCCCTCACTTCTTTTAGCTTGGAAAGGTTGCACAGGAATGATGGAGAGCAGGGTCCAGGTGTCAGGCTGCCTGTCTCTATCCTGGAGGCAGTTCTCAGGGCCCGGCACGGCTGTGTCCACGCCTGCCCCACGCTTGGCAGAGCCCTGATGGGGTGACCAGATGCTCAGGGTCTGTTAGCCCCCACTCGCTCTCAGAGCCCTGTTGTGGTCTGCCAAGCTTTCTCTGGCCATGGCCACCTTCCTGCAAGGGGCCACCACAGCTGTCACCTTAGGAAGGCTCCTGGAGCTCCGAGTCTCCTTGCCCTTGGAGCAGTAGAGACAGGTCTGTGTCGGGGTGGGAAACGTTTTCCTCAACACTCTTAGGGTCCCTGTCTGGGTCTGAAAATTAAACCGATAAAGACAGATTTATAGGAGAAAAGCACGCAGATTTGTTTGGTAGAAGTTTTATGTGTCGTGGGAGCCTTCATAAGAACATGAAGACCTGAGGAAACAGGCCTTAGTGTTTCTGTGCCGGGGGTGATGATGGGTGGGTAGTCGTGCGGGGGTGACGGGTTCAGGACTGTGAGGTGAGTGTAGGAAACTGGGGACACATAGTAAGGCCTGTGCGTTAGGATTCTTCTCGCTGACCCTTTGTCTTCAGAGATGGAGGCTCCTTTCCTCTGTGTATAAGGGCACCTCTCCCTTGAGGGTTTATGACCTGCTTCAGAGGAGAAGAATGGGGGAAGGGCAGAGTGACCTTCCTGCTTCTGGTGTTTCCTCAGACTCCTTCAGATTCAACTATTCAGTATGCCAAGGTGCCATATGTGGGGGCAGCGTTTCTTAAACTCCATCATCTGCATAGATTACCCTCACTCTCTTGCCCACGTGGCCTGGGAGGTCCTCACTATGACTGTCCTCTGTGCCCAGATGGCCTCCCTGGGGCTCCAGCCTGTGACTTCTGTTGGGACTCAGCTGTTGGCCCTGGGGCTCTTGCGGAGAGGGGGAGGGAGAGGGGGAGGGAGAGGGGGAGGGAGACGGGGAGGGAGATGGGGAGGGAGACGGGGAGGGAGAAGGCTAGATCTCAAGGAGGGCAGGAAACTCAGCTTCCCAATCTTCTAGGGGAGCAGCCAGAGCCTTGTCACGTTCCTGGAAACAACCAGCCTCCGTGGGGCAGCCTGGCCTCTGGTCCCTTTCTTGCTGGAAACCACCTCCTGGTGGACCTCCAGGCTGTCCACCTGAGATGACCAAGCAGGCAGAGGAAGAGGGGAAGACACGGAGCCTCTTGACCTGGAACTCTGAGGAACACCTGCTCCCTGCATCACTTCAGGTGCCTGAGGGCTTGGGGGAAGGGGGAGGTGTGGGTGGAGGTGGAGGTTTAGGGGGTGGGATCACGGCTGGGGAAGAACCCAGCTTCCACTGAGGAGAAGGCCTGCACCCCAGATCTTTTTCTCCTTGAAAAAATTGCACAAGGCATATAGGCTCATTATTGAAAAAAAATCTATAAACCTGATGAGAGAAAAAAATTTCGTGTTTCTACTTAGCAGGCATATTCAGATATGTGCATTTATGAAGCGCATGTGTAAGGAAGGGTGTTTGTGCGCGCGCAGACACACACACACACACACACACACACACACACACACACGATGTTACTTTGTGTGCCATCAGTAACTTCTCCCCGCCCTACTGCCCCTGCAACAATATAAGAATGACATCTTTCCATCCTGAAACATGTCAAGCTACATATCTACTTTTAATGACACACAGTACCCCATTGTATGGCAAATGATTGTTTATTTAACCAGATCCCCTAGTACCATAAATTTAGGTTGTTTCTAAATTTTGTTATTGTAAACAGTGATACAAGGTTGATCTTTTCATGTTTACCTCATTTTTCTCAGAAGACATTTCCAGTTAACTTCTGAAGTTAACTTTCCAGAAGTTAACTGGAGTGAAAAGTGTACCAAAACCACATCTTGAAGGCACCTGATATATATTTCCCAATGCCTTCCAGAAAGGTTGTTTACATTTTAGTCTCTCCAATGGTGTAAAAGCACAACAGCTCAAATATTAAAAACTTCGGTTTTCATCATCTTCTCTCAAAAAACTTACGGAAGAAGTCTTGCGCATCCAAACAGATGATATTATCAGAACTTTTTGAATTTGCTGTCTGCATGGTGAGAATTGACATTCATAATGTTGTCCCCAAGAGCGTAGGACATTCAAAGAGCCTTCTAAATCACCGTCTCAGGGACTTCCCTGGTGGCACACTGGTTAAGAATCCACCTGCCAATTCAGGGGACACGGGTTTGATCCCTGGTCTGGGAAAATCCCGCATGCTGCAGAGCAACTAAGCCCGTGCGCCACAACTACTGAAGCCTGTGCGCCCAGAGCCTGTGCTCCTCAACAAGAGAAGCCACTGCAGTGAGAAGCCTGTGCACCACAACGAAGAGTAGCCCCCGTTCGCCGCAACTAGAGAATGCCTGCGCGCAGCGACAAAGACAACGTAGCCCCCCCCCCTCCAAAAAAAAAAATAATAAAATACTTCTAAAAAAAAAATCACCATCTCAGCTGATCCTCTTGCCAAGTGGTCAGCAAGATGTAGGAGGCAGAATACTGGTCTGGGGGATAAGGGACCCAGATTCTAGTTCAGCCGTCTTCGTGTCTGACCATTAGTGTATCTCTTTACCCATCATGTAGAAGACAGGAAAAGCCATCTCTGGACTGAGCCTTCCGCGGGGCAGTCATGAAGATTGGGACAGTGGCCATGAGCTCCCTTTGTGTTAGCCTGTCCCTTGTATAAAGAGTTATCAAGAAAGTAGGTGTGGTATTAGTAATGTGGCTTTCATTCTAGATTGATTTCTGGAAATGAGTGCTTG
>NW_006781396.1:2571031-2577712 GCF_000442215.2 Lipotes vexillifer | reverse complement strand
GTAGGGAAATACATTGCTAACATTTACTGAACACATACTATATACCAGGCACTGTGACATGCCACCTAATATCTCACTAAATCTTTACAGCAACCCTATGAAGTTGGTGCTATTATCATTCCCATTTAACAGATGAAGAAACTGAGACTCATAGAGGTTGAGTCACTTGCCTAAGGTCACACAGCTAGCAAAGGGTACAGACAATCTCTATATAGGCAGTTGAGGGGAGATCGTGCAATTGACAAAACACACACCTGTAATTCTGTATGCAGGACAGCCTCAGTTATCCAGTAAGTGACAGTCTTTGCACGAAGAAAAGGGCTGGGGCTCCTAGTATGGAAATCCACTTACTGATCAATCTAATGCTCTAGCTGGGAACAGTTCTCATATGAATCAGAAGCCAAGACTCAGAGTCACTAGGTAATTGCAGAAGGTCACACGATGAGCGGTTGAGCTGGCTCTAAAGCCACCAAGCCTATCCTTCCACTCAGTGAGTAACTGCAGAGCTGGAATGTGGTCAGGACACAATAGGGGGTCAGTCAACACCTATTGCAGTGAATGGAATTGGAGTCCCTCTGAGAACTTTCTGTAATTTAGAATGCAGTAGAATACACTTCACTCAGAACTCTTCCTGATCTGTGACTACGGACAAAACCTTCCCCAGGACTTCCCTGGTGGCACAGTGGTTAAGGATCTGCCTGCTAACGCAGGGGACATGGGTTCAAGCTGTGGTCCGGGAAGATCCCACATGCCACGGAGCAACTAAGCCCGTGCGCCACAACTACTGAGCCTGCACTCTAGAGCCTGCGAGCCACAACTACTGAAGCCCGCGCACCTAGAGCCTGTGCTCCGCAACAAGAGAACCGCGATGAGAAGTCCGCGCACCGCAACAAAGTAGCCTCCGCTCGCCATAACTAGAGAAAGCCCGCACAGCAACGAAGACCCAATGCAGCCAAAAATAAACAAATAAATAAATTTAAAAAAAAAGAATTAAAAAATTTTCCCCTCTCTAGGGCTCAGTGATTTAATGAAATGCTCCTTGGGCACTTGTCGCAGCCAAGAGCTTGTCCCATTGTCTCAGGGCCTTGAGGCCACTGTACGTGGATGCAGCGAGTTAGGGCATGGGGAGCTAGAGAGCTGAGGGGTGGACCTGAGCAAGCTAGAGTAGCCACAAAGGGACAGTGTGTGTGTCCAGGCTAGGGCTCTCAGACACGAGGCAAGTCTTGTAAATGAGGGTGTGGACTATGGTGAATGAGAGCTCATGCCAGTGGATCAAGGACTCTGGGTTTCCACAGCTTCTGGTGTTTCAAGAGGAACCCTAGATCCTGAGTTTTAAATCTGGTCTGCTGAGCTGGGCAAGGGTGGGCTGGGCTGGACCCTCCCACAGGAGCATCTTGTCTTGGAGCCTTTCCTCTCCTCCCCATTTGCCTCACTCTCCTAGTCCAGGGTGTGCAGCTCCAGGTCCAGTTACCTTAAAGGGCGGAGGGCCCTCACTTTGCCTAGGCTAGACAGGTCTGGAGGGGACACGCCTAGCTGCTCTAGAAAGAGAGGCCTAGGAGGAGCCAGGGGACCTGGTTTGGGGCGTGACTGAGGGGAGTGATAGTGGTTTTTATTACTGGGAACCCCACTTATTTCTGTCGTTTGAACTTAGATCATAGACTGTCCAAGTAGGAGGAAGGGGCCTTAGTGAGCTGAGGGGTGAACGGAGGCCCGAAGAGAGGAAGGACTGTGTGCGGACAGACGGCTCGTTGAGGGCAGGATCAAGTGCCACCAAGGTTGCTCCCCGGCTCCATGGAGAGGCCCTGGCATGTGCACACTGATCGTGGGCCCTTCACCCAAATGCTGTCCCTGGTTGGGGCTGGACGATTGTGCATCTTCCTGTGTGGGCAGCCAGGTTTGGAACCCACCCCTATCCTAGAAGTGGTGAACAGATCTGGGAGAGCCACTAATAGGTGCTATTTTTCTCCTTTCCCGCTGGCAGGAAGAAGGAACCTAATCAGTCACTAGGCTGGGTTAATTATTGCTGGTGGCAAACAAAAGCTGAGCTGAATGGGAAAAACAGCGGGGCGACACTAATCTAATACCCACTCTTACACTCCAAGCAGCCACAGACCCAGAGGACAAGCCTGTGGTAGGACAAAATCAAACTTATTGACCTGGGTCAGTGAGGGATTGTGGAATGCCGCTGGACTAGAGAGAGCCAGCAGGGATTGTCTTTTCTAAGGGTTGGGTTCCCCCTGAAGGGTTCTGGAAGAGTCCCAGGGAAGCAGGGATCAGTCCTGGATTGGTGACTGTTTCTGAGGCAGGATGAGAAGTGGCGATCAACCAGGGGCTGGGTGCTGTCATGGGGCAAAAGGGCAGCTTAGCAATTGGGTATCCCCAGGAATAAAGGAAAATAGCATCAGAGCTCTGGGGGTCTCATTGGCAAGAAAGCAACAGTCACGCAGAGTGGGGGTGATTATGGCATTTTACAGCTGTGGCATGACCTAGGGAAAAGCTTGCATTTTCTGTTAACTTTGCATCTGGCTTTGTCTGTGTCTGTCCCCGCCTGGTGACGGCAGGGCTGCTTTTGATTTTTTCAGTGCGAGTTGATCCTCACGCCTTTAATCTTGTCCAGGTTTTTATTCCTTCACAGCCAAGTCAGCAAAAATTGAAACACAATTACTATTATGGCATCTCTGTTGCTATTTTTATTTCCTTTTGCATACTGAAATGGCCCAAGGGAAATAAAAATTGCAAGGAGTGGGTTACATAGAAACTTGGGAAGTGTCTCAACCAAAACCACATGCTTCTTGAAGATTCACGTTAGGGAGGCAACAATTTAGGCCAGACTGAATGAAGGCTCCAGGAATGGACACAGGCTTTGATCCTTAAAAGTAGTACGATGAGAGAAGTTGGGCAAAGAAAAATCTAAAACGTCATGGGTACCCCCCAGTTTGGTGGAAAGGGTCTCTCAGGTGGAGGCAGAAGAACTGCTAGCATGAACTTTTACCCTCTCCCAGCTACTGGGAAGAAAGTTTGCAAGAGCTGATTACCCTATGTTAATAATCTCTGATGTCAAACAAAGGCTTAGCAGAACGGAATTAACAAAGTGCTGGGCTATACCAAAAGCAAAAATAACTGAGACCCTCAAACCAGAGTGGCTGGTGGGCTTTCCTTTCAGGGCATCCCCTGTAGAACTAGGAAAGTTCCAGACAGGATGGAGAATCCTCATATACAAAACAGGAGTTTTGTTTTTAAAAACAAAATTACATCTGAATAGACATTTCTTCAAAGCGGATACACAAATAGCCAATGAGCACATGAAAAGATGCTCAACTTCACGAGCCTTCAGGGAAATGCAGATACAACGCACAATGAGATACCACTTCACACCCACTAGGATGGTGATAATTAAAAAGACAATACATATTGTGAATTTTTTTGTTCTAGTTCTGTGAAAAATGCCAGTGGTAGTTTGATAGGAATTGCACTGAATCTGTAGATTGCTTTCGGTAGTAGAGTCATTTTCACAATGTTGATTCTTCCAATCCAAGAACATGGTATATCACTCCATCTATTTGTATCATCTTTAATTTCTTTCATCAGTGTCTTATAGTTTTCTGCATACAGGTCTTCTGTCTCCTTAGGTAGGTTTCTTCCTAGATATTTTATTCTTTTCGTTGCAATGGTAAATGGGAGTGTTTTCTTAATTTCACTTTCAGATTTTTCATCATTAGTGTATAGGGATGCCAGAGATTTCTGTGCATTAATTTTGTATCCTGGTACTTTACCAGATTCATTGATTAGCTCTGGTAGTTTTCTGGTATCATCTTTAGGATTCTCTATGTATAGTATCATGTCATCTGCAAACAGTGAGAGTTTTACTTCTTTTCTGATTTGGATTCCTTTTATTTCTTTTTCTCTCTGATTGCTGTGGCTAAAACTTCCGAAGCTATGTTGAATAAGAGTGGTGAGAGTGGGCAACCTTGTCTTGTTCCTGATCTTTGTGGAAATGGTTTCAGTTTTTCACCATTGAGGACGGTGTTGGCTGTGGTGTTGTCATATATGGCTTTATTATGTTGAGGAAAGTTCCCTCTATGCCTACTTTCTGCAGGGTTTTTATCATAAATGGGTGTTGAATTTTGTCGAAAGCTTTCTCTGCATCTATTGAGATGCTCATATGGTTTTTCTCTTTCAATTTGTTAATGTGGTGTATCACGGTGATTGATATGCAGATATTGAAGAATCCTTGCATTCCTGGGATAAACCCCACTTGATCATGCATGGTGTATGATCCTTTTAATGTGCTGTTGGGTTGTGTTTGCTAGTATTTTGTTGAGGATTTTTGCATCTATGTTCATCAGTGATATTGGCCTGTAGTTTCTTTCTTTGTGACATCTTTGTGTGGTTTTGGTACCAGGGTGATGGTGGCCTCGTGCAATGAGTTTGGGAGTGTTCCTCCCTCTGCTATATTTTGGAAGAGTTTGAGAAGGATGGGTGTTAGCTCGTCTCTAAATGTTTGATAGAATTCACGTGTGAAGCCATCTGGTCCTGGGCTTTTGTTTGTTGGAAGATTTTTAATCACAGTTTCAATTTCAGTGCTTGTGATTGGTCTGTTCATATTTTCTATTTCTTCCTGGTTCAGTCTCAGAAGGTTGTACATTTCTAAGAATTTGCCCATTTCTTCCAGGTTGTCCATTTTATTGGCATAGAGTTGCTTGTAGTCATCTCTCATGAGCCTTTGTATTTCTGCAGTGTCAGTTGTTACTTCCCCTTTTTCATTTCTGATTCTATTGATTTGAGTCTTCTCCCTTTTTTTCTTGGTGAGTCTGGCTAATGGTTTATCAATTTTGTTTATCTTCTCAGAGAACCAGCTTTTGGTTTTATTGATCTTTGCTGTTGTTTCCTTCATTTCTTTTTCATTTATTTCTGATCTGATCTTTATGATTTCTTTCCTTCTGCTAACTTTTTTGTCCTTCTTTCTCTAATTGCTTTAGCTAAGTGCAAGGTTAGGTTCTTTATTTGAGATGTTTCCTGTTTCTTAAGGAGGAATCAGGCTCCCTGACTTCAGACTATACTACAAAGCTACAGCAATCAAGACAGTATGGTACTGGCACAAAAACAGAAGTCACCTTGATGCCCAAAAGGGGGCCCAGACAGGGAGTGCTGCTAAGCAGGGCACAGAAGCTCTGCAAAGCCAAGCAGAGATTACAGGCCACAGCCCAGTAACCAGCCCGGCTTCCAACCTGCACAGGATCTGAGGTCAAGATGGCCCTGAGGTCAAGATGGCCCTGTGCAGGTGACGAGGGAGGCAGGCCAGACACCACTTGCATTTCCAGGAAGGCCAAGTGACGACTCTGGCCAGTGCCTTGTGAGATGTCTGGAACCTTCCAATTCTCCCAGCTGGCTGTACCCCTGGGTTTCAGCAGTGACTCCCTTAAAACATGGAGAAAGGATGCAGCCCTGTTGGAGGACTTTAAAGAGGGCCAAGGAGTCACAGCAAACCCTGCCGAACTCCATACCTAAGAGACGGAGGAAGAGGAACCAGAAGGAAGAGAGGGTGAAGTGACTGGAAGTGAGAGAAGGGTCCACTCCTCTGTCTGGAGACAAGTGGGACTTGGGGTGATCCTGCAAGATGGCAGCTGGCAAAGTAAAGGGCACTGACAGAGGAGCCCACAGCCTTGAGTTTGAATCCACTGCTTATGGGCTGTGTAAACTTTGATGTTGCTTCTGCTCTGAGCCTTGGATTTTCCACTTATACAACCTACTTTACGGGTGGCTGTGAGCCTTGAATGAGGTCAGATCATCCCATGCAACCATAGGTTAGCCATCTGTGTTTTTGCAATATGGTAGTTTCCCATTCCCATTTACACAGCACATGTTTATTTCCACAGTGTTTCTATGTGCACATGATTCAACTCAGTCCCCTTATCTTTCTCCTAACAGACTGCAGAGCTGCTGAGAAAGATCTCATCTGTTCATAATCTACCCTCAAAATACACAGGTAAGAAGCCAGGCCTGAAACATCTTGTCTTTCAATGCAGTGACAATGGGTACAAAAGCCAGGCAGTGACACAAGCATTTTGCAGGGAGTTGCAAAAGGAAACATGAGATGGAGAAAGCAAAATAAATAGATTTGAAGGATGGGCTAAGGAAGTTAAAAGAGAGGTACGCTCCAGGGAATAAGAAAGTATGAGAATCTGCAGGGGCAGATATTAATCTCATGGCAATTTTTGCTGAAAAATTAGAGGAGGGGTAGAAGGATTACCTAAGGACCCAGGGCTTTTGTGCCAAGAAGTATGATATATTTTGGAAACAGATAGCTTTTAGAATTTTTCACTGTCTGGATTTCAAAAAATTATTCATAATGGAGTAGGGATGTACTCTTGTAACCACAGCTGCCAAGGGGCAAGGACCCTATTCCATGAACAGTCCTCCTGTTCAGCTCAGCCCCTAAATGAGGTTAGACGGCAAGGTGGAGCTGGAGGGTTTGGGAACAGAGGCTGGAGGAGCTGAACTGCTGCATCGATTAAAAAAGTAAATGTGTGAGGACATTCTGAGACATGCTACAACATGGATGAGCCTTGAGGACATCACGCTAAGCGCCGTAAGCCAGATACAGAAGGATAATGCGTAAGACTATATGATTCCACTAATATGGGGGACCTAGAGTTGTCAGATTCAGAGACAGTGGAATGC
>NW_006781396.1:2570088-2571021 GCF_000442215.2 Lipotes vexillifer | reverse complement strand
GAAGAGCGGGGCATGGGAAATTATTAATGGGTTTCGGAGTTTCAGCTTTGCAAAATGAAAAGAGTTCTGGAGATGCATGGTGGTGATAGTTGCACACAATGTGAATGTAGTTAATGACACTGATGTGTGCACTTCAAAGTGTTTTAAATGGTTAATTTTGTGTTATGTATATTTTACAAGAAAATAATTGGAAAAAATTAAAATAGTGTGGGCTTTCTGGGGGCAAACTGGTGGCAGCGTTGAGGGAAGGGCAGGGGAAATTCAGTGAGATGGCAAGGGGCATAGGTTTTTGTTTTGTTTGTTTTTTTTGGTTTTTTTGACCGCACCACATGGCATGTGGGGTCCTAGTTCCCTGACCAGGGATCTAACCTGTGCCCCCTGCAGTGGAAGTGTGGAGCCCTAACCACTGGACCGCCAGGGAATTCCCAGGGTATAGTTGTTGTTGTTGTTTTTATAAATTTTATTTATTTATTTATTTATTTTTGGCTGTGTTGGGTCTTCGTTGCTGCGCACGGGCTTTCTCTAGTTGCGGCGAGCGGGGGCTACTCTTCGTTGCGGTGTGCGGGCTTCTCATTGCAGTGGCTTCTGTCGTTGCGGAGCGTGGGCTCTAGGCACGCGGGCTTTAGTGGTTGCGGCACGTGGGCTCAGTAGTTGTGGCACACACGAGCTTAGTTGCTCCGTGGCATGTGGGATCTTCCTGGACCAGGGATCGAACCCGTGTCCCCTGCATTGGCAGGTGGATTCTCAACCACCGCCCCACCGGGGAAGCTCCAGGGCATAGTTGTTATATGCGATGCTGCCACCAGGGAAACATCCCCAGTGGAAGAGTGGCCAAGGACTTTTAAAAACAAGGTGATCTAGGGCCTCCCTGGTGGCGCAGTGGTTGAGAGTCCGCCTGCCGATGCGGGGGATACGGGTTCGTGCCCCGGTCCG
>NW_006781396.1:2569791-2569868 GCF_000442215.2 Lipotes vexillifer | reverse complement strand
TTTTTGCGGTACACAGGCCTCTCACTGTTGTGGCCTCTCCCGTTGCGGAGTACAGGCTCCGGATGCGCAGGCTCAGG
>NW_006781396.1:2565292-2568124 GCF_000442215.2 Lipotes vexillifer | reverse complement strand
CCCGTGTCCCCTGCATCGGCAGGCGGACTCTCAACCACTGCGCCACCAGGGAAGCCCCAGCCCCTGATCCTGATTGAAGCCTGCTGTGCACAAGTTTTGTGTGAAAGGGGTCATATGAACTGACGTGGGGGAATGGGGGCAGTGCTGGAAGTATAGAGTGGAGCCACAATCCGTGGACTGAACTAAGTCAATAGAAGTAGGAGCTCAGAGCCATAGGTGACCATGGAATTGTAAATACTCAATGCCGACCTCCCCACCCCATCCCAAGCAATTTGCAGAAATCTCAAGGAAGACATTGGACTTCCCAGAGGGTCAAAGCCGTCTTCTCTATATCTTAAAGGATAGAGACACCCCAGTTGCCTCTGGGTCACATTTATATAATGTCCCTTTCCTTCTTGATCTTGCCAACCACCATTTTCCTAACCATATGCTCTTCAGGAATGTAACCACAACTTTTGGTGAGGGTTGCTGTTCGTAAGGCAGCAGAGTACAGCAGGTAGGAGCAGGGATTCTAGATCCAGACATGTTGCGTTTGGATCCTGGTTGTCACTTACTGTGTGGCCTTGGACAAGCTAATTCACCTTTCTGAGCCTCACTCAGTTTATTCATCTATAAAATGGGAGTGATTCTCTACCTCATACAGCTTTGGGGAACATCAAACATGGTACCATATATAAAATATGTACAACAATTCATATAGTGTTCTATGGGAATTAGCTAGTACCTAAGTCCTGCCTCAGTGCCTGGTAGGAACTCAACAATTGGTATGGATCAGTATTGTAAAGTGGCCTGTGAGTTCCCACCCTCTGCTCTTATCTACCCAGAACCCTGGGAGACTTGGCTCAAGGATGAGCAGGGCCCCATCTACCACCTGCCCTTCAGTTCTCTGGAACCTAACAGAACCAGGGAAGCCCCACATGGGGAGGCTTTCTCCAAGGGAGTCGGGATGGTTTGGTACAGCTCATCCCCCCTCCTGGAGCAAACTACCCAAGCACAGACCTCCTGGTAGGAGAGCGGAACTGTCCTCTTAAGGGGAAGACAGTATTTTAATAGGCTCCATGTGATAGGAAAACCGGTATTGCTGTTGAGGAGTTGCGGGCCGAATCTTTGAACTCAGGGGCTCTTCTTGAGCAAGGTGGGCAAAGTGGTGCGAACTCCTCAACCCTCTACCTTTGGCTTTGCCGCCTTCTCTTCTGGGTTCTGGCTGGAGTGCACGCAAAGAACTTGTGCTTTCCCAGGGTTCTCTGGGGGCGGGGGGGGGAACACAGCAGGCAGGAGAGCATGAGGGGCCAGGTCCCTACCTGGGAGCTGCCCGGGAGATCTGGGGAGACCCCTTCTCCCCGCCAGGCCCTGGTGGATGTGTGTGTGCCTGGGTCAGGCCAGGCTTCCGCTCGGGCTCTCCTGGCAACCTGGGAGGGGTTGGCTCCCTTCCCCCAGCCTCACCACCCTCTTCTATATCCAGGTCACAGATGTCTGAGCAGTACCTACTCTGTGTCAGACACGCTGCCCGGCACACAGGACCCTTTACAGTCTAGATGGGGAGAACAGTGTACATTGAGAATACCTGTCCTCTCCTTTCCCCTCCAACCTTCCTTCCCCTCCCCCCACCCCGCTCTGGTCTAAGGTACCCCCTCCTCCCTGGTCTCCCTCATCCCCTCTGGGACCCCACAGTCCATTCTCTACACAGCAGCCGGAGGGGTCCCACCACACCCTGCTGATAACCCTCCAGTGAACCCCATGCTCTCTTTATGAGACCACATGCCTGGCCTTTCCCACAGGCCGGCTCTGCCCACCTATCTCATTTCTTACCACTGTCCCCAACTCACAAGGCTCCGGCCACCCTGGCCTGCCTGCTCTTTCACCAACACACCTGGCAGGTAGAAGCCCTGCTCGCAGGCTCTCCCTTGACCCAGAGAGGGCCGGATCCTTCCTGCCTTTCGGCTCAAGGGGCCCTCTCCCCACCCTGCCAGTCCTCCTGATTCTGCCATCGCCCTGTCATTTTCCTTAGGGCACCCATCTGCCTCAGGTGTCTTTGTGGTCTGCACTCCTCTCCCTAGGATGAAGCTCCACGGCAGCAGGAACTCGTCTCCAGATTCTCCCCCAGTGATCCCAGAAGCTAGCCAGGTACTAATTAAGGATCTGATGAATGAACGAGTGGATGGATGGATGGATGGATGGATGGATGGATGGATGGATGGATGAAATGAGCCGCTTCTTTGGGCAGGGCTCCATCTCCAGGGGGTCCTTGTATCCCCTGAGGAATCTATCCATGGTGGGCCACTGTGAGCCCCCAGTGACCTGCTATGTGGACTCTTACCTGGTTTTTCGCTTTTTGATAGAGGTGGTGTCTTCGTCTTCTTCAGGGATTGGCTAAAACCAACACGAGGAGAGGCTGGGAAGGTCAGGCTGAAGCCGTGCAGCCAGCCGAGTGGCAGGGTGGGCAGGGAGGTGGGGAAGGTGCCCCAGGGAGAGGCGAGAGCCACCCCTCCTGAGAGCCAGCAGGTGTCTGTCCAGGGATGGCCCCACCCCAAGCAGGACCCCAACAACTGTGACTCCATCGCCCTCTGTGGCCACAGGGAACCAGGCCCTTCTGTAAGGAGCTGTAGGGAGGCCACTGCACCTGCCCTCCCTTAGCCTGCTGCTTCCCTGCAGACGGGAAGCCTTCCTGTGCGAGTGGAGAAGACAGAAACCCTGCTTTCCTAATGAATTACTCATGAGCATGGATAACATTCATATCTCGTATTGGCTTTGCACTCAGCGAGCCTTTTTTTTTTTTTTTTTTTTTTTTTTTTTTTTTTGGGGGATGGGGGCCCTCCACTGTTTGGGTCCTTT
>NW_006781396.1:2559223-2565209 GCF_000442215.2 Lipotes vexillifer | reverse complement strand
TTTTTGCGGTATGCGGGCCTCTCACTGTTGTGGCCTTTCCTGTTGCGGAGCACAGGCTCCGGACGCGCAGGTTCAGCGGCCATGGCTCACGGGCCCAGCCGCTCCGCGGCATGTGGGATCTTCCCGGACCGGGGCACGAACGCCCGTCCCCTGCATCGGCAGGCGGACTCTCAACCACTGCGCCACCAGGGAAGCCCTCAGCGAGCCTTTTGATGCACCCGATGTAATTTTTCCTCCCTGTGATTCCAGGAGAGGGTGTTTTGCGAAGGTGAGACAGAGGCTCACAGATGGGAGGTGGCTTGCCTAAGGTCACAGTGAAACTGCCTTACCACTGTGCCACCCCTGGTCTCAAGGTGGAAAAGAAAAACAAGTCCAGGGCCAGAGCAAGCACCCACACCTTCAGCACATCCAAGCCAGCACAGCAAGCCGCCCCCTTCTCAGCAATCCACCCACCTGCGCTCCAGCCACTCCCAAATTTAACATTCCCTAACGCTTCCCATTTCTGACTTCTACTCCTGACTTTCCCCACCCTCTCATTTGCTTGTTCAAATCCTATCCATCCCAGCAGTGTCCCCAGGTGCTATCAGACATACGTAGGGGACTGTTGGAAATACACATCTCCGCGTTCACCCCCACCCTACTGTGTGACAATCTCTAGGCATCTGCCTTTTCAATAAGCTCCCTGGTGAATCTGAGCGCTGCTGGGCTTGGAAGTCAGATAAGCCTAAGCCTGAACCCCAGCTTTTCTGCTGCCCAGCTGCGTGATTTGGGGCTGTCATTCAACTGTTCCTGAGCCTCAGTTTTCTCATCTGTAAAATGGAGGTAATACTGCCTCCGTGGGTGGCTGTATGGACTAGAAATGTGTTAAACACCCAGCGGTGTCAGGCAAACATAGTGGGCACTCAGGATTGCTGGTCCCATGGCTGACACTCAGGCCCCACTCCCCTGCTGTGTGCGGACTTCCCTCATCTTCCCTTTCCCCAGCTCATCATTAATCCTTCTCTCCAGCCATGCAGAGGACTTAATACCGGCATAAAGGTCCTTCTGCCTGCCTTGTATCACCGTTCCTTCTCTGCTTGTGTCTTCCCAAAGACCAAGAGCTCCTGGAGAGCTAGATGTGGCTTACCCAGCCTTGTCTTGCTATAACTGACACAGGTCACCCCCTTAGCATCCCCACAGCTGGCCCCTGGAGTCTGGTCTGGCAGAGTAAGCTTTCAAGCCGCATAGGTAGAACTGGGGGGGTTCCAGGGGAGAGCATGGGCCTCTCCCTCCAGGACAGGCTTAGGCAGCCCAGGCTCTGGCCAGCACCGGGCTCCCTCCTCTGGCCTCCACTGGCCTCACCTGGGAGGACAGGTGGCTGAATGTTAGGGAGGAGAGGGGCAGCTGAGGGGTGCGAAGCCCACCTGTAGGGTAGCTGTTGCCTCTCTTGAAGTGGTTCTTGAATTTCCTGGAGCTGGTTCAGGAGTTTTTCTGCTGGGATGGAGACTAGGGCCTGGGGAAGGAGCTGAGCCACTGCTGTCTGCAGGAGGCCTAGTGCCATGTCTTTCTCTGTAAGCACAGCGGGGGGAGAATCCTGAGGGGCGAGACCTCGGCCCCCATCCTGCCGCTACGTGGGAAAGTCAGGGAGCGGGGCCTCCAGCTCTTCTGCCCAGTGGGCCCAGACGGCCCTCTCTAACCATCTCACATTCTGTTCTCGGGGGCCCGTGGGGAAGGCCACACTTCTCTGGCCCCTGTGTGTGCAGCGTGCCTCAGCCTTCCACACCTCTCTCGAGAGTCCCTGGTTCTTGGTTCACCTGCCACCTCGCCCCCTGGCCCCCTGGGAAGCCTGCTGGGGACCCGCCCTCTCCCCCCCTCCTCCACTCTCCCGTCCAATCAGCTCTCTGGCTCTCATCACTCCTCACCATCCCACTTAGATACACCCTCCACCTGCCGCCCCAGTGAGTATGTGTACATCCATTTACGTGTTCATGTGCACGTGTGTGCGCTCTTATGTATGTGCGTTTGCATCTCTGTGCATGTGCATTTCCCACAGTGGTGGATACTGCTAAGTATGGTCTTTGAATGTCTCCCTCCCAGGGGCCGAGGCCTACCGTCAGTGTGGAGGAGGGGGTCCCCTCTAAGGAGCAGGGTCGTGGAAATCCTGCTGAGGAATGTGGAGGAGGGAGCAGTGGCGTTGTGTAGCTGGAAGAGATTAGTTTGGGGCTCCAAAAAGGTGGAGAGGCCCCCGTGTAAGGCCCTGGGGTGGGAACCTAGTGACACCTGAGTCCCGCAGAAACAGTGGACACAGCCCTCCGCGGTCTCCACTCAGACGAGGTTCTGGGCCCGGGACTGTGTCCTCACCCTTGGGGGGCGCGTAGAGTAGCCAGAACTGGATAGCATTCAAGGAGTCTGTTTGCAGGATTTGAGAAAGCAGCTCCAGGATCTGTGGGCAGGACGACAGGCCTGAGTCAGCTTGGCTGGACAGCATGTTGTAGCTGGCTGCACAGCTGCCTCCCCCGCGAAGTGGTCTCCCAGAGCCCTTGCTTGGCTAGACGGGTCCCCACGATGGTCCCTGCCTCCCCTCCGCATGGGACTTTACACTTTGTAGAAAGCTTTCTCTGCCTACAGCCCTGGAGGAAGATTCTTAACCTCCCTACTGGGCAGATGAGGCATCTGAGGCCTCGAGAGAGGAGGACACCTCGCAGAATCACCTCAGAATCAGACACCTGGACCCCTCGTCCCTGAGCCCTCCTTGGGCTGGTTGTACCCCAAAGTCCCTCACTGGGAAGGCAAGGTCAGGGCTGGCCCGTCAGCTCCTCAGAGACGCACCGAGTCCCGAATGCTTGGGTCCTTGGTGTGGGGATTTCAGGGACCCCACGGGCCTCCCCTCCCTGAAGTTCCCAAGTTCAGAGATTGGAGATGTTAGCAAAGAGGTGGGGTGATCCCCGTGGGCGGCCTGAGGGTCGGAGTCAGCTGGTTCTGTGCCCTGCTCGGCCGGGGGCTCCTTCCCGCCCGGAGCCCTGTGCTCTTCGCTCCCAGCCGCCTTCTCTGCCTTCTCAGCCTCCGGCATCTTTGCTATTTCAGGGCCCTTTCCCCGCGGCGTCCTCCAGTCGGGGATCATCGGCAAGAGATCCAGCTCTGTCTTGGAAGGGCGATGGGGGCTCCCTAGGCCAGGCTGCTGCTGGCGGCTGTGCCTGTGTGGAGCTGGGGCCCACAGGGGGAGGCAGAGCCCCCGGAGTCCTAGGAAAGTGGGGTTCCCTCAGCGCTTGGTGGTCAGTCTCCCCAGGACCCGAGGGGCGCTGTCAGTGCCCAGCAGGTCTGCCTCATCCCTGGCAGAGCGGGAACTGGGCCGGGCCTCTCCCCAGGCCTGCGACTGCTAGGCTGCCCACCCTCACCCCCGGGTACCCGCCCCCTGAGGTGACCCCCACCCCCATCTGCCCGGGGTCCCTCTCCATTCTCCGCATCCAACTTACCTGCCCTGTGCCCCCTCCCCACAGGACCCGAGAACCTATTTCCAGGGAAGGTGAGGCCGCCCTGTGGTGGAGAAAGCACTGTGTTCTAGCCCCTGCTATGCTGCGCCCTCTCCGGGGACCTGGGCCGTGGGCTGTCACCCGGCAGGGCCTCAGCCTCCCCATCTGTGGAATGGGGTCCTGTCTGCTCTATCTATTCCCTGAACTGTCGTGAGGCTCCAAGGGGACTGCGTGCTTTAAAGCACTGGTCACAGGGAAGGTGTCAGGATGCTGTCATGGTCTGGCCTCTCCTGGAGAATGTGTGCGCCTTTGAACAGAGACTCTCACTGCCTCGTCCACCAGCACGACTCCTGCCTCTCAGGCTCCCATGGGACACTCGAACACAGAGCAGGGGGCTTTATGCTTCACTGCAGCACAGACCAGACGGCTCCAGGGTGTGGGGAGGTGGCTGCGACCAGCCTTGCAGGCCGCGGGGGGGTGGGGTGGGGGGGTGGGTGGGGGCAGCAGGCTGGGCGTGGTGATGACACGCCAGGCAGGGCCTCCACCTCCAGGCTTCTCATTCCACCGCCGTGGCTCCCTTCGCTAACACGTCAGGTGCCACAGCTGGACCAGACCTTGTGACAACGTGTCCGTGCTCCCAGTTTGGCTAAGTCATGGAACTAAGGTCCCGAGAGGGAAAAGGACTTAGAGAGGGAAAGGCTCAGACAGAAGGCTAGAGGCAGCTGGGGATTGGAATCCAGGCTCCTGACTCCCAGGTCTGGGGTTTTCGAGCCTTATGGTCTCAGGCGCAAGGTTCCCTGGGAGAAGCCAGGCTTGAAAGCAGTTTGCAAGGGTCCTAGTTGGATCCCTGTGAGCCTGGGACCAGGTACCACCATGTTCTCTGCCCTCAGACTAGGGCCTCTGTAGGGTCCGCAGCCCCCAACCTTCCCAGCGCCTCACCAGCAACTCCTGATCCTGTAGGATGAAGGTCTGGCCTCTTCCATCTGTGCTCGCAGGGTGGTTTCGTACGCCCTGGCGGGAGTGGCGGCGGGCCGTGGCCCGGGTGGAAGCAGGGATGAGCCTACCAGTCTCTGCTGAGTACTTTGCCCCCTTCTCCCGCTGAGGCTCCTCCTTCTGCTGGGAAAAAAGCACCCGGAGACTCTCGGCAGAGAGGGAGAAAGAGGAGAAAGCAGAGGGGACCAGGGGGAAAAGAAGAGGAGGAGGCCAGGGACCCAGGATATCACCGAGGCCAGCCCGACCCTGTCCTAGACCCCTCTTGCCAGTGGGGTGGCCCTTCCATTATAGCTATTGCTCTTCCTGCTGGAATTTCATCGAATGTTGGCTCCCCGCCATGGTTCTCGGGTGGTCCTTGTACTTCTTCTTGGGTGGGCCCTCCCCATGCCCCTCCCCCCAGCCCATCAGAGATTTGAAAACAGTATCCTGCCTTGGTGTAGGATACTGTCCCCCACAGCTTGCCATCCTTTCTTTGCCCTGGGAAACCTTCCTGAGCCAGGCCTGTGGGCACAAGGCCTAGGACCTCCTGCCCCTGGAACTTCAGTTAAGACTGGTAGTATCCTTCTCCCCATTTTAAAGATAAGAAAACTGAGACCCAGACAGCTTAGCTGAGTTGCCCTGAGTGTCACAGTGAGTTGGCTGCAGAGCAGGGACGAGAACTCTGTTGCCCAAGATAAGGGCAGGACCAGACTCAGCCGCAGAGGTCCGGGCCTGTCCTAGGACCAATTTCAACCACCTTCAAGCTGCCTCCCACTTGTCCTTATTGGTTTATCAGCACATAGCACCCAGGAGGCCACCCCCGTTCTGTCTGAAATTCTTCAGGGATTTTCCACCCCTTCTCAGATTAGACATGAAACTAAGTTCAGAAATGAGAAACAAGCTGATCTTGCCTACGTCCAAAGTCAGCCCTTCTCCCACCTTCTCCCTCACTGCTGCCCACTTGTACCCTGTTATTCAGCCCTCTGGTCTCTAAAGATGCCCTGCATTTTCCAGCTTGTGAGCCTTTATGCTGTGTGCCTCCACTAGGTACGCCTCTCCCCATCCGCTTCTAAACTATGAGCCCTTCTTGGATTTCTCCACCTGGTACGTTCTGTCCTCTGAACCCTCACTGGGACCCTCCCCCTTGGGTTGAATTCATGGGCCCCTTCCCCTGTGCCAACAGTAGCGCCTCTCAGGAAGGCTCGCTCTACACTGATCTGCTGGAAGCCACGTGGGAGGGATTTAGTTACAAAGGAGTGAGTCCATTTCATCTCTTCTCAGACAGCTGCTTGGTTCTGCACCCACCTCCTTGCTCTTCAGCTCATTTTCCTTGGTGAAGATGGCCGCCCGGGAAGCCAGGTCTTTCAGCTCCTTCCTCCGGGCCTCTGGAAGGAGGGGACGAGATCCGGCCAACTGATATCTGGGGCTCTTCTCCTTGCCCTCCCTATACGCTGGGTGTGGGGAGGACTGTAGGTGGAAGAGCCTCCTCTCCTTCCCGTCTCCCTGCCCTGCATCTTAAAGGGAAGGGTAGTTTCACCGGGGAGGTGGTGCCCTTGAGGGAAAGA
>NW_006781396.1:2537505-2559197 GCF_000442215.2 Lipotes vexillifer | reverse complement strand
TTGAGGGAAAGAGTAGGAATCACACCACTGGTGGGTTGGTGGGTATGGTGGCTACTGATATTGGTGTCCTAGCCTGTGGCTTTACTGGGAGATGCTGGAGAACGTTTGGCTACAGGTACCAAGATGTTTGTGATTTAGTCTAGCTTTGCCTCTTTTAGGAGCCCAAAGCCAAGACAGAGATTCAGTCGATATGCTGCGGCAGTTACTAAAATACTGAGTGACTCCTGGCGAGGTTGGTAACGAGCACTGCAGCAAGCCTTCCAAGCCCCTCTGCCCCTTCCCCAGGGTCCTCCCCGCCCTTAAGGGAAGGGGAAAGGCTTGGCAGAGCAGAGGCCTCTGAAATGCTGCCCTCCCCCCCCTCCCCCCAACGCACTATCTGTGGCTGATTGTTCTGATTGGCTGGTGCCTGAGCACACAGGTTACGAAATGCAGTATTTCCAATACTGTTCCTGGCTAGAGCTGTAAGTCACATGACGGTTGCCCAAATCTGCTTGTCCCCTGCTTGTTATGACTCCTCAGACACATCAAAGCCAAGCAGGGGTGCATTTCTGAGGGCCTGGGGTTGGGGAGAAATGCAAATGCAGCTGCCTGAGGAAATAAGGAAGACAGCGGGGTTCCCCACCAGACCTCACTGACCGAAGAGCAATGGCCCTTTCCTTCTCGGGCACCCACCCAAGCCAGGCACAGGTATAGCCCCAAGGTAGAGGGGCTGTGGCCCAAGTACCCACCAGAAGAAAGCCAGGGATTCCGATTGGACTGCGGGTCTCCAACGGGGACCGAGATGGTGGGCATCCCGATCAGAGAGCGGGGTAAGAGTGTGGCTTGAGGTGAGGCGGCCAGAGAGAACTCGTCCCTGACAACACAGACAGGCTTCCCGGTGAGATCTGTGAAGGGTTAGAGGCTGTGGGAAGGGGGGCCTGAGTGGACCCCAAGAACTCCAGGGGGCTGGGAGGAGGCTGGTGAGCAGGGGCTGCACTTGGCCCACTTCCTCCAGTAACCACAAGCCCAGAGATGGCGAGAGCTGGGAGGGCCTCTGTAACCACTGCGACCTTACCCCTGGGGACACTTAGAATGGCAGCGAAAGGATGTGCTCAGGGTCACGCAGTGAGTCAGGCAGAGGTAAGACAGGAAGCCGGGCTTCCTGAGACCCTAGTCCTGGGGTCCTTTGGGTGTTCTACGACAGGGCAGTGAAGTGCAGGTGTGAGCACACAGAGGCAGGCAGCTTAAAAAAGAGGATGTGGGGACGGGGGCATTAAGCCACAGTTTGTGACGAGAGGGGCCTGGGCTCAAATCACAGGGAGCGAGACCCTCTGGATAAAACTTCATGCCATCTGTCAGGCTTCCAGGGCTCAGTGCGTGGCAGCCTGGAGGTGGTAAGAGACATTTACACGTGAGGACCCTCCGGTCTAAGGTTTGTGTGATGTTATAGCATCATTAGTTAAGCCTTGGGGAACAGCCTGGTTAGGACTTACCGTGGGTGCCCACTCTGTCTTCCCGAACACTTTCCTTTGGTGCCAGGACCCCTCACTCTCCTGCGTCCTCCTGGCTCACCAGCCGCTCGGCTATTGCTTCCTCTTCATCTCCTCAACCCCTTACCCTTGGGGTCCCCAGGCTCATGCCAGGTTTTCCTCCCCCGCATCTACATGGCCCCCTGATGATCCCATCCAGCCCGCCGCTTCAAATACCACCCCCATCTGAGCGGCTCTCACGTTGGCATCTCTGCCCCAAATGGACCTGACTGCCTACTCGATACCTCCCCTCGGACTTCCAGGAGGCATCGCACGTGTTGCATCTCCCACGTCCCAGACCGAACCCCTGACCCTCCCCACCCTCCACTGGCCCCTTCTGTGGGCTCCCCTGTCTCAGCCAGTGCAACTCCAGTTTTCCAGTTACTCAGGCCAAACAGCCTGGGAGTCAGGCTGCCTCCACTCCCCTCTCGTACTCTGTTTTGAATCTATCAGCAAATCCCGTTGGCCTTACCTTCTGTATATCTGTGGAGCAGGGACACTAACTCCTCCACGGCTACCTCCCCGGTCCAAGCCACCATCCATTCAAAAGCCAGTAGATCCCTTCTGCTACCTCTTTGCTCGCAACCTTCCAGTGGCTCCCACCTGACTCAGTGAGATGGCTTAAGGGTGACCACGGTGAGCTCCAAGGCCCACGCGATGTGGGCCCGGTTGCCTCTCTGATGCATCTCCTTCCTGTCCCCTCCTGACTCTGCTCCAGCCACACTGACTCCCTTGCTGTTACTCCAACAGAGCCAGGACGCTCTTGCCTCAGGGCCTCCGTCCTTGCTGTTCCCTCTGCCTGGGACACTCTTCCCCCTGAGATCCACATGGGTCATGTCCTGTCTTCCTCTATCCTTTGCTCAAATGTCATGCTGTTGGTCAGGCCTCCCCGTATAGCCTTGGCACTTACCACATCTGACACCTTATCTATTTCCTATTCTTCCCCACCAAAGAGTCGGCTCCGTGAGGGCAGGGACTGTCTGTCTCACTCATTCTCATAACCCCAGGACCTAAAAAACTGCTTGACCCATAGTTCACACTCATTAGATATTTGGTGGATGAATAGCCGAGTGGATGAAATGGCCTGAGTTAGACGAGAGAGTGCAGCTCTGCAGGAGAACCTTCATCCCTTTCTCTGATTTGTAAAATGGGAGAATGGGCAATGACGTAAATCCTGTAGGGCTAGGCAGTCTGCCCTTGGACCCCCGCACCCTGCCCCTGCCTCCTGCCTCAGGTCGCGTCTTGGCTGGGCCAAGCGCGGGCTGGGTCCTCCCTTTCCAGCACGCCCTCCCCTGTCCCCACCTCCGGCCAGGCACTGGCCTGCCCCAGCCCTACCTTGGATGTGGGTCACGTGCTGGGGACGGGGGTGGTGCCGGGAGGAGTGATGGCTGAGGTGGCCGAAGCGGTGGGCACCGGGAGTTTGGGGCTTGGAGGTCCTCAGTGCCTCTCGGATCAGCTTGAAATCCACAATCCCTGGGATCATCAGTTCTTTCTGTGGCCCGCCGTCCGCGTGGCTCCTTGGCCTGCACCCTGGCTTCTTCTCGGGTTTTGGCTCAGCCCTTGGCCTGAAGGAGAGGGTCAGGGAGAAGCAAATGGAGCCCCCCGGCAGCGGTGCCCACCTGAGCTTATTAGAATCCATTCCTGAGATGCTCTGAAATCTGGTTTCCGGGATTTCACCGCCACCCCGGTGACACCAAAGCTGAGCCTCCCCCAGGGTCCTTTCCCAGCCATGCCATCCAGCCCCAGGGACGCTTCTGTCTTCCTAAGGTGCCTGAGCAGGGAGCCAGGACCCCAGTTTTCTCTCAGAAACCATTTCTAAAGCCAGAAAGAGAAGCCATAGACCCACCTACTCATCCAAATACCTGGACTGGAGCAAAGGTACATTATATACACCTCCAGGGCCAGGGGGCTGACCCTAGCATGGGCCTCTCCCCAAGCCAAACTGTTGGCAGCCCAAGAGAAGCCAGCTATAGGCTGTCACCCTCCCCCCTTGCCCTCAGGGGCAGTTTTGGCCCAGACTCAGCGTCCAGGGGCCAAAGCTGGCGCCAAGGCCAGACTAGGCCAGCGAGTTCTTTTCCCGTGGGGGCCCCTCCCGGGAGATGCAGAGGTGACGGGGCGGCTGTCAGGGCTGCGTCGCTGCAGGGAAGCCTCAAGCTCTTGCTTCGCTTCTCTGGAGACAAGCGTCTCAGGTTCTCTGTCCTCCACCCGCACCCCTTCCCTCTCCTGAGGACGCTGT
Source organism: Lipotes vexillifer (assembly GCF_000442215.2). Classification (NCBI taxonomy): domain Eukaryota; kingdom Metazoa; phylum Chordata; class Mammalia; order Artiodactyla; family Lipotidae; genus Lipotes; species Lipotes vexillifer. The sequence continues at coordinate 2,555,453 of NW_006781396.1, read as the reverse complement.
GCTTCTGCCCCTGGAGGAGGCGATGGAGTAGGTCCAGCGAGGATCCAAAGGTGGGCTGCTGTCCGCCAGGGGCCTGGTGGGACCACCTGCCTGCTCACTGTCTGCTTTCTCTTCTGGTGGTCCTGGCTGAAGGGAGTCCCTCTGGAGTATAGATGGACTCTGGATATGCTAAGCAAGGCGTTTTGCCCCGGGACCCTCTGCGGATCTCGCTGACCAGGCCCCTGAGTTTCCTGTTCCGTCCTCGATTCGCCTCTAAGGGGTCTGGGACTTAAAGAAATAAAGCAAACCTTCTCTGAAAGTCGCTGTTAGCTGGCCTCCCCCACCCCCAACTAACAGAAGTCAGCCCCTGAAAACCCCTGGAATTTCTGTGCTCCTGACCCCTGTCTGTGACTCTCTCCCTACGCAGGAGGGGCCCTGCTTGTGACTTTGCTAACTCAGGCCTGAGAACCCACTGGGGGCCTGGCTGATGGCAGTGGAAGGTGATCTCCACTCGGACCCTCAGTTTGTTGAGTTCCTTTGTCTTCCGCCCACCCCGGCCCCCTCCACCTCCTTGGTCAGCAGGCAAGGCATTTGGGACCTTACCTCGTCAGTGGATGCTCTGCCAATTGGGTCCTCACTTCTGTAGCCATTGTAGGGCCTCTAACAGAGTAAGGACCGGTGAATTTAATACTAGTGTTGAAGATGGATAACAGGAACTCTTGTTGACTGGTAGTAGGAGTGTAAACCAGGACAGACTTTAGGGGGAAAAATTGGCACTATCTTATAAAATTGAACATTTGCATGCCATATCACCCAGCAATTCCTCTCCCAGAAATATACCCCAGAGAAACTCTTGCAGATATGCAAAGGGGGCTATGTCTAAGAATATTCAAACCAACATTGTTCAAATTAGCAAAAACCTGGTGACAATCTAAATGTCCAGTGGCAGAAGAATAGATAAATATGCTGTGGTCCATTCAGACGATTGAACATTACATTGCAACGACAGTGAACGAACCACAGCTACACGCAACAACATAGATGAATCTTACAAATGTGATGCTAAGTCCAGGAAAGCAAGTTGCAGGAGACCATATGGCCTGAGATGCTTTTTAAAGATAAAGTTCAGGGCTTCCCTGGTGGCGCAGTGGTTGAGAGTCCGCCTGCCGATGCAGGGGACACGGGTTCGTGCCCCGGTCCGGGAGGATCCCACATGCCGCGGAGCGGCTGGGCCCATGAGCTGTGGCCGCTGAGCCTGCGCGTCCGGAGCCTGTGCTCCGCAGCGGGAGAGGCCGCGGCGGTGAGAGGCCCACGCACCGCAAAATAATAATAATAATAATAATAATAATAATAATAATAATAATAAAGATAAAGTTCAAAAGCAAGCAAAATTAGAGGACTTCCCTGGTGGCGCAGTGGTTAAGAATCCACCTTCCAATGCAGGGGACGCAGGTTCGACCCCTGTTCAGGGAACTAGATCCCACATGCATGCCGCAACTAAGAGTATGCATGCCGAAACTAAGGAGCCAGTGAACCGCAACTAAGGAGCCCACCGGCCTCAACTAAAGAGTACACGTGCTGCAACTAAGGAGCTGGCAAGCTAAAACTAAGGAGCCTGCCTGCTGCAACTAAGAGCTGGCACAACCAAAATTAAAAAAGAAAGAAAGAAACAAACAAAAAGCAAGGAAAATTATCATAAATGTGATCAAACAAGAAAGAAAAGCAATGAACGCTAAACACAAAATTCAGATAGAGGCTATTTCTGAGGGCAGATGGGAAGGGGAGGTGGGGAGGAGAGAAGCGAATATGATGTGTTGGTGGTGGTGTTCTAGTTCTTGGTTTGAGAAGTGCACTTACTGGTGATGACATGAATGAAAGATAATAGGTGTTAAAGCCACGAATTGTGATTAATCTAAATCTGTGGGTCTGTATATATAGTGCTGGGGTTGCAGGTGCCAAGGATGGGGTTGAGGCAGGAAATCAGTGCATTCTGAGAATTAACCGTCTGAGTCATAGAATCTGCAAGGGACCCCAGAGATCCCCCAGGGCCAGCCTTCCATCAGGCTAGGGTGGAGGGGAGCGGACAGCACTGCCTGAGATCGGGTAAGGGGAGAGACTTTGAGATCAAACAGCAAGGAGCCAGGCATCCTGACTCAAAGTCTCCTGATCTTTGCCTAAAGAGAAAACCAGTTGGCAGGGCTTCCTTTGAAGGAAGTTTGGACATCCTTAATGATGGGGGCTAGGCTCTAGAGCACTTAGATGCTGCAGGGTTGAGCACAGGGCATTGGGATGCCCCATACCCACCTGCCTACAGGAAAAAGACTCGATAGAACAGAGACTTTTAAATACTTTTGACTGTGACCATAGTAAGAAACTCATTTTTACATCATAACCCGATTCATGCACACAAGTGTGCATGCATTTGTGTGTGTGTGTGAAACTGAAGCAATTCTTACCCTTGTTATATACGATGCATACTGATAGTTTCATCCTATTTTTTGTTTTCGTTTTGTCAGTGTTAGATGCAAACTATTAAATTGATTTTATAAGCCACTAATGGGTCATAGCCCACAGCTGCTGTGAAGAGGTCAACAGAGCCTCTAGCGGGCCAGGCCTGCCTTTTCCAGAGCAAGCCAGGCCGGGGCCCCACTGCATCTGACCCTGACCTTCCTTCCCTCTCTCCCTGGGCCCCCAGCTGGCCAGGCACAAGGCTGACAGCAACGCAGAGACAGAACTTCCCTTTTTGCCTCTCGGCCCCCCTGGGTCCTCCCCCAGGCCCTGGGCTGTCTGGAGTGCCCATTTCCTGCCCTGTGGAGATCCCTGGACTCACGGAGGAAAGTGGCCGCTATAGCATGTGGGTGAGTAGCCCTTGCTGCCCCAGCAGGAAAGAGAAAAAGGACATGTCAATGGGAAGGCTCGTCAGTTCTGTGGGTAAGCCTGTCGCTTTGTGACTGCATGAGCCAGTGGTTGCTAGGTTACCTCTGCCCCACAACTCCAGAACCCACTCCCTGGCACCCCTCTCCTCACCCCCATCCAGCTCCTTTTACCCTTCCTGGAGGGTCAGGAAGGCTCGCTTGAGGACCTGCTTGCCCTCCCTCCAAGCTCCCTTTCTATCTCCCATTCAGCACTTTCAATGGGGACCAAGGGAGAAAATGAGAATCAGGGGCTGGTTTCAGCCAGCGAGCATCAGGCAGAGAGAGAAAAACTGGCAAAAAAGTTTGGTTGGGCTGGGTGCCAGCTCTGTCAGCCTGACCGGGCTGTCTGCCACCACGGACGGGGTCTGTCTCCATGCGTCCTATTTCTGGGGATTGATTCGCAGAGAGCTGTCTCTTAGATGGGGAGGAGGAGGCCGCCAACAGGATCCAAAGCATCCCTGTAGCCCTACTCTAGGCAGGTTAGCTGGGTGGGAGGACCCTGGGCTTTCAGTTCGGCAGGGGTTTCCGTGGGATTCTGACACTCCCCAGATGTGCCACCTTGAGTAAGTCGTCTGTACTGCCAGAGGTGTGGAACAGTGGTAAGAATACTTGGTTCCAATTCCAGCTCTGCTTCCTAGCTCTGAGGCCTCAGACAATTTACCTGATGTCTCCGAGCCTCAGTTCCTCTGTCTCTGAAATGGAGATGATACTTGCACTTATTCTCATGGGAATTTTGAGATTGCATGAGGTAATGCACATGAAAGTGTTTAGAATAGTGCCTGGCACCAAGTATGATAACTTATGTTATTACCCTCTCTGAGCCAATAAAATGGGGTACCCTCACGTACTTGTCAGGTTCTGAAGGACAAACAAACTAATAGAAGTGAAGCACCTAGTCACACGCCTGGTGCACAAGAGATGCTCAAAAATGGTAATAATAATCACTGTGATTGGTATCTTGCTGGAGGGAAGATGGAGGGGGATGGGATGAGTCCTGAGCCTGAGAACTACCATGGGTAGTTTACTTTGTTTCTTTGAGGCTCAGCTTGCACCGCGGAAACAGGGGACCAGGATAATCCTTTGTCCACAGGGCTGACGTGAGATCAGAGGCCGTGAGGGGTGTACACAGATTCTGTAAACAATGCAAGGGTTTGCAGACGATGCTTGATGCTGTCCTAGGAGTGAGGCTGCTGGGCCTCAAAACGGATGGGGGTGGGCCTAGTCAAGGGTCTTCCTTCTCGGCACCCCTGGCTTCATATCAGTGGCCCAAGGCTTCTAGACTCTGTGTCCTCTGCTGGGGAGGAAGAGCAGGAAGGAGGATAGCTAGAGGCAAACCTAAGTTCTTCAAAAGTTCTGCCCCTCCCCACTGAGGGGTGGGGACGCAAAGCACTGCAGTGCCCCATTCAGGGGGGGCCTCTGAGCTTGGCCTTTGCCTCCAGTGCTTTTCCATCCACACGGGTCAGAATGTTCTCCCTTTAGGCTCTGGCTTCTCCTGGGCTTGTCTCTGCAGGAATGAGGTGACCCCTTTGAAACCATTCTGAAAGCCCCACTCTTGCATGCTTCTGGGAATCCTGATGGCTACTATGACAAATAAGACTGTATTTGAAAGGAGAGAGATCTTTCTTCCCTCCTGCCAGCCCCTCCGTGCTGCTTTCAGCTCACCTGGGGGATTTCCCACAATGTGACCTGACTCAGCCGAGAATAAAACCCACTCTTCCTCCCCTTGCCCCTCTTACCCCTACCACTGTGTTGTTTAAAACTGAACACCGGGTCTCCGTGCACGTTGCAGCTTTGGGATTGAAGGGGGTACCATATGGAATGCCCTCAACACTGGTTTATAAGGTTTATGAGAGAATTGAGAGGAAACCCTTCTGGCTGCTATTTACGGAGCGTCAAAAAGAGGAGAGAGATTCTGTCTGCCTGTAAATGGTTTGAAGCACAGCCCTCCTGCTGGGATGCCTCAGTTATAAGACAAGCACTATAAAGTTTTAGGGAATACTTCTTATGTGCCAGGCACTGTGCTAATCGTTATTTTTCTTCTGCGGTACGCAGGCCTCTCACTGTTGTGGCCTCTCCCGTTGCGGAGCACAGGCTCCGGACGCGCAGGCTCAGCGGCCATGGCTCACGGGCCCAGCCGCTCCGCGGCACGTGGGATCTTCCCGGACCGGGGCACGAACCCGTGTCCCCTGCATCGGCAGGCGGACTCTCAACCACCGCGCCACCAGGGAAGCCCCAAAATGCAGTCTTTTGATGGAGAGAAATTTCTAATTTTAACTTAGCCCAGTTGATTAATTTTGTCCTTAGTGATGAATGGTGTTTGTGTCCTACTTAAGAGATCTTTGCCTACCCAAAGTTATGAAGATATTTTTCATATTATTTTCTAGAAAGTTTACTATCTTACTTTTCGCATTTAGAGCTATGATCAGTCTGGAATTGGTTTTTGTGTATGGTGTAAGATAGGCGTCAAGAGCCATATTTTTCCCCCTACAAATATCTATTTGACCAGCATCATTTTTAAAAACACTGTCTTTGACTTGCTTCTCTCTGGTATCACCTTTATCAAAATTCAAGTGTCCATATACGTGTGGGTCTGTCTCTGGACTCGTTCTTTTCGAGCGCACTATGGGTCTAGCATTCTGCCAATACTACACTCTCTTAGTAACTGTAGTTTTAAATACATCTTGATATCTAGTGGTATAAAACTTCATTGGAGAAAACTATTTTTTTTCTCCACTCTCAATACTTCTGACACCAGATGTATGGGGTTTTTCCCACACCAAGCATTTCACCATTTCAGCAGGTACCAACTGGGGGTCCTACAAGTTTAACTTAATTCTGACACTGTCTGCCTGAAGATAGCATCAGACCCCACAGGTTAAGGGCCCAGTCCCACAAGGCTGCCCCCATTTCAGACACTGAAACTGAGTGTCCCGCTAAAACTAAGTTCCCTTACCGAGTTGATGATTAATCTTTCAATCCAAAACTTTATTCCCTTTCTTGTTCCCTCTGACCTCAATCCTGTGCTAACTGACCACTCATCGACCAGGGTCAGATGACTAAGTACTCAGGTTGCTACTATAGATATCATCATTAACGAACAAACTCAGATTGTTTCTCCAGGGCAAGGTGAGATAACAGGCCCTTGAGCCATGGACCACCTGGCCGGAGAATCCAAAACCAGAGACATCCTGAGCCCCAGGAACCTGAATGTCACAGAAATGTCACCTGATGATGATTAATCCCAGCCTCTTTGTTCTTACCCTTCAAAACATCCCTCACTCAAAGACCAAATGGAGTGGATATGAGACTTGTCTCCCACTCCCTTGCTGGGTGTGATGCAATAAAACCCTTACTTTGCTGTCAGAATTTGGCTTTCTGTGGCCGCAGGCACATGAGCCCTTGTTGGTAACAACACCAGTCGCAAGTCTAAGTTGTCATCTGTATTTCTGACTGACCAGTGTTAAATTAGGGTTCTCACGATCCCCTCCTCAGGTTTGAAAGTTTGCTAGAATAGCTCACAAGGCTCAGGTAAATATTTACCTATGTTTACAGTTTATTGTAAAGGGTATTATAAAGGACACAGATGAACAGCCAGATGAAGAGGTACCTAGGGCAAGATCCCGTGTACAGGAGCATCTGTCCCTTTGGAACTGGGGTGTGCCACTCCCAACGTGTGGACCTCTCACTAACCTGGAAGCTCTTCAAGCACCATCCTTCTGGGGTTTTATGGAGGCTTCAATAGGTAAGGGTGATTGATTAAATCATTGGCCATTGGTGATTGAGTCCACCACCAGCCCCAGGTCAGGGGGTTAGGGCTGAAAGGTTCCCCTGGCAACCAAATATTACCTCAGTAACATAAAGTCAGGTGTGTTATTGAAAGAGCCAGTTATGAATAACAAAAGACACCTTTAGCTGTGTCATCACTTAGGAAATTCCAAGGGTTTTAGGAGCTAGGAATGAAGATGAAGACTAAATGGATATATATTTCTTATGATAAATCACAATATTGCAGGTTTCCAGCTTTGTCTTTTAAGGTTGTCCTTACTCTTCTAGTTCCTTTGCCTTTCCATACAAATTTTAGAATAATTTATCTGCATCTACAAAAATTTTTGATGGGATTTTGTTTTTTTAACTGATTTTTTTTTCCTACCAGTTTTTTTGAGATATGATTGACATACAGCACAGTACAAGTTTAAGGTGTACAACATAATGATTTGATTTACATACATCATGAAATGATTATCACAGTAAGTTTAGTGAACATCCATCATCTCATATAGATACAAAATGTAAGAAATAGAAAAAAATTTTTTTTTCCTTGTGATGAGAACCCTTAGGATTTACTTTCTTAACAATTTTCATATATAACATACAGCAGCGTGAATTATATTTATCATGTTGGACAATACATCCCTAGTACTTATTTGTATGCTGTATTATCCTGGTATTATCTCCCATCAATGTACAGGAGAAAATCCTGTGATCACATGCCCTTTATCTCACCTGTTGTCTCTTCTGCTTCATACATGAGATTTTGGATTGTGGCCAGTATCACTGGGTGCTTTGATGAGAGCTGGCTGCTCTGAAAGTTGAATCTCTGCCAGGCTCTTGGGGTTTACCTACCATGGCATTGCCTGTGCCTCTGTTGTCCTGAAGTCTGTGTGACTAGCCTTCCGATGATCTTTTAGAGAATAAAGGAAGAAAGAAAGAGGCGTGACTAACGACCCCACATGGCTCATCCACCCCTCCTGTCTCCCCTAGGATGGTCAGTTACCCGGTAATGTGTCATCTGAACAGGACTCACAGCTCTGGAGCTGGCAGCTATCGACTGGTCTAAGTCAGCACTCAGGAAGGTTACCCAACTTGGAAGAGCAGGCATCAGAGAAGAGAGAATAAGTCTGAGCTCTCCAGAAAGATCTAAGATCATTGAACCAGACAAGTTTCCTACATTCATCCCTTTTCGACGTACATGTCCCTTCTTTGACTCCCATCCCAAGTTCTCCCCTCATACTCTCTTTGAATACCCAATAATTCTTACAATCTCATGTATCTCTTCTGCAAGCCTGTCAGCTCCAAGAGGTTAGAGGCCACATCTATCTTGTTTATCACCAAGCATAGGGCCTTGCTCTGCATGGTGGTTACATGGGTATATTCGTTTTGTACTATTGCATCAAACTCCTGGTGCAATGCCTCACGCCCAATAAATATTCATTGAATGAATGGATGAATAGATGAAACAGAGTCTAAGGTAGTTATTCTGCCTATTCACCCCTTACATGCCTGAATCCTCGCCTCAGAAGTCCTACCCACTGTATGCTAGTATTTGTCAACAAAACAGCTCTAGTGACAGGGAGCTCTCTACTGCCCAAGGTTGCCTGTTCATTTTCTGTGTAGTCCTGTTGGCTAGAAAGTTCTTCTTAATACTGAACTAAAGTATATCTCCTTGAAGCTTCCAGTCAATATTCTTGATTTATTCTTATGGTCACATAAATCAAGCCTCGGCCCTCTTTGTGATGACAAGTCTGTAAGAGCCCATGGCATGTTATGCAACTCTAAGTAATTCCACATGACTAGGGAAACCAGAAATCCCAGATGGCGCAAAACAGCCCAGCTTATTATGCCTGCTGTCCCAGAAAACTTATTAGTTATGTCCTCAGTCTCAAAAGTGTCCCAGATTGGATGATTAATTACATAGTTACTCTAATGATGCCTGGGGCATAAAGTCTGAGGGTGAGGTAGAAATGGGGGAGGTGAAGGTAGAGAGAGGCAGGGGCTGATCATAAGGGGCCTTGTGGACCAAGTTCAAGAAGAACATTCAATTAACTGGGCCTTGTATGGTACCTTCCCTTGGAGGGCATCCTCTCCAGATACGATCTAATTCACAGACAGATCAGTACATCCATTGATAGATGATTATTGCTATGGATTATCATTTATGGAAGACATCAGGTAAGCGCTTTCCAAATAGCCTGGGGTGTGGCCCGGGCAATCTCTGCTGACCCTTGTTCATGTATTTTCTGTAACTGATTCTCTGCCACTAAGGCTTGGTTTTGACTTGTTTTTATAGTTGTGAGGTTGTTTCCAGAGACAACATTGAGCAATCCCCTCAGGACCTTTTGCTGTCAACCAGAGACTTTGTAAGGCTTCCCCGGGGGGATGTAGCCAGGATCAGAAGCAGGCCTATAGTGATAAACAACTTGCTTTAAAGGACTGAAATTATTTGTATATTGGAGGGACTGGTAAGGATATTTGACCAAAACGAGTTTTTAATTGAGTCTAAGATGATGCAATAACAAGGCAGTGTTGAGTTAGATGTTTGACTGGGCAGCCAGTGGAAATGGTTTAAACATTTGGAGTACGTGAATGAGAAGTGGATAGTAAGAGTGGGTATTTGAAATATTGTCCGAATGAGTGGATTCCTTTGCAGTGCCCCCTGCAATATCTGTCCCTAAGTGGCAGGTGTTTCTTTGCACCCCAAAACTGAGTGTAGCAGTCCCCTCAAGCACATCCACACGGACGAGCCTCAGGCTGCTTTTGCCCACCATGAAGCCAGTCGCAGTGGACCCCAGGGCTTCTGGAGGCTTCCCGACCCCAGTCACTGCTCCAACAGTTGGACGCTCAGAGGGGATGTAAGGCAACTAGGAGTGGTCGTGTCACCCTGCCCTTCGCATTCCTCCTTTGTCAACCTGTTGAAGTGTGGGGCTTGTTTGAGAATCTAGGTGTATTAATTTGCTAGGACTGCTGTAACAAAGGACCATAAACAGGGTAGCTTGAACAGCAGACGTTTATTGTCTCACTGTTCTGAAGACTAGAAATCTGAGATCAGGGTGTCGGCAGGACCGGTTCCTTCTAAGGGCCACGAGAAAGAATCTGCCCAATGCCTCTGCCCCAGACTGGTGGTTTGCTGGCAGTCCTTGGTGTTCTTTGACTTGTAAAAGCATAGTTCCCATCTCTGCCTTTATCTCCGCATGGCATTCTCTCTGTGTGCATGTATGTGTCTACATCTACCCTTTTTAAAGGACACCAGTTATATTGGATCAGGGGCCCACCTCACTCTAGTGTGACCTCATCTTGACTAATTACATCTGCAATGACCCCTCTTCCAAAGAATGTCCCATTCTGAGGTACTGTACTGAGAGTTAGGACTTCAACATATGAATTGTTGGGGGACGTAATTCAGCCCACAACACTCGGGTAGATAGAAATAGCCTCAGCATGAATGTAACCACTCTATTGGTTACTGCTACAACCAACTCTATTTTGTGGGAAATGATCAGGTCAGAAAGAATCCCATGGTTAAGGGAGAGGTACCCCAGTCCTGCTCTAACAGGTTAAAGGTATAGCCCACTAGACATGGGTTAGTTTGTCTTGAGCTATGAATGTGACTTTTCCCCTGGGGCTGCTAGCTTGGTCACACATGGCAGCCTGCTGGTCAGGGCACAGGGTGGACTGTAGCTCCGGGAAGCTCCTTTTACTCTGTTTATCTCACTTTCCAAGAGTCCATCTTCTAAGCTCACGCCCTTGTTCGATCCTAGAGCCAACTGTCTTCACTCTTTGCTGAGATGAAAGCAAAAGCCTGTGCCTAGTCTGCCATTTGGATCTTTTTCCAGCCATTCTCTATACTATGCGGAGGAATTGTTTTAAAAAACAAATGTGATACGGTCAGATCCTTGATTAAAAGAACCTCAATGGCTGCTTACTGCTCTTTTGATAAAGTTAGAAATACTATATCCTACAGGGCCCTGAGGTCTCAGGACACTTACCATCTCCATCTAGTTCTCAGTTGCATTTGTTTAAAAACAACTGCATTGGCCATACTCTGTTTCTTGATAGGGGTGCTGAACACTGATGTTCATGCCGTGAGTATTCATCAAGCTCTACTCTTTTGATTTGTGGACTGGTCTGTACATATAGTATATTCTGATGAAAAAACAAAACTTCAAAACAATTGAGTAAGTTGCCCAAAGTTCTGGGAGTTCCTTAGTCATATTCTTCTTTATGACCTTTGAGATCACTTGACGATCACTATGCAACTATGAATTTCTTTTCTTTCTCTTGGGAGAGAAAGATGGAATTAACAAAGAGGGGTTGATTCAGCAAGTTACATCATGGTCACAAGACAGATTATGCAAATTGCAACAAGAACACAACATGGTCCTACAACATTTTTGTGCTCTTTTCGTCCAGAAATTATGCTGGCTTGCTGTTTCCTGTTGTTAACTAAGGATGAAGTGTCATCACATGTTACGTTTGCCTGCCATTCTACTTAAAACTGCAGCACCCATGACATCCTGCTCTATGCCCCACATTTTCTATTTCCCATACTGGGCTTTGCTTCTTTTTCCGTAGCCCTTGGCACCTTCTAACTTGCCATATAGTTAGTTATTCTGTTTATTTGTCTGTCTCCTTCCACTACAATGTAAGTTGCATGACGCAGAGATCTTTGTTTTGCTCAGTGATTCATTCCCCCCGCCCAGGATACTGCAACCTAACATTAAATAGTTGAATGGATGAATGAACGAGCCTGAGGTCTACATTCCCAAATGGTAACTCTCCCATTACCTGCTTGGGCCCCTGAAGGCAGGTGCATTTGTACACCTGCCCTACACATCTGTCCCTACTGACCTGCCTCTCCCTCCCCTCCCCCCTAACTCCTGCCGTGCTCACTGGCCTTCCTGAGCCCACCTCTGGGCCTCGGCATATACAGTTTCCTCAGCTGGAACACTCTTCCTGCATCTCTCTGCCTGGTTAACTCCTGCTCAGCCTGCCCTCTCAGCTCACGCTGTCCTTGATCCCTCTGCCTCGGTCCATTCCCCCGAGCATGGAGCATGGAGAACAACTGCCCTTAGTTTAAAAAAAAAAAAAAAAAAAAAAAAACTGGGGAAAATTTCTTTAATTTTGTAAGACATAAAATCTTTTCCATCTGCTTGCAGAGATGGACGCCCTCTCCTTCTACTCTGACCCTGAGCTCCGGATATAGCTGCTGCCCGCCCAGCTGCCCGAAGCCCAGCTCCTCTGAGTGAGTCAGTCCTGGAAACCGGTTCTGCAGGGCCAGGCAAGGAGTAACCATGGGTCAAGGTTACTAATTGGCCCCCTGGTCCTCTGTTTACACAGGACTTACATTACTCTTCATTGCATCCCATCTGTGTCAACACTGAAGGGGAGGGAGAGGTAGAAGACCCTGGCCTCCCAGGGCCTTCTGGCCACACCACGCATCCTCAGCGCAGGACCAGGGCAGACACCCTCTCCAACCAAATAACTCTGTGATCAAGGGCCCCGCCTGGGACCCTGAGCGCAGAGAGGTAGAGTTTCTAAACAGAGGCTTCTGGGAAGTGTAACCCAAGCAGGGCATAGAGAATTCTAGACTGAAAGAGTTGGAGAGCAGCTTCCCCTCTCTATCCAATTTTGAGCTCAGGAAATTGAGACCCAGAGAGGGTAAAGGGTGAATCCAAAGCCACACAGCATGTGAGTCTCAAAGCGAGCACGAGAACCTATAAGTTTCATCATGTTTTATGGGCCTGGGCTTCTAGAGCAGGAATTCTAGGTTCGGTTTCCACTAGCTGTGGGACCAAGGCATAGAAATTGATGAGAATGGATAGAATTTAGCAACTTTTATCTGGGGATGTTCAAAATACAGATGTTTGGGCCCCACCCGTCATTCACCAGGGAATGTAGGAAAGCCCTGACATGGGGATTTGGAAAAGCTCCTTGGAGGTTCTGATGTGCCTGCTAGAAGGGAAGGACAGGCCAGATGACGCTTGAGTCCCTCCTAACTTGACAGATATTCAGCTGTAGATATTAACATGAGGCTTGTGTTAGCGTGCATTCCTGTTTTCAGTCCTCAGTGGGACAGTTTGGCTCCCTAGGGGGAATCCCAAAATTTTAAAAAGTCTTGGTTGTCACAATGATGGGGGTAGTTCTGCTGGCATTTGGTAATGGTGATGGATGTTAGATGTCTTATAATGCAGACATTGCAAAGGCAGTCCCTCACAATGAAGAACTGTCCTGAGTCCTACACATTTTTTTTTTTTTTAACATCCTGCCAGAACAATCATGTAGGAGAAAAACCAGTTCATAGTCACATGGACCAATACCTCAATTTCACTTTCATACAAGAAAAAGTGGATTTCTTTAAAAACATGGTTTTATCGTACACTCTTCCCAGAGCACATCTACCATGTTGAAAGTTGCAGGTAGGTTATCCTTCATTTTGTTTGGAACTTTTATCAACTCTTAATCCATCATTTTGGAAAATCACATCACCCATGGTAATACTGCTCACATAGCACCAGAGTCAACAAGACAACATCTCTATACTGGACTGTATTTGTAGCTTTCCCGTTCAGAACAATTGTATGTAGTTGTATAAAAATACTAATTTAGCCTTATTTCAAAATGGCAAATATAAAGGAAAAAATGACAACAATATTAAATATTATCTTCTCTTCAATGCATACGTATCCATCGTAAGTTCATGCATCTGCTAACTTCACGTAGGATTTTTTTCTGATGGCTTTCAGTTTTAAAGTTAGGACAATATATTGCTATGTAGGTAGGTACTCACCCCTGTTTACGACATATATTTTGTAACTCCCATAAACAAGGGGTGTTGGGTTTAGTTGGTTTGGGTCTTACTGATCTACAAACACCAAAAATCTGCAGGAATATGATAGATCTGTAGCTCTTGGGTAAGCCTTAAAAAGGCCTAGGGTGCACTCAGTGGGGCAAGGGGCACGTTGGAAAGGCTAATCAACTCTCAGGATCAGGTCCTGATGGGGATTAAGCCAGACCTAGAGCAATGAGATGAAAGAGAGCTGGGCTTGCTTTAGCTGGTCACAGAGCCTAGACTGGCATCTTACCTGAACTCCATCATGCACATGGTGGAGGAGGTTAGACTAATAGTTCTTGAGTGCCTACTGTGGATCGGGCCCTGTGCTGGGTACACATACCCACCCGCCCTCACAGTCCCAGGGTAGATGCTATTAACCTTTGTTTTTCAACCAAGGAAGCCCAGGCTCAGTTAAACCCACTCACCTGAGCCCACACAGATCTCTGGCTAGAGGCTCGTCTGCCTTCAAAGCTGTTCTGTCATCACAGGCCCAGCTGGTTTCCTTCTGCCCAAGGAAGTTTGTATTTATTTGGTTTTTGATAAGCAGTCGCTCTCTGGTTTTGATGCTTTGCTAGGAGTGATTGTGTAGCCTGGATAGCAACAGGGGGCTTCCTCAGGAAAGGTGGGCTTCCTTGGGAAATAACTTGTTTCTCAGGATCTGGCCTGGCCACTCTGACTTTTGGCTGAATTGGCACCTGGGACGTGTAGCTCAGTGATCCACTGCACCTTGCTCTTTATCCCAGTGTGGCAACCTCTGGACACATGTTCCCTGCCCTGGGCGGCTCTTAGCACCCTTTTCCCCAGTGGCCGGTTCTGTCATGATGATCCCAGCCTGCTGCTGTGGGGTGGTTTCCTGCCCCTCCTTGGGCAGGGCGTTTTAGGCTCCATGACCAGATGTCCTGCAGGGGGCTTTCCTGTGGGCCATTCCTTCCCAGGGGTGGTTTAGAAGCTGCAGCTGCCCTGAGATCTTCCCGCAGCCCTGTCTTAAGCTGAGCTTCCATAGAAAGTCCCAGTTGGGTGGGTTGGGGGTGGCGGTGTCAGGGTCAGGAATGGAGGCATGAGAGCATATTCATGCTTTTTAGAGTGGGGACTGTGTGCTTGTGTCTAGAGGGAGGGGTGTCGCTAACTTGGCCGTGGCTAGCTGCCATTTTAAGCAGAACCAGATTTGCCAGCATGGATTATTTTAAAAGAAGCCACATGGGGAAAAAAGTCCAGACTATCTTCCTCCACATTCTGCCCCCTGCCATCCCCAGCCCTCTGTCATCAGCAGGTATTTCAGTTTTCCCTCGTCCCCCATAGGCCTTTCTAACCCCTCCCAATCTTTTTTTTTAATCCTGGAAGGCACCATGATGGCGCCAAAGGCCAATTTGGGGAGCATTAGTTCTCCTCTTCACCCTCATACATTTTCTTCATCAACCTCCTTAAACCGTCCCAAACAAATGCACAATCTTAAAAAATGCACCGCGCTTTCTCTCCAAGCAGGGTGTTGAGGGAATTGCTTCTCAAGTTTTATTGCGCGTATGTCTCACTTGCGGATCTTGTTAAAATGTAGATCGAGATTTGGTAGGTCTGGAGTGGGGCTCCAGGAAACTGCATTTCTAATCATCTCCCAGGTGATGCCAGGGCCGCTCACTGGGAGACCACGCCGCGAGTATGGGAGCCCCAGCACCCCACCTCCACCTCCCACCAGCCATCTGAGCCCCTCCTTTGTAGAACTTCTGAAGCCCCTACCGTGCGAGCATCTGGGGGGAGAGGGGAAAGAGGTGGACGTTTGTCCCCTCCTTAGCCATCACTCCTGCTTTGGCACATCCCTTTTCTCTCTGAACTGTAATTCTCTCTCATTTATATCCCCTTTGCTCCAGGCTCTCTTGCTTTCTCCCAAGGGCTCACCAATAGAGCTAGGACATGGGAGTCCGATAGTCAGTGGGGACTTTGCTCCATTTTGTGATTCCCCCTGTGAAGGCTGAAGTTTTCTTTCTTAATCCTCATGCATCTTTTATCTCTGGTCGTTTTCTACTTGATGCTTCTCTTGTCATCCCTGATGTTAAGCTGCGGTCAGAGGCAGTGTGGGGAACAGGAACAGTGGGCCTGAAGTCTCCGCCCCTGGCCCCCTCCCCACACACACCCTCATCCAGGGCCCTTGGGCTCCGCCAGGAACTGCCAGCGGTCATGATCCTTTCCCCGCCTTGGTTTCTTCATGCATGTATTATGGGGTTGAACTGCAAATAGTTGAAGGCCCCTCTAGCTCTAATTCTTTGATTCCAATTTATTCTTTGATTCCAATTCATTAACAAACATATTTTAGGTCCTTCCTACAATATCTGAAGCTTCACTTCCCATCCAAACTCCACTCCATTCTCCTGTGTGTCTTTGGGATGATCATTTACCTTCTCTGGGCCTTAATGTCCTTGTTTACAAGTTGAGAGTTGATGAGAGTCACCTGATCTGGGCAAGTTAGGACATAAATACGGCCTTGGATGTAAAGTTGCCTTAGCATAGTTCTTGGCAAAGTAAATATCTTAGCTTAGGCTGCTATAGCATAATACCACATACTGAGTGGCCACAGACATTTATTTATCACAGTTCTGCAGGCTGGGAAGTCCAAGGTCAAGGTGCTGGCAAATTTGGTTTTTGGTGAGGTCCTCTTCCTGGCTTGCAAATGGCTACCGTTTCACTGTGTGCCTGCATGACCTCTTCTTTGTGCATGGAGAGAGAGAGAGAGAGAGAGAGAGAGAGAGAGAGCGAGGGGGGGGGGGGAGAGGGAGAGAGAGGTAGATATGGAGGAACCTGATGTTTTTGAGGGCCAAGATGGGAATTGGATCACATTTCTTCCACCCAGAGGAGAGAGAGAGAGAGAGAGAGAGAGGAGAGAGAGAGAGGAGAGAGAGAGAGAGAGAGGAGAGAGAGAGGGAGAGAGAGAGAGAGGAGAGAGAGAGAGAGAAGAGAAGAGAGAGAGAGAGAGAGAGAGAGAGAGAGAGAGCGCGCGCGCGTGCTCTGCCTGGTCTTCTTCTTGCAAGGACATGAATCCTATTACAGGGCTCCACCCTCATTACCTCATTGAAACCTGCCTGCCTTCCAGAGGCCCTGCCATCACTTTGGGGGTTAGGGCTTCAACATATGAATTTGGGGGGGAAACCTTCAGTCCATAACAATAAAGGTTAGACAATATGGTTGAATTTATTCATCTGGGAAGAATGAACAGACCACCTACTGTGCAGTGTGAGGAGCAGGGAAGTTGTAACAGAGGTTTAGGGAGCAATCAGATGTGGACCTTGCTCTTCAGTAAGCTCCACAGAAATTCTAGATTAAAGGATGAGAGGTGGCGGTTAAGGAGGCTCGGGAGAGCAGATCCTAGGATCTGAGAAGAAGTAAGGTAGAGGGGTCGGGGATGAGGGCTGGGGAGGACATAGCTGGAATCCCAAAGTTACTCTTGATGAGTAGGCATTGGCAGGAAGCCCAGGACCTTTTCTGACCCTTCAACACTGAGAATGCATGTCTGCTGGGGAACAGCAAGAGGACTAAGGGTATGGGGGTGTTAGTGCCTGATTCAGGAGCTCTGGATAGTAGAGCTGTCTGGGACTTCTGATGGGTAGGGCTGAGTGCAACGAAGCCCAGAGATAACCTGTTTGACTCTTTCATAGTCTTGACCATTCTGGCTGGGAAACTGGGAAGTGCTAAAGGGGTTGTGCAGAGAAGGGCAGATGTGATAACAAGATGAGGGTAACGATGGTAGTGATGACACCCCAAATTAGTGTCATGACAACATTTTGCAAAGGGATGGAATTGGGTACACTCATAAGTGTCATTTTTATTAAGATTTCAAGATGCCATGTAGGTGTCATTTAAATAATTTGTTGGAAAAAAATACTGTATGCAGATCACCGATCAGTTACACGTAACTACACTGTCTTCTGCTTCTGAATTAGTGCCATGACAACACGGGCAAGTCATGAAACTGACTTAAGAGTTCTTCTGGAAATGAAGGGTGACCTCTGTGATCCTGGTGGGTGCTCTCACTTGAATATGATGACTCCCAACATTGCTCACGAAAATAAAGTAGTATTGGTAGCATTTTTGCCCAACACGTATAGTCACTGTTATCCATTTTTGTGGGGAGAGGGGAGGATGGGGATAATATTTCCAATAAGGGCGTTTTCCTGTCGCTTTTCTTCAGGCATCGTTGACCTCAATGGAAGTCTCCAGGAAGGAGACAAGGAGCAAATCTGAGTCACTCATTAAAATCGCAAAGGCCTCTCTAGAGACCCGTCTTGAGTCGTTGTTACGGATCAGTTTGCACAGTGCTCTGCAGGCTGACTCTCTCAGGGGCTCCAAGTGGCCAAAAGTGACCAGCAAGTTGGTTTTTAAAAACGGAGACTGAAGAAGCTTGGTACCCTCTGGGGCGGGCGCGTTCCACCTTCTCGGAAGGCCTGGGCGCCGCCCCCGCC
>NW_006781396.1:2533829-2537331 GCF_000442215.2 Lipotes vexillifer | reverse complement strand
CCGGGGCTGGGGAAGGGGGCGGGCACCGTGGGAGCCATTTCCGGACGGGGCGGGGCGGGGAGGGGCGGGGCTACCGGCGGCCGGATCTCTAATCTCGGCGGCGGCGGCGGCGGCGGCAGCAGCGGTAGCAGCGGCAGCAGTAGACGCTACCTGGAGAGCTTTAGCCCAGCGG
The DNA here is from genome assembly GCF_000442215.2 of Lipotes vexillifer. Lineage (NCBI taxonomy): Eukaryota > Metazoa > Chordata > Mammalia > Artiodactyla > Lipotidae > Lipotes > Lipotes vexillifer. The sequence goes on along the minus strand of NW_006781396.1, from coordinate 2,537,159 downwards.
CCCGCGAGTCGGTCTCGCGGTGAAGAGGAGCAGGGCCGGCGAGACAGTGTCCGAGGGAAGGAGCGCAGAAGCTGGCTCCCGGCTGAGGAGGTGGACGGGGCCGCCGCGGACCCGGAGGAAGGAGGAGGGTCCGGGCTGGGGAGGAGGGCTTCGGCTTGGGATAGGGGAGAGTCGGGACTGAATGGGAGGCGGGTCCTGGCCGGGGAGAGGGAGGAGTGTCTGGACTGCGCGGGGTCCTGTTGCGGAGGGGTCCTGTTGCGGAGGGGGGAGGAGAGGAGGAAGGGCCAGGCCGGACCGAGGGGCTAGCAGCTTGGGGCGGGCTCGGGTTCGGGCTGAGTGTAGGGGCGCCGACCACCCGAGGTCTGAGTGAGTGCAGGGTTCGCGAGTGGGTGGGGGAGGGCGCCAGGGCCGAGAAGGAGCGGGGTCCGAAACTCCACTCGCTGGCGGGGTAGGAGTGGTCTTGGGGCGGGCAGGTTTGCTGGTCCTTCGCAGGCGAGGAGAGGGTTGTGGGGAGGGAGGGATGAAGTCGAGAACGAGGCCTACCTGTTTCTAAAGGGAGTCCACCGGAGGCTGGACCCTGGGACTGGACTGCCTGTAGCGTCCGCTCCTTGGCCGGGTTAGTTTGAATGGGCGGGGCTCCGGGCCTTCAGGCCCCGGTCCACTGCAGGCTGGGCGTTTCCCCCGGTAGCTACCTGGGGAGATTGCTTTGTGGGAGGGTGGCTCTGGAAGCGTTTGGGCAGCTGTGGGAGGGAAGCAGAGTGCCAGCAGGATTCTGATTCGCTGGTTTGGGGTGCTGGGGTGGAGTGTGAAAGCTAGGAGTGAAATCTGAGCTCTTAAAGGAGGGATAGAACCCTTTCTCTGCAGCTCTGGTGAATCTCGGCGGGCCGACGGGAGCGTTTAAAGCGTTAGAAGTAAACAAACGTGATTCCCTTTTGCAGAGGGGAGGCACTGAAAGGACGCCTGGAAGAGGAAGATGCCCAGTACGGACCTTCTGATGTTGGTGAGTCCTTTTTGCATCTATTCTCCTTGTTGTAAGTCACTTGTCGTTTACGTTTTATTTTTAGACCGAAGGATGAGTGTGTAGATTTCACCTCTGATGCTTGCTTTTGGTAGCTGAGAGTTTCTGCCACCTTTTATTTTGGTTTCAATGATTAAGATGGATAAGTGACTGATTTAAGTGTGTGTGTGTGTGTGTGTGTGTGTGTGTGTGTGTATATATATATAATGAATATGAAGAATCATTTTCAAAATTCTTGCAGTTGATTTTAATCTCTCCTTATACTACCAGAACAGTTTTAAAACTTCTATTAAATTTTGTCTGGATCTGCCGTATATTAGTTTATAAGTGTTTGTTTCCCAGACTAGAGTTATGATTCCCTGGAAGGCAGATATCTTGTGTTATTTGTTTAGAGATGATAAACACCTGCCATGGTGCTTCGTATATGGTGAGTTGCTTAATTGCTGAATTGAGCTGGTTTGAATTTACTTTCTTCTGCTGTGCTGAGGAGTATGTCTGTTTTGGTAGAGGCTGTTTTTTCCCCCTCTCCTCTTGAGATCTTTCTGTGCTGTTTTTTCACTGAGCAGGGAAAATACAATTGCCAAATGAGTGTTTACCAAAATGACGTTTTATTCTTGGGACATTCATGATTCCATGGAGGCTCTTTATTGATTTTTATTTTTTTTCATAGAGGCTTGTTACTGTGAGGGTTGTGAGGAGCCTGTGGTTTTCAAATAGCAATGTAGAAGTGTCTGCCTTTAGTTTTGAATAAGTCACTTCTTTGAATCTGATGTCTTTTTGTGCAAAAAACACATTGATTTAAAACATTTCCTTTCCCTCTCTTTACAATTGGTAGTTGGTAGCTGTCACTGGGAAATTGGTGAAAACTAATAGTGAGGTTTTTTTAATATCCAGTGCTGATGTCTTGTAGTGTCAAAACCTGTAAGGTCTGCAGGAGAGATTAAAGAGGGCAACAAAGTTGTGATTGGTTCTGGTTTGAGGTGGGGAACAAGGATGATTTTTAGAGACATAGATAAATACTTGGTTTATCCACAGGTTCAGATGAAGAGTTCACCAAAAATAGTTTTTTTTGCCCCAGATTTCATGGATTGTCAGTAGATAATAAATTGTGTTGTGTAATTTTGAATTCTCATTACGAGAGCAATATGTTAGAAGAATTGGAAACTATTAATAAGCAAAAGGAAGCAACCCCCCAAAATTCCACTACTCAGAAATAACCACTGTTAGCACCTTGCAGAATGATTTGCAATAATTGGCAATTTCTGTTTTCTGTTTTATAAAGCAGTATGTATATGTAAATTAAGATTCCTGTATGTCAGTAGGATATAACTCCATGCCCAGCCATGTGCTTATTACGTCTTGGGCCTGTGGGCTCCCTTTAACAGCCTGAGCAGTGAGTGCTTTTACTCAGAATATTAACTTTGGAATCAGTTTGAAGTATTTCTCTAGCTGTCACCACTAGTTTTCACTTCCTTATTTGAAAATCTAGATGTTTAGGGGTGTTGCTTTGCTCCTTGGTGTAAGGAATAAATTCATGTAGATAACGGCTGGCCCTTGAATCATCACTCTCGGAAGACACTGTACATGTTGCTTGAGGTGCTCTCTCTGGAAAAGTTGTCCTTCTTTCTTTGACTGTCCTGTGCTAAATGGTAAAGAACCAATGACCAGGGCTGGGCTTTCAAGGGCTGAATGGGCTGTCATGATCTGAGTTCAAGGTGTTTCTCCATAGTTGCTTTGTACAGTATGATGTGTTAGACATGTTCTTGGTCCTCTAAGTGGGAAAAAAGGACCCCAGTTAATAGAAGATTACCTCAGTGTAGGGCAGCATATGGTAGAATCTCAGAATTAGAAACAACCATACAAGTCATATGATGCAACTTCTTTCTTATATTGTACCTGAATCCTTTCTAGACTATCTCTGCTAAATGAATATCCAGTCATCCATACTTTCTCCTGGGAGAGTAAGATGGGCATAAGCTAAGACATAATACGAGGTGGATTCAGGAATAATAATTTAAGTCTGATAGCTAACATTTATTGAGCACGTATTATGTGTTAGGTGCAGAAATAGATATTCTACATACTCATTTAATTTTCCCCAAAACTCTGAAAAATATCCTGGCATTCTCCTCTTATAGGTGAGAAACTAGACTTAGAGGGTACCATAGCAGTGAAGTGGCGGAGCTGTGTTTTAGCCACAGCTGGTTTGACTTCAAAACCTTCTATTTTTTTTTTTTTTTTTTTTCCGGTACGCGGGTCTCTCCCTGTTGTGGCCTCTCCCGTTGCGGAGCACAGGCTCCGGACGCGCAGGC
>NW_006781396.1:2529377-2533759 GCF_000442215.2 Lipotes vexillifer | reverse complement strand
TTTTTTTTTTTTTTTTGGCTGCATTGGGTCTTCGTTGCTGTGCGTGGGCTTTCTCTAGTTGCAGCGAGCGGGGGCTACTCTTCGTTGCAGCGCGGGGGCTTCTCATTGCAGTGGCTTCTCTTGTTGCGGAGCACGGGCTCTAGGCGCGTGGGCCTCAGTAGTTGTGGCACACGGGTGAGTAGTTGTGGCTCATGGGCTCAGTAGTTGTGGCTCATGGGCTGTAGAGTGCAGGCTCAGTAGTTGTGGCACACGGGCTTAGTTCCTCCGTGGCATGTGGGATCTTCCCGGACCAGGGCTCGAACCCGTGTCGCCTGCATTGGCAGGCGGATTCTTAACCACTGCGTCACCAGGGAAGCCCCAAAGCCCTCCTTCTTACCTATTTTGTGATGCTGCCTCTGTGTCATATTCATCGAAAGGGATGGAGGTTGCTGAACTGTGTGACTGCTGAGAGCAGGTTTGTGTGGAGCAGGAGTGGTATAGCTCTGCCCTCTAGGGGACACTTCGGAAGAGTGGTGGGGATGCTTTTGTCTTGCAGTCTCGTCTTGTCTGAACATACGTTTTATTATACAAATCTTCTTGTTTCTCTTCCCTTACATTGCAGTTGGGGCGCTACATTGAAATTTTAAAAGTTATGTCTATGGGTATAATGTTATCATCTTTGAATTTCATTTCAGAACAAAGAGCATTACAAAATATTTGTTACAGAAGGGGGCGTTGGGTCTGATAGGGTAGAAAGCCACTTTTGTGGACAGTGTGCTATGGCAATAAAACTTGAAGATGGACTGGAGTCCATATATGACAAACTTTGGATTCCAGACAGAGATTCTTGGGCTGTCAGCCTTCAGTGCTTTCCTGCCTTTGACTTTGTCCTCATTTGATTAAGGGGTTTTGCCTGCCTTTTCCCATTTGTTCATTTATGCCACGGACTATGATACTTTCCACTTAAAGTCTCAGAATAAAGTGAGTGAGTGTATTCATTCATCTGAGAATTGTGATGCTTTCAGAGGGAATTCAGGTCTGGAAATTTTTTAGCAATCTTTCTCCACTTTAGCACCATTCTTTTCATCCATCTTTTCCTTCCTAGTGTTAGGGGTCTGTATCGCTTTGCGAGTTGCCAAATACTCCTAGCTTTAACAACAACAAAAAGGTACTTTATAAAGCTAAGTCTACTCCATAGACCCATCCAGATGGATGACTCAGAGTTACCGTATGCACTGTGGTAGTGCTGGGTGGGGTGTGAGTGATAAAAGTTGATCTAGGGTTGAGGTTCTCAGCCAGGGCAGTTTTTGCCCCAACCCCCATTCCCCAGACGTTTGGCAGTGTGTAGAGACACTTTTGATTGTCATACTGGAGGAGTGCTAGAGGTCAGAGATGCAACTGATTGCCCTACTCTGCAGTGTAGTCCCTCACAACCTAGAATTACCTGGCCCGAAATGTCAGAAGCACCCAGGTTGAGAAACCCTGCTCTAGGTTCCTTAACATAAGTAACAATATCTGTGTAGCCCTGGCATTCATGTGGATGGGGCAGTAGGTCTTTTCTTAGAGTTTCATGGGTCTGTTACAGTGATACTTGGGTTATTTTGCCCATGGATCAAGCTCTGCTGCTTTGGAATATATATTGGAGAGTGTACAGCATGATATTCTGAAGCACAGTAAAAGTCCTAAGAAGTGCTGTCTTTTGCAACATTTCTGCAGCACTGTTGATTTGGAAACGGTAGGCCTGTCTCAGTTTTGTTTTTCAGGTGCAAAAATCACATCTTTCCAGATATTAGAGCTTTATCTTTGACCCTTGAATCTTTTTCAGGGATGCTTTCTTTATGACTCTCAAATGGGACTTAAGCAATAAACTGAAAGGTTGACACTAAAAGCTCATTTCTGTTATTTGAATCTGATGTCTTACTTGTAGGCTTGTCTATAAGAAAGGGAGGATTCATTGAAACTGGTAGGACATTTCAATTTTTGTTGATAATTTGAGTGGCCACTGTAGGATGAGCGCTGTTTTTGGCCTTGTTCCATTCTTGTAAATAAAGCAAAATATAATAACAAGTATGATAATTTCTCCAGCTTTTGGTCTAAAGGAAAGGAAAGTTATAAATAGATAAACCCCAAATCTCAGTCTTTGGCTTGGCTTTGCAGTGTGTGTGTCAGGAATTTTTAGTAACATTTACCTCTTAATTAGGCATTGCCCAATCTAGTATTACATGTAGTTTGTACACATTGGTGGCAGAAATGGGAATCAGCCTGGGATTAAGACTTTTCCATAGGGAACTGATTTGTAGTGAATCAGCCCATATGTGGAAGCATACAGAATGCAATTACTGAGAGAAAAACAATACTATGGGGTAAGGGGAGATAGGAGCCATCAGGGATGACAGAACAGTACAGGCTGAAAGTAGTTTGTTGGGTCTATCAGTTGTCTCCTGGTGCACTCCAGCAGTGTGATTGCCCAGAGTTAAGGAACACCAACAGGGGTTGGTGAAACACTTCAGGGCTAAGAGCAATTAGCACCCTTAGGCCTGACGGAGCAAGAGAGGGAGTAATTTCTGGAACTTGAGAGAGCTTAGTGGAAAGAGAAGGTAACCTATGGGAATGCAACCACTTCCAACCAGTGGCCTCACAGGAAGGGAATCAAGGGGAATAAACACCTCACATGTTTTCTTTTCCCACCCTCTGGTCTACTGGAGCTTTTCATTGGTCAAACCCAACTGGAAACCAGAGGATACAGGAACCTGGGTGATTTAATTTATAGGACAGCCCCATGAAGCACATAACAGAGTTGAGGAAGGTTCGGTAGAGGAGTATACTGAAGTCAAGGTCAAGTTAGTTTTGAAAGGTACAAGTGAGAAGATAGTGTTGGAGCAGTCTTGAAGAATGTAGGTCATGGAACGTTATAGAAAAGGAATGTTCTCGCTGATAACAGAAGGATAGATTCAGAGGCAGAGAGTTGCCACAGCTTCAGAGCTAGTCTGTTCCCGTAGTAGCCTTAGAATCTTAATTGCCAGAAGGGCCTTTAGAAATCTTGCAGTGCCACTTCCCTTCCCATGTGGGAATTCCTTCCACAATGCCTGGCCAGGAGTGGGTGCGGTATCGTTTCTCAGGGAGTCCTTTCCATTGTTGGACAGCTTTAAATGTTAGAAAGTTTTTATTTGTCCAAATCACTGAATTTATCAGGATTAGGTTTGGCTGAATATAAGAGAAAAATCTACAGAAATAGAGATTTCTAAAAAGTAGAAGTAAAGTTTTCTAAAGTAAGAGAAATCCAGAGTCAACAGTTGGTTCTGATACTGCCATTCCTAGGTCTTTGAGGAGGTTCCACTGCTCAGTGCATCCTCTCCAGGTCAGGATAGCTGCTTTGAGCTTGAGCTGTCAGGTTCGCGTTTCATTCGGCGGGAAGAGGAAATGGGAAGGAAAAGAGCTTGCCTGCATTCTTAATTTATTATACAAACAGAAGAGTGTATAAAGCACATATCCTCATTATAAAGAATAACAATGAAGAAAACAGTAATATATCTACCACCCAGGTTAAGAAATAGAGCGTTCACCACCAACCCCATGTGCCCCACCCTGGTTACATCTCCTTCCCTTTTCTCTACTGATATCACTCTACTATCCTGATTTTGGGGATAGTTATTCCCTTGCTGTTTAAGAAAAAAAAATTGTGTTACCACCTAGTTCTGCATCCTGAATTTTAATTTTGTTTGTTTTCAACTTGATACAAATGGATTTATATGTATTTTTTTAACCTTTAAAAAAATTGAAGTATAGTTAATTTACAATGTTGTGTTTGTTTCTGGTGTACAGCAAAGTGATTTGGTTATATATTTAGATATATATGTGTCTATCTATATTCTTTTTCAGATTCTTGTCCATTATAGGTTATTACAAGATAATAAATATAGTGCTATATAGTGCTATATAGTAGGGCCTTGTTGTTTATTTTATATATAGTAGTGTGTATATGTTAATCCCAAACTCCAAATTTATCCCCCCTCCCGCCACCCCACTATCCCCTTTGGTAACTGTTGGTTTGTTCTCTGTGTCTGTGAGTCTATTTCAGTTTTGTAGATAAGTTCATTTGTATGATTTTTTAGATTCCACTTATAAGTGATTTCATATGATATTTGTCTTTTTCTTCACTTAATGTGATCATCTCTGGGTGCCTCCATGTTGCTGCAAATGGCATTATTGCATTCTTTTTCCATTATTGCATTCTTATTCCATTGTATATATGTACCACATCTTCTTTATCCATTCATCTGTTGCTGGATAGTTAGGTTGCTTCCATGTCTTGGCTGTTGTAAATAGTGCTGCTGTGAACATTGGGGTGCATGTATGCCCAGGAGTGGGATGGCAGGATCATATGGTAAGTCTATTTTTAGTTG
>NW_006781396.1:2522380-2529367 GCF_000442215.2 Lipotes vexillifer | reverse complement strand
TACGCGGGCCTCTCACTGTTGTGGCCTCTCCCGTTGCGGAGCACAGGCTCCGGACGTGCAGGCTCAGTGGCCATGGCTCATGGGCCCAGCCACTCCGCAGCATGTGGGATCTTCCCGGACCGGGGCACGAACCCGTGTCCCCTGCATCGGCAGGCGGACTCTCAACCACTGCGCCACCAGGGAAGCCCTATTTTTAGTTTTTTAAGGAACTTCTATACTTTTCTCCATAGTGGCTGCACCAGTTTACATTCCCACCAATAGTGTAGGAGGGTTCCCTTTTCTCTACACTCTCTCCAGCATTTATTATTTGTAGACTTTTTTTTTTTTTTCTTTTGCTGTACACGGGCCTCTCACTGTTGTGGCCTCTCCCACTGCAGAGCACAGGCTCCGGACGTGCAGGCTCAGCGGCCATGGCTCACGGGCCCAGCCGCTCAGCGGCATGTGGGATCTTCCCGGACCGGGGCACGAACCCGTGTCCCCTGCATCGGCAGGCGGACTCTCAACCACTGCACCACCAGGGAAGCCCCTATTTGTAGACTTTTAAATGATGGCCATTCTGACTGGTGAGAGGTGATACCTCATTGTAGTTTTGATTTTCATCTCTTTAATAATTAGCCATATTGAGCATCTTTTCAAGTGCCTGTTGGCCATCTGTGTGTCTTTTTTGGAGGAATGTCTGTTTAGGTCTTCTGCCATTTTTTGATTGGGTTGGTTCTTTTTCTCATATTAAGCTGCATGAGCTGTTTGTGTATTTTGGAAATTAATCCCTTGTCGGTAGCATTGTTTGCAGATATTTTCTCCCAGTCCATAGGCTGTCTTTTCATTTTATGGTTTCCTTTGGTGTGCAAAAGCTTTTAAGTTTAATTAGGTCCCATTTGTTTATTTTTGTTTTTATTTCCATTTCTCTAGGAGAGAGGTCCAAAAAAAAATAATGCTGCGATTTATGTCAGAAGGTGTTCTGCCTATGTTTTCCTCTAGGAGTTTTATAGTATCCGGTCTTACATTTAGGTCTTTAGTCCTTTTAGAGTTTGTTTTTATATATGGTGTTAAAGAATGTTCTAATCTCAATTTTTTACATGTGGCTGTCCAGTTTTCCCAGCATCACGTGTTGAAGAGACTGTCTTTTCTCCATTGTATATTCTTCCCTCCTTTGTCGTAGATTGACCATAAGTGTGTGGGTTTATTTCTGGGCTTTCTATCCTGTTCCATTGATCTGTATGTCTGTTTTTGTGCCGGCACCATACTGTCTTGATTACTGTAGCTTTGTAGTATAGTCTGAAGTCAGGGAGTGTGATTCCTCCAGCTCCATTCTTCTTTCTCAAGGTTGTTTTGGATATTTGGGGTCTTTTGTGTTTCCATACAAATTTAAAATTTTTTGTCCTAGTTCTGTGAAAAATATACCATTGGTAATTTGATAGGGATTGCAGTGAACGATTCATATGTATTTTTGGTGATTTTCCTATATTGCCCAGCATTTGCGAGATTCATCCATGTTGTTGCGTGTAGTTTATAGTTTAGTTCATTCATTTTCATTGTTGTATAGCATTTCATTATATGATTACTACAATTTATTTAGCCATTCCACTGATGATGGTTATTTGGACTGTTTCCATTATTTCTTCTTGTAGTTCTATTAGATTTTGTTGTACATAACTTGATATTTTATTACTAGGTGCATCCAGATCTAAAATTGTTACATCTTATCTAGTGAGTTGTGATTTTTATCTAATAATGCTTTTTGACTTAATATAACATAGCTATATGAGCTTTTTGTCATGAAATAGGCAAACTATAAGTGTTTGATGAATGAATGACTTGCCTGTTGTATAGGCAGAAACCGCAGAGCACTCGTCCTAGCCTGTTCTCCTGGCACATTGTTATTTACGTGTCCTGTTATCCTATGAAGTGAACAAAGCACTTTTAAATTAAAAAAAAAAAGTGTAGAGTTTTCTTTTTGGAGGGATAATTTGTGTATAGTAAAAGGCACAAATCTTAATTGTACAGGCCAATGAATATTTGTATATGGATATACGTACTCACTGCCCAGATCAAGATGTGAAAAATGTCCAGCATCCCAGAAAGCTCCTCATATCCCTCCCAGTTGACACCCACCAAAGGTTGTCATTCTTCTCACTGTAGTTTTGCTTATTTTTCAGTTTTATATAAATGGAAGCATACAATCAATGTATTTTCTTTTGTGAATGTCTTTTGTTGTGAATGTTGATTGTATCTGTGAGTTTCAGCCATGGTCTGATGTAGCAATATTTTTAAGAATTATTGCTGTGTAGTTTTATGGTGTATAAAATATCAAAATTTATTCATTCTGTAGTTGATGAACATTTATGTTTCTAGTTTTTGGCTGTTATGAATGACATTGCTACATTCTTGAACATGTCTTTTAGTAAACGTAAATACAATTGTTGGGTCATGAGGTATACTGCCAAACAGGTTTCTAAAGTGGTTGTACCAGTTCATACTCCTATAGGGTTTTCTTAGTATATAACTTTTGGGTTTAGCTTTGGGCAACAAGCTTTAACATTTTGTTACCTGCATAGTGGAGAGAGCTCTACGAACTCTCTCCTGAAGTAGTGTAGGTACTTCTAAAATGTGAAATGCCCTTTTCTTTGCGTTCTCGTTTACCTAGTCTATAACTATCAGTAAACATTTGATGGAAAAAAGACCTTGGCTCTTTTTGAGTATTAAAAGGGCTCCGTTAAGAGCAGAGTTTAGATTTGTAAAACACCGTTTGCAGCAGTTAATTCCAAGGCTGAAATCATAATCCTTTGGAACTCTTTGGAACCTAAGTAGTTGTGGTATATTTACGCCTGTGCTCAGTAGTGGGAAGACCTTCTTTTCGGAGACTTTTCCGGAGAGGCATTTGAGTTCACTCCTTTGAATTGCATTTTGGTAGATGAGGCTAAAAAGGAATACATTAATCCTGCCTTGAATTCCAGTCTTAATGGTGCTGAGTCTTTGAGACAGTTGAGGGAAATTGATAATTGTTTCAAATTCTAATGGGGAGGAATTGAGGACAAATATGAGAATGCCATGGTGGACCTGCTCCTTGTTGAGCTGTATTGCAGCCCCCAGGGTGGAAGAAAGCCTAGGATTAGAATATTACCCAGCCCTTTTTGATAAGCTTAAGGTTTCAGATGCTTTCGCATGAGTCAAGACTGCAGCAATCAACAATAGTCTATCTGGATGACTGAAATCAGGTTTATGATCTGTAAACATAAGTAGGTAACTGGTTTAATCCTGTTTTGTTAGTAGGTAAGGGGACACTTGCAACCTTCTGATTGCATTAGATTGTGGAAAGCTGAGGTGATTTAACATCTGTCTTACAAAATTGAGCAGCAGCTCACTATTTACCTGCATTTATTACCATCATCTCTAGTAAAATACAGTATAGGCATGGAAATCAAACTACTTAAAGCCTCTCGAAGCTCTACCTTTGTGGCTTTGCCTGGAACATTGCAAAGGTCACTTTTCCTTGCTGCTAATTGAAAAGGAAAGGAAAATGTTTATCAGAGAATTCAGATTCATCAAATAAGTTGTGAAGTGTTTATTACCTGCAGTCATTTGCTCATTACCTTGCTGCATTTAATATTCACAACAACCCTGTGAATTGTTTTTTTCTTGTGAATTTTTTGTTGAATTATAACAATGGCATCTAGGTTTGTTTGCAGATGAGCGAAATCCAGTTGCCTAGAGGTTCAATAAGTGCCAAAGGTCACACAGCTTCTAAGTGAGAGCTAAAACTAGAGTAGAAGCCTTTGACACTACCCAGACTTTCTAGGACACCACAGTGGCCTGTAAAACGCTATTAACACGACTCTCAAAGAATTCACAGGAGTGGTGATGAGGTGTCAGTTCAGGACAATACTCAGAGGTGTCGGTCCTTTTCAGGTATCCTGGGTAGTGGCTGGAGTATGTGTTCATGAAAAGACACAAAAAGTGTTTTGAAAAAGTTTCATTTTAGCAGTTAGTAATTTTGTTTATAGATTCTTAAAAACTATACCTCTGGACAATAATGACCCTTTTTGTCTAGTTTATCCATAATTACTCTACAAATTTCTACGTTATTTTTAAGATACTTAGGGTTGCTTTCATTTGGAGTCCAAAGCTTTAATCTCTGTTTCTGGAATTGCAAAGTTTCTGCTATCTTTGGCCATATGGAAACTTTTTTTCAGAAAGACTTTTTTTTAAAGAAAGTCTTTGAATCCAAACAATCTTAGGTGGTTGGTCTTAGCTAAGAGAACATTTGGTGAACATAAATGGAATTGCTGAGTCATAATGCTTTTTTTTCTTTAAAGTATACAATCCAGTGGTTTTTAGTGTATTCACAGAGTTGTACAGCTGTCACTACAATTTAGAACATTTTCAGAAGAAACCCCTTACTCATTAGTAGTCACTTTCTCCCCATCTCCTACTCCTAGGCAACCACCAAACTACTTTTTGTCTATAGATTTCCTTATTCAGAACATTTCCTATAAATGAATCATATAAATACTACGTGGTGTTTTATAATTGACTTTTTCCACTTAGCGTGACGTTTTCAAGGTTCATCCATGTTGTAGCATGGATCAGAACTTCATTCCTTTTTATTATACTCATGAGGCTTTTCCTGAAGAATTGTAAGTAATGGATATATCCAGTGTTTCTATTTTGTTCTCAGAAATGTTGTTTGCTTTATATATAATAGGATAGTTTGTCATATTAAGGCTACTTCTATGATTCATTTTAGGGAAGGCATTATTAATCTGAGGAATATGGATCCCATATATGACTGGCCTTCAGGATGTCCTGAACCCTTTGTAATTATTTGCAAGATTTTATATTCCCAGGCATTTTTTGGTGGGGGAGGTTAGGGGACTGAGAACATTTAGCTTTTGTTAAAAGAAAATTTCCCAAAAAAGGTAAAATCATGACACTCATACAGTTACGAAATAAATACACACTTTTTTTTACTTACAGTGTTCAAAGGAGAAGTCCAAAGAACAGACACATTTATAGATCAGGAATATTAAAATGAGTAGGCAAATGCAGGCAAAACTAGTTTCTTCCTTAGTGGAGAGGGAGGTCATTTGAACCTTTACTGGACATGGTAGACTTTATATGTTTATAGATTAAGATCAGTTTGCATTGCTATCAGTTATCTACAACTTCAGACTTGTAAAATAACTGCCATATAATCAGAATCAGAGGGATGTCCTAGACAATGTATGATTTTCCACTGGAAACACACATTTTCTCCTGCACTTTCAACAGATTATCCAAAAAGTCTGAAAGTCTTCCAAGTGCCAATTTTAAATTTAGAGTTTTACTTCAGTTTTAAAAAGCATCTCCTTTGTGACTAGATTTAGAAAAATGTTTGTATCCGTTGAGTATCAGTCGGAGACCCAGGGATAGGTCTCTGGTTTATTCTTTTGAACAGGATTATTTGTTAGAAATCTCCAGAGAAGTAGGCTTTGCATCTTAACTTAGGTTACACTTTTGGGCATATATTCAGTATTTCTCATCTCTAATATCAGCATGACTATTGAAGGGAGGGGATTTCTATAAGTAGTTTAGAAAAGTCTGGTTTTTCTAGAAAACAAAAAGTCTAGCTGTCTTAACTCTGACAAAGGTAGATAGATAATCCTATTAGTAAAAGAAGTACAGGGAGGGAGAAGCCTAGACAACTTCTTTCCCAGTTGTGGGATGCTCAGGGAAGTCAAGACTTCTCCTTTGTGTGTGAAGAACGCAGGATTATTTCCACTAGACCTTGCTTATTCTCCAGGGGGTTCTCATTTCCAGTCTTCGGAGGATAATGAGCTTCTTTTTTACTTTGAAAGGTAACTTCTGTGCACGTGTACAGTAAGTCATTTAGCTACTGACTTCAAGAGACTCTGGGAGTTCATAGCAAATTTGGCAACATGACGTGTTCAGGTTTGCAGAGTACTTTTCCCCCACATCTTCCCTACTTCCCTCAGGCTGAGAATGTATTTACCGAGAAAACCCATGATTGCCCTTACCTCTACATCCCTCAGCCTGTTCCTCTGCTTGTTCAGCTTAGTTTTATGCATTTCAGTCTTCTCTGCTACGTTAAGCTCCCTGTAGTGCCTTTCTTGATAGACATCAGAAGAGAGGTGCTCAGAGTTGTTAGTTGACAGAATCAGCATCTGTCTTCACTTGAAGACAGACTTATGGTCCTGACCATAAGTAAATGAATAAAAAGTTTTCAGCAACCATTTGGCAGTCTTCGGGGCTGCCCACTTTTATGAACCCAGGAGCTTGGATTTTCTGTGAGTGCACTCCTAATGACTTGAGAACATTGCATGGCTCTCTCTCCTTTCTGAGGCCAAGATTGTGTCTCAGTGATGGGGTGCTTTGCCCAAATACTCCAGTGTTAAGTGTAGAGCAATTAGACTTTGTAAGTGCTTGTGAACTAGTACTGAGCATGTATATTTGACTCAAGGCATGGCTGGAAGGGAAATGTGGACAGTAAAGCTTTTTGAGATGAGCTTCTCAGATACTGGATCTTTTGACTTACATAGTAGAATTTTGGGGGAAGTATATGGTTTGCTCTTTACCTCCTAAGAAATGATGACTCGGTCCCTTTAAACATTTCTATATCACACAGTCACTGTTGGTTGGTTGGAATGACTGGTTTATTGCTCAATTCTACACTTCTTTAATGGCCCAAGGGAATTTTCCCTTTGAGTTTGTGATCTGTATTTGCTGATAAACTTTAATCCCTTTTGAGGCTCTAAAGACAATAGTGTTTTCTTACCTGTTTACTTTGCACTTTGAAGTTCTGCAGAATGTAATATGAAAGAGAATCAGATTCAGTTAAATTTTTTTTCCATTTTTAGAGCAGAAGTAGAGTAAGAATAAATACTTAACTTTTAGGCTTTCTTCTGTATTTTAACTTCATTCCCTTATCTGAGTCTCAGTCACTAGAGTACCATTTGATTTGAAGACATTCAGGCAGTGGATGAACTGGGT
>NW_006781396.1:2499118-2522370 GCF_000442215.2 Lipotes vexillifer | reverse complement strand
ATTCCTGCTTTAAAGCTCAGATTTCTGGCTCTTCTGGAAAAACTATTGAGTGTTGAATTGTGCACTTGTATTAGAGGTGAAGAAAGTGGAAGGAAGAGGAAAACAAAATCCTTTTTTTCTCTGTAGCATTGCAGAGTGGAAGATTTTGATTTTCATTAGTATCTGGCCAAAGAATAAATATTAGCCATGAGTAATGCATTGATCTGTGGATTGATGTGGCTGGGCCCCAACTTTAACACTTACAGTAAAACTTGGTGGGTGTCTTTTTACCCCCGTCTAGTAATATGTTAACTCAATTATTGGGTAATTCTTTTATCAAAGAAGGGGACGGGGAGAGTAGGGGCCATGTTGTGGTGTAGAGAAAGGGTTCTTAACCAAGCAAGGATGTCTGTCACAATCACCTGGGGGCAGTTTTCCAAAATATATATTTCTGGGCTCCACTCTGTACTTACTAAACCTCTGGGGCAGAGTGTTCTGAAGAAAGCTCCTTGGGTGATTTTGATGCATTCTACTGGTTAGCCCCCATTAAATCATGGTGAAGGGATTGTTATTATTAAGGAAAGGAGCACCATCCAGTGTGGGTCTGGAAATGTCTTCTTTCAGTGATAGTCATTTTTAGAATGTTTCTTCTGGTATAAGTTGGTAATTAAGGACATTTAATGGGGGGAAATTATCACTTCCTAATTGGCAGTTGGTTCAGTACAGTAATAGTTCTCAAAGAAGTTTTTTTGCTGGGAATGGGGGTGTGGGTAGTGCCATTATGGGAAATCTGCTTACAGAATCTTGTTCTCTTGAAGTGATTTAAGGACTGAAAGAGTTTAGTATCATTGGGGAGAACCGTGGGCTAGTACTGATAGGAAAGTATCTTGTGATCGAAGAATTCTGAGTTTCCTGGACTGAGTCACTCCATCACGTCATAATCCTGGCCTCACAAAAATGTTAAGAGAATAAATCCTAAGTATAAAAAGCACTGAGATTGTGTTGAGTGGAAAATAACCTTAGTGTTAACGCCCTTCACTGCATTACAGAACCGCATTCTAAATTTAAGGAAGCCAGGAGTGAAACCACTCTAAGACACTGGTTTTAAAACTGAAGGCCATGATCCATTTAGAGGGATGCAGAATCAATTTAGTGGGCCAAGCCTTTGAAAAAAGAAGGAAGAAATAGAAAAGAAATGTAAGTGTATCACAAGTAATAAGGTGTTAAGTATTATTTTGGATATTTTTGTTTTGGTTTTATATCTTTCTGTTGCTGTGCGTGCTAGTTTGTGTTGTAAAATACATTTCTGTGGGACTGTATTGGAAAAGTTTGAAACCCTTTGGTCTAAAAAGTGACATGCCCTGGGACTTCCCTGGTGGCGCAGTGGTTAAGAATCCACCTGCCAATGCAGGGGACACGGGTTGGAGCCCTGGTCCGGGAAGATCCCACATGCCGCGGAGCAACTAAGCCCATGTGCCACAACAATGGAGTCTGCACTCTAGAGCCCGTGAGCCACAACTACTGAAGCCTGTGTGCCTAGAGCCCGTGCTCCGCACCAAGAGAAGCCACCACAGTGAGAAGCCCGTGCACCACAACAAAGAGTAGCCCCCGCTCGCCACAACTAGAGAAAGCCCATGCGCAGCAATGAAGACCCAACACAGCCAAAAAAGCCCAAACCATATGCTTAAAAAAAAAAAAAAAAAAAAGTGGCAGGCCCCAAATTTACCAAATTTGTAGACTGCTACTATCACGTTCACAGAAGTGTCTTGCTCCCTTGAAGTGATTTGGGGGGTGAGGAGGTTCAGTATGAGAATAGTAGGCTACCAAGCTCCCATACATTCCAGCAGCTGCCCTTTGTCTAGTAATGATTAGGATTATTGAGTACTGTTTCGATGTCTCTGAGGTATCTGCTAAAACCTAAATCTTTAGATTGAAGTGGGATGAATAAAAAGAGAAAGTCTGGTTAGTTATTCATCCTTATTTGACAGTAGCTTCTTCAAAGTAGTTAATATTTTAAGCCTTCACACTAAAGTTGACCTCTTTTCCTTTAATATCATACTTTTAAAAGATTTATGGCATTCCTACTATCACTTTATATACATTCATTGGGCAAAGTATTTTGTTTTTTTCCTCTAGGGGAATACGTTGCCAATTTTATAGAAGTGTGAAGGAAAGAATGCTTTTTTGTGGAAGTTTTACCAAAACTACTTTTCTCTTAAGCAAATATTAGAGATAAACAGCCACAAACAGCCACACATACCCACAGACACACATGTACACAGACATTTTATTTTGTGAATATTCTGTGTCCCTTCTAGATAAAGAAATGAAGGCACAGGTGGGTGAAATAATTTGCCTGGAGTTGCACAATAAGCTAGTGGCCTTCATAGATGACCACTTATGGTTCTTGTACTTCCAGAGACACAATGTAGAGATTAAGTTGAAATAGAAGCCTAAGTATTGTAATTATAAATAAATATGCAAGTGTATATAGACAAAATATATTTCTGTAAGAAGAAAGATGTGGTGGGAAATAGTAATTATAATTAAGTTCTCGTGCCATCTCTGTCTAGATGTTTTTTCTGTAGTCATGACCTAGCAGTACAATTTTGGTTTGTTGTATGTCACCATATATCCAAGGTACATTGTGCCAGGAGCATAAATTGTGGAAAGAAAATTCTTGGGATAGCACTGGATTGTAATGTGTTCAGTGATCCTCTGCCTGTGACACTGAGAATGAAGAATTGAAAGAGTACTAAATACTGGCAGGAGGCGTGGGTTCCTAGTCTCCACTCTGACACAAGCCCGTCTGCATGAGCTGAGGTACACCGTGCTGCTTCGGGGCCTCTGTAAAATGAAAATGTGGGCTTGATCTCTAAAGTTCTCTTCAACGTTTAGATTGTATATTTCCCCAGGGCTGGAATATTGCATCAGAACCCAGCCTGGGGTTGGTGCTGGTTGCAAGGCCCCAAGGAACTGCCTCATCCTTTTTTCCAAGGAGATAGCACACGTTACCCCACAGAGCCCTATAGTGCAGCGAGTTGTCAGTGTTGTGAGGTGCTTCTTTGTTGAGACTGAGGCTAGGTTGTTTGTAGTAACCTAGAAGGACCTTGGGATGAGGCCAGGAGATATAATTTCTGTGACCAACTGGTTGCCCATTCAAAAAGCTTGCTGGGACCCATCCAAGTACAGTATCATTCTGTCACTGGAGTAAGAGAATATAGAAATATATCTCCTTGAGAGGTGTTTCTCTGTATCTCCTCTTAAGGAGATATATTCAAGGACTCCCATTATCTTCTCATAGCAATTACAAAGAAAATATACTTTTTCTGCATGTAATTTTGTAAATGTTAGCAAGGAATGCCTTCATATTTTAATAGGCTTTTTAAAAATGGAAGTAGTTTGCATGTGCTGATTCTTTGCTCTTTTTTCCCTAATACTGGTTATGTTATTTTTTGTCTAGTCAGTGCTGTGATAATATCTACAGTCATCTTTTGCAATTGGTAACCTCTATTTTCTGGGTGAACTAGGAACTGGAATCACCAGAGGAAAAGCTGATCTGTATGATTGTTCTTCCGTCATCCCATTCGTACACACCATTCAACCATTTGGTTTGATCACAGCTTTAACACTGGAAGATTCTCTAGTCCAGGGAGAGAAATAAACTGGGTTTTTTTTTTTTAACTCAACATTGTGTTCTGGAAATTTTCCCGTGTGGTTCATTTAAATCTGTCTGTTTTTAACTATATAAATCTATTTATTTATTATATATTTTTTATTTTTGGCTGCATTGGGTCTTTGTTGCTGTGTACAGGCTTTCTCTAGTTGGGGCGAACGGGGGCTCCTCTTTGTTGTGGTGCACGGGCTTCTCACTGCGGTGGCTTCTCTTGTTGAGCACGGGCTCTAGGTGTGCGGGCTTCAGTAGTCGTGGCTCACGGGCTCTAGAGCGCAGGCTCAGTAGTTGTGGCGCACGGGCTTAGTTGCTCTGCGGCATGTGGGATCTTCCCAGACCAGGGCTCGAACCCGTGTCCCCTGCACCGGCAGGCGGATTCTTAACCACTGCACCACCAGGGAAGTCCATAAATCTGTCTTCTTTTTAATGCTGCATAGTATGGGTACATAAAATGTATATATTATAGTTTATTTAACCATTTATCAATGGACAGTTATGTTTTTTATATTTTTTCTTTTGCTGTTACAAAGAATACTGAAGTGAAAGTCCTTGAACATGTACATAGGTGCAATTATATAGATACCAAAAAGAATTTCTGGGTAAAAATGAATATACATTTAAAACGTTAATAGATACTGACAATTCATTTTACAAAAAGTACCTATCAATTTATACTTCCAATCTCTATGCTTTTTTTTTCCCCCAAGACGATTTAAAATCTGGACCTAGTGTATTTCTCCCAGCCTCAGTTCTCTTGTAACTTGATGTGTTCACTCATTTACTTGGTCACTGTCAAGCCACTCTCCAAGCTTTTATTCAGTACAAATTGTTTGCCAGGCACCATGCTATACGTTGAGGATTTAGTGCTGGAGAAGACAGATATGGTCTCTGCCCTCATCTAGCCTGTGCTCTTACTACACAGACCTTTTTGCCATTCTCAGACTCTTTTTATGCATTTGCAGCTATTATTCTGTCTTCCTGGTATGACTTTTTTTTTCTTTTAATTTTTCTGCCTAGAGAATTTTTTTTGATCGTTGTTAGATTTTTGTTAGATTTTATCCTCTGTCGTATCTTCCTTATCTCCCCTCAGGTAGAGTTAGGTAGGCCTTCCTTAGTGGTCTCTCTTAGCACTTCGTTTACATCCTTTTTATAGTGTTTATCCTGAAGAGTTCCAATTACTTGTTTATATATGTGTGTGCCCCGTGTGTGTGTGTCTGCATGTGTATGTATGAACCTCTCTCATTAGATTGTAAGCTCAGTGAGGGCAAGAACTTAGCATATATACCTCAATGTTCCCCCAGCTTAATGCCTTAAACATTGGAGAAGCTTCATAAATGTTGAATAAGTGAGTGAATGGCAAACTGAGGATGAACTTATTTTGTACAGGGCACTCGGTGGCTTGTGAATATGACTGGGATCCGGTCAGTCTTCAGGGACCTAATCATGTTGTAAAGGAGATGAGAAACAGATGAGTAGACTGCAAGGCACATTGTGATAAGCTCTGTGTAGAGGCACAAATGAATGCTTGACGAGAATTTAATGGGGGAGATTAATTCTCATGAGTTGGGTATTCTGGTAACTTCAGGGGAGAGGATTTTTTCTTGCTTGTGCTGTGTATTGTGAGGGATACACATAATGATAAGATATGGTTCCTGGCTATAAGAGTCTTCGTCACATAGGGCCTTAGAGCAGAGATTGGCAGGCTATGGCCTACGGGCCAAATCTGGCCTGCTGCCTGTTTTTGTATAGCCCATGAGCTAAAATGATATTTTTAACTTGAAATTGTTTTTATAAAAAGAATATTTTGTGATATGTGAAATTACATGAAATTCAAATTTTAGCATCTGTAATTAAATTTTGTTGGAACACAGCCACGTTTATTTCTTTACCCACTATTTTGTGACTGCGTTTGCGCTACAGCAGCAGAGTTGAGTAGTTGTGACAGAGACTTTTGGCCTGCAGCGCCTAAAATACTTACTATCTGGCCTTTTACAGAAACAGTCTGCTGCCTTTTGTGTTAGAGGATGGGAAAGATTCAAGTAGAGAAGAAGAGAAAGACATTCTTGTTGAGAAGATTAGTTGAGTGGGACAGTGAATACTGCAGTCATCTAGAAACTTTAGAGCTGAAATGATGATCTAGCTTAACCTTTTATTTATTTATTTTATTTATTTTTGGCTGCGTGGGGTCTTGGTTGCGGTGCGCGGGCTTCTCATTGCGGTGGCTTCTCTTGTCGAGCATGGGCTCTAGGTGCGCAGGCTTCAGTAGTTGTGGTGCATGGGCTCAGTAGTTGTGGCTCGCGGGCTCTAGAACGCAGGCTCAGTAGTTGTGGCGCATGGGCTTAGTTGCTCCGTGGCATGTGGGATCTTCCCGGACCAGGGCTCGAACCTGTGTCCCCTGCATTGGCAGGTGGATTCTTAACCACTGCACCACCAGGGAAGTCCAATTAACCTTTTATTTTACAGATAGAAGATCAAAAACGCTGTCAAAGTCCACTTGTCTGTTAAGGGGCAGTGTGCACTGGAGTTCCTAGCACAGAAGCAGGATGATAAGATTATTGCTGGGGTAGGGCCAGATCATGAGTGGCCTTGCCCTTGAAAAATGAGTTGAAGAGCAAACTAAGAATAGACTTCCTTTCTCTCTTTGAATGTAAGATTTCTTTTTTCTTTTGTATTTCTAGAAGGCCTTTGAGCCCTACTTCGAGATTTTGGAAGTGTATTCCACAAAGGCCAAGAATTATGTAAACGGGCATTGCACCAAGTATGAGCCCTGGCAGCTAATTGCATGGAGTGTCGTGTGGACTCTGCTGATAGTCTGGGTATACGAGTTTATCTTCCAGCCAGAGAGTAAGTATACTGTCCCCCCTGTAAAGATACAGTGGAGTTACACTAGCTTTGGAACTAATGGCTAAGGGACTGTACTAATTTCTTGTCTGGTTGATTTGGTTCTGATTTTTAAAATCTGTTTAAGTAGAAAGGACATTGCCTTCTGACTGGTAAAATTTTAATAGGACTTGTGTAACTGTAACTGTTACATTGATTTTTCCGGATTTGCAGTTTACATTAAAACCCCTGAGAGATTAGTCCTGGTAAGGATCCAGAGTATGGCTTAAACCCTCTTCACTTTCAGCTTCTTGCCTAGAACATAATTGTGTCACCTGGAGTTCCCCAAGCATGAGTTTATTGCTTTCATTTTAGGCCATTGTTTCAATAAAGATTGTGTGACATTGGAACAGCACTCATGCAGTGACCATTGGAATGTCTGCTATGTGTCAGGCACTGCCAGGCTCTAGGGATCTATACAAGTAATACAGGGTCCATGTCCTCTTGGAGTTGAACCTCTGCTGTCAGGGGACAGTACACTTTGAGCTTCCTGGGTAGTGACTCCGGGAGCCAGACTGACATGGCAAGAGGAGGCTGCTTCTCAGGGAGTGTGGAAGATGAGAAGTCTATTAGTGATCAGTTTGAACATCCTCCATCCTTCCTCAGATCCTGCCCACACTCCCTGCACCCCTCCCAACCTCCCAACCGCCTGGTTGTGTGGTACCTCCTTACAGATTCTTTTCCCCTGCAGGCTGTGTTTTGTAAGTAAATGGTAGGAGAGGTGGTGGGTGTTCTGTACACTCCCCTGCACCTCTTCCTCACCCTTAGTAGGGTATCTGAGTTAATAACATTGACGAGAGTTGCTTGCCATTTCTCATTTGTTTAAAATTTCCATAACTATTTGCTTCCCCGATAACATCTGTTTGAAGGGGCTCTTTAACTGAATTCTGTTTCTGCTTTTCTTCCCCTTCCCCCAGAAAAGTCAACTTAGAGGCCAGATTCTGTTTCCTCTCTTTACCATGCAGACAGCCATCCAGCTGTTCTAGTAACATTGCAGAGTTATGGCGGAGTCAACATTGCACTTAGTTAAAATGGAAATAAGACGTGACTGCCCTGTCTGAAGTTTAGCTCACTCCAGCTTTAAAAACCCTGTCCTCAATTTTCTGCTCCTAGTCCGTGCAAGATTTTCTCATAAACTCTGACAAATTAGACAGACTAATAACCCTTGTGCTTCGTTTGCTCCATGGTTTGGAAACGGACGCAACCCCTGGCTCTTCTGCTCAGGCTTATTCCTTTCCTGGGAAGCATTTGATTAGTGCTGCCCACCATCCTGTCCGATTCCAGAGGCCTCTAAGGAGTAGCAGTAAATGTACTTCTCTTTTTTTTTTTTATTGTGATAGAATATACATAACATAAAATTGATCATTTTACCCATTTTTAAGTGGACAGTTCAGTGACATTAAGTACATTCACATTGTTGTGCAGCCATCACGGCCATCCTTCTCTAGAACTCTCTCATCACTGTAAGCTCTGTACCCATTAAACACAAACTTCCCACTACTCCCTCTCCCCGGCTCCCGGCAGCCACCATGCCGTGTACCTTCCCTTTTCAGATGGTGCATGTGTAAATCCAGACTAAGGCCAGAGATCTTGAGGTTTATATTTCTTTGCTGTGATTAGTATTAGCTTTAGGTTTTTACTTCTGTTTTCCATTATGCAGCCCTCGGTGCCCGTGTGCATTTTGCTTAACCGGTATTTGAAGCAAAAGCCATCTTAGGTCTCAGGTACTTACTTGCCTTTAGCGTTCAAAAAAAGAATGTGCTGGCTTCTGAGTACACCATGAGAAAATTAATAGGAGCAGTGTGTTAACGGTATGTGGCATCTAAATCTTTGTGAACTCCAAGCCATTGTGGTGGTTTTATTTTTAATAACATTTTTTCTTATTATAAAAGCAGTACATGTTCATTGTATAAAATTAGGCAATGTAGCTAAAGCATAACAAAAAAATTCAAATCTTATTACCTAGAGATAACCACCATTTATGTATCTGTATCTCTTTCTATATCTGAATCTGCTTGAATCATATAAAATGTAGTTTTTGTCGGTCAAAAATTGTTGAATATTGGCAATTTCATATTGCTTTAATACATATACACACACAACACATTTTTTATTTTGTAACTTCCAACTTGAACTTTAGACACAGATAGAAACGTCTTCCCGCCAGAGATCGGAGGTAATTTTGATAGAACTGCCGATTTCTTCAGCACCTTGCTCACCTAGAAGTATTCCACATGTTACTGAACATCCAGTCACTTTTACTATATTGCCTTAGAGGAGTCTAAGGTCCGTCTAGTGATAAATTTTGCTGATCTTCAAATTCCGGGTACCCTTCTGAGGGGGGAGGGTAATTGCGGAACACAGGACAGACACGGGTAGATAAGAACTGGAGGCGGCAGGAGGGTGGGGCGGGTCAGGGCTGGAGCCCTCGAAGGTGTGATCTCTCCTTTAATCCTGCTCCATCCTTACTAACTCATGTTGACTTAAACTGTGGGACTGTCTGCAGTTCAGCAACAGAAATCTGAGTTCTGTGGTAGGAGGAGGTTTCTAGCCATGGCACCTTGGGCAACACCCTTAAGCCTGGTGGCCTGTTTCCTCACAGTAAAATGAGCATAATAATACTGCTTTACCCAGTCTCAAAGAGTGATCGGAGGATCGAGTGGCATAAGCGGCGTGAAAGGAATTTGTAAATTGTAAAGAGCCGCGCATTGTCATTCTTACACTGGCATTTCTTATTGTATCACCTTAAAACATTCTCATTACTTTTTTTTCCTGTACCCCTGGGAAATGTTGCTTTTGAGATTATCTTTTTAGGTCTTGACCACATAATCTTTTCATTCTCAATTTCTCCATCTCTGGTCTGTATTCTGTTCTTTTTACCCTGTACCATATTATCTCACAGCTTTCACAAAATCAGTTTACTCTTTTCTCCTCCACCTAGTCACATTAATGTACTTTTGGACACCTGACTCAGCTTGCTGATTTTTAGACCTCTTTCTACCTCATTAATTAATTACTTCCTCTATTAAATAAGGAAGTGGTTCTGAATCTTTACAGCTTTAACATTGTTAGAAATAATCAAATAACAAGCAGCTTAACTATCCAACGCTAAGTTATGCTCATTTGATGGACTACTGTGGTAACACTGAAAAATACGTTTAGGAAGAATTTTTAATAATGTAGAAAATGCTGTAAATGAGAAGAGGATATGATATTGTACATACAGTAAGATCTCAGGACCGAAAGGAAATACTCCAAAATTTAAACAAAAAGTAACAGTGGTTTCAGTCCCTTTGTCTTAGTCAGTCTGTGTCTTAGATAGTGGGTTTTGTCCCAGACATTTACAGCGTGTTGACCTCAGTGCTAGGCACTTAGGGATGCAACCTAAGCAAAAACAACTAGTAAAGATTCAAGGCATCATATAATAAATACCCAAAAAAGGTACAGACACATTCTTTGGCTGTTGAAAGCACCTTCTGGCCAAGGAAATTGGATTTCCCAGATCTCCTGGGAAAGCAGTGAAGTTCATTCAGTTCATGCCTTGTATCTTTGCAGAAAGCCTACGTGTAGATTCCTTAGAAACTCACTTGGGATAACTGAAAATTCCTGTTGTGCATTTGAAGCAGTGTAGAGGCCTGGGAGTCTAGGACTAGAAAAACAAAGACTTCAGTTAAATCCCCGCCCCATCACTGATCTGATCCGTGGCCTTGAGCAAGTTAATGCTTTGATCCTTAGCTGCCCTTGGATAGTAGGTAGTGCCTTCTTTGCCAGCCTCAGAATCTTGTTGTCAGTCAGTTGAGATATACTGAAGTGAATTCATTAAAAGGCACGACTGTCTGTTTAGATGCCATGTATTTATAACTGTTGTAATTGATAGGATCAGAATTCCATATTTGTCCTGTGTACTGCCCAACAGAATGGAGTCTGATTGGTGTCCGTGATATTTGAAGGCCTTTTTAGGTCCAGAAAATGTTGTTGGGATGTGTGTTGAATGAGAGACTGGAGCATAGATCCTGAAGAAAAGCATGGGTTGGGCATTTGTTTTGAGGGAGGGGAGAGAAATATTGGGCATCCGGAAACCTTGGGAAGGTAAGGAGCTCTGCAATATACTTGACCCAGCATTTCTTTTTTTGGGAATTTATCCTGTAGGTATACTGTCACGTACACATACGGTGTGTGTTACAAGGTTAGCTATTTCAGCATGGTTTGTGATAATAGCAAATATTAGAAACAACCGAAGTTTCCATCAGGAAAGGGCAGGTTAGATAAATTAGGGTACATCCATCTAATGGAATACTCTGCAGGTACAAAAATGAATGAGGAAGCACAGATCTTTAAAAGAATATGGCTAAGTAGAAGAACAGGTCTAGCACAGTGCTGGATATGCTACCTTTTGTGTAAAAGAGACAAATAAGAACATACCTCTATTCTTACTTGTATATGCATAAAGAAATTCTAGAAGGGTATCTAGAAACTAGTAATAATATTAACCTGGGGGTAGGATGAGGGTCTGGGGGATAGATGAGAGAGTGTGTGTGTTTATTTTTGAACCATGTAAATGTGTTACTTATTCAAAAATTAAAAGGTTTTTTAAAAAAGGAAAGAAACTACCTTTGCCATCTGAGGGCAGGTGAGGTTGCGGAGGACATGTTGAATAGTTCATACATTATGACTGTCAGGTCATATAATATGTGGAAATTTATTTGGATAATAGAACATTTGTTTCTTTTAGGTTTATGGTCAAGGTTTAAAAAGAGATGTTTTAAGCTTATCCGGAAGATGCCTATTATTGGTCGTAAGGTAAGCAGAATCCTGTAGATTTTCCCTACCGCCTCCTACCCCCATGGGCATCAGACCTCTTTCTTTATAGTCACTGAAACTAGAAGTTCAAGGGGGCTGGGTGAGTTTTGTCCCCCACCTCCAAGAAACATTCGACAGTGTCTGGAGACAGTTTTGGATATCACAAGAGGAGGTGGGTGCTGTCGGCATCTAGTGGATAGGGGCCAGGGATGCTGCTGAACACCCTCCAGTGCACAGGTCAGCCTCCACAGCAGAGGACTGGCTGACTCAAAATAGCAGAAGTGCCAAGAATGAGAAGGCTGACCCAGCCCTTGCTCCAGTGTATCTGACCGAAGGAGAAAGATGCTATTCAGGAGAAATTTGAAATTCGACAACCTGACAGAAGTGACATGAAGCTTTGGAGCAATATTTGGCTGAATTTAGATACTTTATCAGGGATTGAGTGCTTACATGGTTTAGATCAGGGTTGGCAAACATTTCCTGTAAAGGACTAGGTATGAAGCATTTTAGACGTTGCAGGCCCTGCCATGTCTGCCACAGCTCCTCACCCCTGCCCTTGCAGAGGGAAAGCAGTGATAGTACGATGGGTAGAGGAATGAGCCTGGCTGTGTTCCAGTGAGATTCTCTTTACAAAAACAGGCACAGGCCCAATTCAGCCTATAGTTTGATTTGGCCTGTAGTTTGCTGATCCCAGGTTCAGAAACTTAGAGCAGAGCCATTCTCTTGCTCTTTGTTCATATCTGTAGTCTAGTACGTTCCCTTCACTGGATCCTCTCTATCCTCGTCCACGCTCAGGATAAGACAGTCATGTCTGTACCCTTCCCACAGATTCTTTATCACAGGTGAAAATAAACAGGGCAGGCCCCACTGCAGGCTCTAAGGAACACACATAATCCTTGATGGCTTCACCTTCCTTGCTTCCCTGCCCTGGCCCTCAACTTTGCTGCAAGCTTTCTTTCACTTTTGGCCTTCAGTTCCTTTTCCCCTTTCCTGGCCAAACCAGAAAAGATGGCAGTTACCTTTTAGCCTTTGACCGAAGTCCATTCAGATGACTGTGCTAAGTCTCCCAGAACTTTGTATTTTCAGGTTCATTTCCTGTGGGGAAGTGGAAGTAATAACTGGGGTGGAGAAGGAGCATGAGGGCTTTTATTTGACCTCTAATCATATTAAGCCCTAAAATTAAATCTACTTTAGTCCTTAGAAAATGAAGCGTAGGGGAGAGGGAAGATAGAAAGGATGGACTGATCACAAAGGATAATAGCTTTTCCCCGTATTATTCCCTGTATGTTTTCTGCCTTTATTCATCACACTTTTCTCCTTCAGTTTCAGATTTTGAGACAAATAAATGCTGGGGTTCCAGAACCCATTAAATGTATATGATAACAGAATTGGAAGGTACTTAGAAACTGTATAATCACCTTTCAATTTTTAGATGCAGATTTTGAGGCGCAGAGACAAAAGTTACTTGTTTTGAGTGAGTGTGTGTGTCCCTCTGTCATTGATTGAGCACCTGCTCAGGGTCAGGTACTATTCTGGGTGCTGGGGACATGGTGGTGAACAAGGCCAAGTCCTTCCTCCATAGAATCTATATTTCAGTACTAAGGAAAGACAGAAAATGAGTAAACAAATACATAAGAATTTCACTTTGAAATAAATGCTGTGAAGAAATTAAAATGCAGTGGAGATTCTGAGGCAAGAATTGGGGTGAGGATGTGCTTGCTGTGCTTTCTAACATGCCTCTCTATCATTTTTGTCTGCTTTATTACAACAGCATCATCTGTGCATGGAAGCTCAGCTTTCATAGTTCTGGTTACATTTATGCAGCATAATTCTTTATTTACAACTTAAAGAATATCTTCATGTCCATCACATGCCCTGGCATTGCCCAGGAGTGTGGACTCTGCTTCCTGCCAATGTCTGCGTGTTAGACTTTGCAGACATGTTTTAAAGGAGAGGCTTTCCCTGTGGTTTCATTGAGGGCCACGTCTAAGAAGACCCTCTTGGATTCTAATCATCCATGGCACTTTTCATTACCTGACTTTTAGTTTCTGACTGTGATGCTAAAAATAAGCTCAGGAGAACAGGACACACACACCCCGCCCCCGGCCTAAGTTTGTTTTGTTCATTGTGTATCTCTGGCCCACAGTAGTAGTTCAACAAGTATTTATTAAGTAAATAAGTGCATGAATGAAAGAAAATGTCTGATGAGGATGGAAACGAAATAACCATAGCTGATAAATGATGTAGCAGAAAGGACTTCAGCTCCTCCTAGCACTTAAGAGTCAAGCAGTGCAAAGCTGTCAACCTGAGGAGACAGGTGGCAGCCTCCCTGGCTCTTCCCAGCATGTCTTGTGCTTCTGTGTGGGGACTTTGTGTAGGGCCTCCAGATTCCTGGTGTGCTCTGGGCGTGCCTCGGTGAAGGAGCTCATCCCTTGCTCAAGCACCAGAATATGTTTTACTGCTACTTGGCCTGTTTTCTGGCTACTGTTCATGGTTCTACCTTAGTTTCTTTGGTGCACACACTGTAGCTGCTGCCAAGGGACGAACAAGGTCCAGATATCGCCCTCCGAGAAGTGCTGACTTGGTGAGGTCAACACGGCAGAGGAAAAGGGTGGGGGTGGAGTAGGGAATTGAGTGTCTCTTTGACCTTCAGAGAGAAAGCTGACTTTTCAGACTTCTAAGAGACTATTGCCCAGGCCAGAAAATATCTGAATGGTCAAAATGTCACCACACCATTTTAAGAAAAAATACCATCCTTGTTCTGGAGCACTTGTGCAGTGCCTGGCGTTGAGAGTTGGTTTGGTGTTGTAACCGCTTCTTTGCCGCTCCACGCTGTATTCTTCTAGCTCCCTGTTAACTTTATCTTCCTTATCTTTGGAGATCCAAGATAAGTTGAACAAGACCAAGGAAGATATTAGCAAGAATATGTCATTCCTGAAAGTGGACAAAGATTACGTGAAAGCCCTGCCCTCTCAAGGAATGAGCCCGGCTGCAGTTCTGGAGAAGCTCAAAGAATACAGCTCTATGGGTACGATTCTCAGCAAATATATGCTCCCTGCTTTCTTAAATGTGGTTGCTCATTTGGTCATCATTTGATGTTTGCAGAGGTTAAGAAGAGTTCATCCCGGGTGCTTCTGTATTCAGGAGGGCCCACTCCCTGTCTCAAAGGCTGAATTTCGTATTTTAAAAACTGTATTTATATAGATTCATCCTTCACCCATAAAGCAAACAAATCTCAGAGATGGTGGAACTTGGCTGCATTTTCTTTTCTAAGCCTGAATAAAACAGACCGATTTGTTTTTTGGAAAGAGAAAGTATCTAATAAAATGAAATACAGATTCATTATAGAAATTGTGAAATCTGTACAGAGGCACAGAAGAAAATAACAAGTCAGTATAATTTCATCCTCAAAAGATAAACACAGATGATATATATGTATCATCTCAGAATGTTAATAGTGTCTTGTGTAATAAGCACACACACGTACATATATATGCATGAGCACATGTGGGAAGGATAAATGAAGTAATAAGTAGCTTAATGTTTAAGAGCACAGCCCGGATTCACTCAGCCTGGATTCACATCCGGTTCAGCCACTTAAAATATGGCCTTGGGTTGGTTACTTAACTTCTCTCTGCCTCTGTTTCTGTCTCTCTACAATGAGGATAATAACAATGGTACTTATCTGAAAGGATAATTGTAGAGATTAAATGAGATTATGCATGTAAATATATAATACCTGGCTTATAATAAGTGCTCAATAAATGTTAACTATTAACACAAACATGTTTGTTACAAATTAAGATCATATTACAAATACCTTTTAAAAATAGGCTTTTTAGTTTGGCATAATTTTAGATTTATAGAAAATTTGCAAAGATAATAGAGAGATTTCCCACATACCCCTTACCCAGCTTCTCCTGATGTTAACATCTAAAATAACCATGGTACATTTGTCAAAACTAAAAAATTAACATCGGTACAGTGCTATTAACTAAACTACAAATTCTCTTCCTGTTTCACCAGTTTTTCTATAATGTCCTTTTTCCTGTTCTAGGATCTAGTCCAGGATACCATATTACATTTTAAAATTTCTAATTGACATCTGTTGAATTTTTGACATCAGATGGTACAAAACTCGATACAGTGCAGGATTTATATATGATATAAAGCAAGGATTAGCATTCTCTGAGGCCTGTGTATTAAAGATTTCTATGATTATGAGGGCTGGTTGGCTGCCCCATATTTCCTTCCCTTCCATTTTTAAGTCACTGTCCATTGCCATACTCTGTAGCCCCAGTAAAAGAACAGGAAATAAAACCATATATCCTACTTTTGAAATGCTGGTGACCTCTGGTCTGAAGACATGCATGGCACAGACCAGTGTCCTCTAAAGAAAGAGGGAAAGTCAAACTGGCCACAAGCTGGCAGATCACGTGAGAGTGAGGGGTTTGTCGGGATATTCACTACTCAGTCTTCTGCTCTCATTGGAACTGCAGATCTTGGCTTTGTAGAGCCCATGGCAACAGTTTTCAGTTAGGGTGCTTCTGTAATTCTCACTACCCACTTTCAATAGGGCACAGCCATGTTGTCCTAAAAGGACCCGAGACACCCACATGAACAGATTCGTTGGTATTATAGAGTGTCTCTGGGGGAGCACCTCAGACAGGAAGTGGAAAGTCGGACCTTACCTTCTGGTCAGGAACCTGTCCTCTGGGCTTCTCCCAGTGATGGCTGTGTTCCTGATGCTGAGTGCTGCAGCAGAGGTTGCTGGAAGCACGTGGCTAACTCTGTATGGGTTTCCGGGCTTGTCTGAAGGAGGGGTCCCTGAGGACAGGATGCCAGTGGTTCATATCTCACCACGATTTGTCTAGTCAGGGATTCAGTTCCCTGGCTCCAGCTCTGGTGATAGTATACGGAAATTCTGCACCTTCGCCTTACTCTTTTCTGCTAATTCTGCTCATAGCAGTTCCCACACTTCCTTTGACTGGCTAGGAAGGGAGAGAAGAAGGAAGCCACTGCCAAAAAAGGTCAAGCTGAGCCATACAGAGAACAGAAAAGGAGTACAGATGAAGGAAAATTGTTCTGCTGTTAGAAGGCAGTTGGGGATGATGACATTATTATTGGACTGTCTTTACTGTACCTAGATGCTGTTAATACCTTTTTCACACTGTTGTTGATGGTAATTGTTGACCTTTCATCTTCATTTTGCTGTGATAGCTCTTTATTGGAGTTATTTTTCTTGATTTTATGTAAGAACACCTCTGGGTTTCCACTCCAACTTTTTTTTTCTTTTGTACGCAGAGGAGTTTCTTCCTATTTCTCCTTTATTAGAACCTGTCTTCCCAAAGGCTCGTGCTTACTGATCCAGTGGTCTTCCCTTTCTCTGTAGATGTCTTGTGGCAAGAAGGGAAGGCCTCCGGAGCGGTGTACAGTGGGGAGAAGGAGCTCACTGAACTCCTTGTGAAGGTGAGCGAGTGCCCAGTACTTGCAGGGAGTGTGTGGCCCTGCCGCTTTAGATTACCGCATTTTTTTCTCCTTATTTTTGTAATTAAAAAAAATTACTTAATGAAAGTTTATTGTTAAAATAAAACTAAAGAGGTTTAAGAAAGTGTCTCTTTACCCAGACATAGGCGAATATGCATAATATTGATCAAAGACATCTTCAATCTGTAAAAAAGTAAAATGTTACTTATGTTTCCAGGCTTCACAGACGCCCTGTGTAGAAGGCAGATACTAGGGAAGGTAGTCCATCATTTGAGATTATTAATGACAAGATATATTTTGTTGGATCAGAAGAGACAAGGGATGGAAACTGGCTCATAATTTCCTGTACTACCTGAGTCTCAAATCACATGATCTGAGAATGAGCAGTGGTCTCAATTATAATTCAGATAATTCCCATTTTTTGTTGACTTTAAAATTGCCTTTAGC
The DNA here is from genome assembly GCF_000442215.2 of Lipotes vexillifer. Lineage (NCBI taxonomy): Eukaryota > Metazoa > Chordata > Mammalia > Artiodactyla > Lipotidae > Lipotes > Lipotes vexillifer. The sequence goes on along the minus strand of NW_006781396.1, from coordinate 2,505,104 downwards.
TTCTTCCACTTCTAATCAGATTTATTTTTTAAACCCCACTTTGTCGTATAAAATTGGCATTGGACTGCTGGTCTCTAAGGTCTTTGTGTTTGATTACTGTAACTATGAAACTGTGCATACCTTACTAAATATTATAGGTTTTGCTCAGCTGTATCTTGACAGAATACCCTGACCTTACTTCTACACTTAAGAATCTTTCAGTGGCTTCCCATTATCTACAGGACAAAACTCAAGCTGCTCATGCAGCAGAAAATACAAGTCCCCTCGTGAGCCGGCTCCCACCTGTTTTTTTCAACCATTCCTGTTATTTTCCCTCATGAATACTAACCCCTGCCTTTTCTCTTTACTGAGTACACCTTGCTCCTATGTTGTTTTCCTTTCCCTCCTGTTCTAAGTGATGAATTCCTATTCATGTCTCAAGGTTCCACTGAACAGATAACCTCCAGACCACTCAGGATGTTCGTTATTCCCTCCTTAAGGCCCCTTACCCTCATGTACGTACGTACATCTGGTATCGCACTTAAAATAGTTGTGCCAGACACTCAAAGTGCTTCGCATGCATTATCTTATTTACTTATGGCTAGAACCCCATCAGGTAGGTACTATGATTATCCCCTTTAGCATATGAGGAAATTGAGCCTCAGAGAGGTTATCTGACCTAAGAATACACAGCTAGAAGTGATAGGTAAAGCTAAGATTTCAAACTGGGGCTGTTTGGTGTTTTAGTCTGTGCTTTTAACCGCGTTTATACTTCCTCTCCTACCACATTGTAAAATAATTTTTATGCCTGCCTGTCTCCTCCACTATATTTTGATCTTCTTTAGATTGGGGAACATATCTTACCATTTTTCCAGTTTCTAGTGTTGTGTCTGATACCTAGAAACTTTTGTTTGTCGCATGATTCTTTTTTTTTTATACAATGTAATCGTCTTCACATCTGCTTGCATTTCTCTGCAGGCTTACGGAGATTTTGCATGGAGTAATCCGCTGCATCCAGATATCTTCCCAGGACTACGTAAGATAGAAGCAGAGATTGTGAGGATGGCTTGTTCCCTATTCAATGGGGGACCAGATTCCTGTGGATGTGTAAGTATATGCAGGTGGCATCCTGTAATCTGATTTTTTTAGCTTAAAATGGAAGAGTTTATTCAAAACATTTTATTACACAAGTAATACATGATTATTGTAGGAAGATCCAGATTAACAGCGATTTTTAAAGGTTATGATTTTGTAATTCATAGAGTATCAACATTTTGGTAAATATCTTCTAGATATTTTTTTCTCTTCAGTCTTTTATTTTGAAAAACTTTAAACTTACATTAAGTTGTCAGAATAGTTTAAAGAACATCCTAGATTCACTAAATATAAATATTTTGTCATATCTGCTCTCTCCTCCTCTTTCTCTCCCTCCCTTTCTTCCACCCACCTACCTACGTACCCACTTATCTGTATAATTTTTTCAAACCATCCCATAGTCTTTTGATATACTTGTTTTGCTTGAGCTGGATGTTTATGATTTTGCTATAAATTGAATCTCAGTTGGTTTAGGAATAAAGGAAGAGGGTGTCATTGTATTTAAAGATGCACATGAGGATTCCTTCTTTCAACTATTCTTTCCAGCAGATGTTTCTTAGTTTTCCTAAACTGTGATTGATAAACTTCTGTTGAGGTTTGGTACCACAAACTGGTCTTGCCTTCTCTAGAAAAAAGTAAATTTCAGCTTATCAAGATAGTTAGATTTAACCCAGGGTGCTGTAATGGTAACCTAGAGGTGCTAATCCTATCATACCAAATACTTTTGTAATCATTAGAAAGTCTGCAAATTTAATTTTGAAGGGCCCATCCAAAGACGAGAACATTTTATAGTTACATTTTTGTTTCTTTCCCAATAAGAAGCATTGGGTTTTACTTTTAAGCTGGCACCATGAAAAATCAACATGTTCAAATACTCAGTAGCTAACAAAACTGGTATTCCTGGCATTCATTTTCCCTCCAAAAGTTCCAAAACTGTTAAAGACCAACCATAATCTAGCAGTGGGTTCCCTTATGGCATTTAGATGAACAGGATGATGTAGAGGGGAGATGCCAGTATACTTACAGTACATGGGTATTCTGTGCCATTAGGCTCTTCATGAACTTTTTTTTTTTTAAGCCTCACTAAATATTTTTTTAAATAATTTCTTCTGAAGATCAGTTGCTCAGTTTACTTTTTTTTTTTTTTTTTTAAATGGAGTATAGTTGCTTTACAGTGTTGTGTTAGTTTCTGCTGTACAACGAAGTGGATCAGCTGTATGTATACCTATATCCCCTCCCTCTTGGACCTCCCTTCCACCCCCCCACCCCCCCGAATCCCACCCATCTAGGTCATCACAGAGCACCGAGCTGAGCTCCCTGTGCTATACAGCAGGTTCCCACCAGCCATCTGTTTTATGCGTGGTAGTGTATATATATCAATCCTAACCTCTCAATTCGTCCCACCCTCCCCATCCCCCTCTGTGTCGACATGTCCGTTCTCTACATATGCGTCTCTATTCCTGCCCTGAAAATAGGTTCATCTGTACCATTTTTCTAGATTCCACATATATGTGTTAATATATGATATTTTTCTCTTTCTGACTTCACTCTGTATGACAGGCTCTGTGAACTTCTAAGAGACCACAGTTTAAACAAGCACAAAAACACTTTGGCCTTATCCAGTGAAGCTGAAGATACCCATATCTTATGACCCTGATATGCCACTACTTGGGATATATTCTAGAAAAAAGTACATGTGTGTATCAGGATAGATGTATATTCATAGCAACATTGTTCATGATAGCTAAAAACTGGAAATAATTCAAATGCTTATCAACAGTGGGGTGGATGAATCATAGAATAGTGTGTGTGTGTCAGTCTACTGTAGCTGTCACTCAGAATGATACTCAAATTACTCCATTTTTGGCCAGTGGAAACTTCTTAGTTTTGGCTCCTGGGTCTTTTTGCATGACTCAGGTAGTCTTTGCAAGCTTCCTTTCTTTCCTTCTTCTTTTTTTTTGGACAAATTTTTTTTTTTTTTTTTTTTTTGCGGTACACGGGCCTCTCCTTGCTGTGGCCTCTCCTGCTGCGGAGCACAGGCTCCAGACGCGCAGGCCCAGCGGCCATGGCTCACGGGCCCAGCCGCTCCGTGGCATGTGGGATCTTCCTGGATCGGGGCACGAACCCGTATCCCCTGCCTCGGCAGGCGGACTCTGAACCACTGTGCCACCAGGGAAGCCCTGGACAAAATATTTTTATTTGATGAGATACTCCAGGTTTACCTTTTACATTTCCAGACCCAGAATCAGCCATTCGTTCAAGGAGCCCTAGTTCATTTATAGCCATGTAAAATATTTACATGGTTCCTAAGTCAAATTTATGGAATAAGACGGTTTTAAAAATTAACCAGAATAAAACCTGGAGACAAATAGAAAGTTAAGGGACATGAATGATAGAGTGAGAAAGGCTAACACACCTCTAGTTGGTATTTAAAAGCAGCCAGAAGACACAGATAACCTGTAAAGGTTTAACTTTTAGAATGACTGATATTCTCAATAGCAACAATGGCTGGGGCAGTTGCGGTTAGAAGAAAGATGGGCTATGAGTTGAGAATTGTTGGAGCTGGGTGATACCTGCAGGGGTTTTATTAATCCCCCTTTAGCTGTGTATAATCTACTCTTTAGTTCTTCCATTGGGTTTTTAAATTTCATTTACTGTGTTTTTCATTCTTGAGAATTCTGTTTGGTTCTTTTTTTAATTTGCTTGGTTGTTCTTTGTAGTCCCTTTCCTTGTCTTATGCTTTGTTTATTTAAATATATTACACATAATTATTTTATAGTCTGTGTCTGATATTTCCATTATTCATGAGCCTTACCTGTCTGCTTCTGCTGGTTTCACTTAACGCTGTCTTGTATCCTTATATTTGTGGGGTTTTTTTGTTTTTGTTTTTTCCTGTGAGTCACTCATTTTCTTGGAAACTTAACTTTGAGGCCTAGATTGAAGTTAAGTTCCTCCAGAGAAGATCTGTATTTTTGTATTTACTTCTGCCAGTTACTGGGGATTTGCTGTGAAGTGCTGCCACACTGGAACCAATTTAAGTCTGATTTTCAGCTCACAGTTTTGTACTATGGAAGTAGTCTGAACTCAGACCACAAACTCGAATAAAAGCTGTCTTGGCATACATTCTCGAGAGATCCTTATTTTTCTTTACCCTGAACATCTGGGTTGAGGAAAGCAATTTTTCTTGCTGTTCTCTTCTGTACCAGTGGTGTTTATTTCTTGTACTGCTAAGAGTGTGGGTGGAGTCTCTGTTTTCAGCCATCCCCTCTTAGATTCCTTATCTTGAGCAGGCCCCACATTTATTTCCTGTCTATTTGTCAAAGTGGGAGTTTGAGGTCTAGATCTAGGAGTTGGCAATAACCTTCAAAGTTAAAACCAGTTTTGACATTCACTTATCTTGTAGAATTTTTTCATTTTGCTTTGTTTGGGGGTTCAGTGTGTTCCTTTATGTTAACTCAGTGGTGGATGTAAAAATATTTTTTAATGTTTTATCAAGCTTTTTTAGTTGTTCTAGTTAGGACGGTTGCCCAAGGTATATAATGTATATTGCTGGAAATCGAAGTTCCATGATTGTTTTTTTCCATGTGGGAGACCTTTGTATACTTGAAAGCCTCTTTCCCCCTGAATCTTCTCTTCACCACAGTTTTCCTAGGATTCTCAGCTTTTCTTAGAGAATATGATTTCACAGATTTCCACCCGTGCCCGTCCTTCCTCTCTGCACGCCTTTTGGTTACCTGTGACTAGCCAGGTGGACACAGTTCTGCAAATGTAGAGCAGCACTGAGCTTGCTTTCTTACCTGGGTTCACTAAATTTACCTTAAACCTTTCCTCTAAGTCAATATTTTTATTCTCAGCAGTGTTCATAGTCTGTTTCTTGCTGTTCCTAATGTATTTAGTAATTCTGGAATCATGCTACTTGGTACTTTGGGGTTTTTTTCAGGTCTGTGGTCTCATTCTGTTGTTTCAGTGGCCAGTCTTTCAGCTTTTGTTTTCTTGAATTCATGTTCTTATGATATTGTCCTACAGTGAGAAACAGGAGGAATTTCCTTCTGAGTTGGCCTTTACTTTGCAGGCTACCTTTTTTTCTTTTTATACGTTTGCATAGTTACCATGCCATTTCTTTCATCTTGGCTCGTGCTTCAGTGACTGTCTCTAGACATTCTGTTTGTTCTGATGCATGATGGGTCATTTCTTGTCTGAGAGGCAAGGCTTGGGTGAAGCTTTGTTCCACCTGTATTAGAATATCTAGGCCTCTTCTGAGATTTTGTTACAAGTTACCTACCAGAGTTCACTCTGCCTGGCTGGAAGAGAATAATACTCTTTGGGCTTTATTTCTTTAGCTCATCCTGTATGTATCCCTGGAGTCTTCACTTTAAAGAGTCAGTGCTGGTGTTCTGTCTCCCCAGGCTGCTTGTTTCTCCCCAGCCGCTATGTGTATCACCCACTCATCTGACAATAAAGAAACCGCCTCCATTTGCTTCTCTGAAGATTTGGGGGGTGTTAATGAGAATTCTCAGGGTTTTGCTGACTTACCCGGACAATTTCCATGTCTTGGAGGAGGGATTAAGAACTGGGTTTTACTCTTTGCTGTGCTTTAGAAGATTGTTTCTTCTTCTCATCATCAGCATTTGAAGTTTATTGTGTTAGACTCCCCTGTCTCTGTTTGTTTGGTGGTTGTTATGCAGGGTTTTACTGCTGTTTTCCTTTATTCCTGCACGTGCCTAGAAGATTGTTTCTTCTTCTCATCATCAGCACTTGAAGTTTATTGTGTTAGACTCCCCTGTCTCTGTTTGTTTGGTGGTTGTTATGCAGGGTTTTACTGCTGTTTTGCTTTATTCCTGCACGTGCCGGGGGAGGGAGCATCTGTGAAGTGGTTGCAGTCTTTCGTCTTAATCCACAACCCAGCCCGGGG
>NW_006781396.1:2456268-2495305 GCF_000442215.2 Lipotes vexillifer | reverse complement strand
TCCGATACTTAGACTTTTATAAGAGAACTAATTGCCTCTGGGATTATGTGAGTTTCTCTGTTTCTCTCTTTCGTCTCTCTCTTTCTCTCCGTATCTCTCTCTGTCTCTCTCTTGATGAGCCACTTCTGGTGAAGAAAGTTGAGAGTTCAGAAGTGGGAAACAAGACGACACGGCCAACTGGCTGGGCAGTCTTTAGCCTGTTCCCAACTAAGGTATTAAGCTCTTCTCATTCTTTATTCTTCAGCCTTAAACTGTCCTTTTATTAGCTTCATTTGCCCCAGTTAGAATGGGTGAGAGGTGACTATATACTGAAAGAAATTAGGTTGCCATGGGAAACAGTCTTGGCTTGTGCAAATGCCGTCAGGTCCAAAGAGTATCTAAAAGAAAAATTTCCAAATAGGACCTGTTCTCTTGTTTTCTGATTTAGATGTCATATATTAGAGTGAGAGGTTTTAAAAATGTTGAAAGATGTTGACTAACGTGATAAGTAGTTGAGGCCCCTGTCTTCTTACTTCAGAATTAGATTTCCATTTTTGGAGGGGTAGTGCCAGGGGTAGAAGGAAATGGGAGAGTAGCAGCATATTTGAACACAGAATTTAGGGATCAGAAATAAAAATTGGAAGTAAAATTTAGGTGTTCCTGCTTTTACAGTCCAGAGTACACTGGTGTTTGCCTAACAGATAATGATGTTGACTGGATTAGTTATTGGACTGAAAATAGGATGTGTGAAGTGAGTGAGTGACTAGGGGTTTGGAAATATTTCTGCTTAGGTCATCACTGGACCTTAGTGAGAGATGAGTGTGCTGAGGACTTGATCCTTTCTCGACTTCCTTCACAACTGGCTTGGCTCCTTATGTGATGTTCTGAGGTTTTGTTTTTTTTTTTTTAAATGTTTTTTTTAAAAATTAATTAATTTATTTATTTATTTTTGGCTGTGTTGGGCCTTCGTTTCTGCGCGAGGGCTTTCTCTAGTTGCGGCAAGTGGGGGCCGCTCTTCATCGCGGTGCGCGGGCCTCTCACTGTCCTGGCCTCTCTTGTTTGCGGAGCGCAGGCTCCAGATGCGCAGGCTCAGTAGTTGTGGCTCACGGGCCTAGTTGCTCTGTGGCATGTGGGATCTTCCCAGACCAGGGCTCGAACCCGTGTCCCCTGCATTGGCAGGCAGATCCTCAACCACTGCGCCACCAGGGGAAGCCCTGTTCTGAGGTTTTATGCTGGACCACAGGATATGCCGCGATTTGCAGCGCTGACCTCAGCTGTAAGCACAGAAATGCAGAGACCTACAAACAAGTGTCCTGTGCCTGAGTTCAGTGGCTTACTGTGTGGATGACGGTCACGTTTCCTGAAGGCTTCCTCAATTACAAAATGACTGTCTCTTCTCAGCTAATGTTCCATATAATTCCTGACTACTGGGATTTTTTATTTTTTATTTTTGGCTTCGTTGGGTCTTTGTTGCTGTGTGCGGGCTTTCTCTACCTGTGGCGAGCAGGGGCTACTCTTTGTTGCGGTGTGTGGGCTTCTCGTTGCAGTGGCTTCTCTTGTTGCGGTGGCTTCTCTTGTTGCAGAGCACGGGCTCTAGACGCGTGGGCTTCAGTAGTTGTGGCTCACGGGCTCTAGAGCACAGGCTTCAGTAGTCGTGGCTCACGGGCTCTAGAGCGCAGGCTCAGTATTTGTGGCGCACAGGCTTAGCTGCTCTGCAGCACGTGGGATCTTCCCGGAGCAGGGCTCGAACCCATGTCCCCTGCATTGGCAGGTGGGCTCTTAACCACTGTGCCACCAGGGAAGTCCCTCCACTGGGATTTTGTATCCTGTGGTATTTTTGTCTTATATGTGGATATCACTTTAGGAAATTTCAGTCATCGGCTGCTCTCATTTCACCTCATGTTAAGTTACACTAAATATGAAAATATAGAAAGTTTTACTTTTTATCAAAAGATGGATGACACTGGATGAATCACTTAGTCTCTCAGTTTGGGGGCTCAGTTTTCTTACCTGTAAAATCTTTCTAAGATTATATGAATCTTTGGAGATGATAAATCTAAGGAAATATCCACCTAGCTCAGTGCTATGGCTTTTTTTTTTCCTGTTTGTTTTGAAATTATTTCATTCTTAGATGTTATCAAAGGATAGCCAGATGGGTATGGCATACCTGTATTGGTCATGGTTTACTGAGAGTCAAATCAGGCATTAAGAAATGTTAATGGAGTGTCTGGTAGGTGTCAGCTACTAGCTAGGTGCCAGGAATATTGTCATGAACAGAATGGTCCCCACCTTCATGAGTTCTGTAGTCCAGTGAGGAAGACAAGATGAATGAAATGACCTCTGAGTATTTTTGTATCAACTCTGGTAAAGAAATTCGCCTGTATCAGAGGTGCTAGGCCTAGCTTCAGGAGAACATTTTTCTTCACTTTAAAAACATTAGGATTTTTTTTTTTTTAATTTCAGATAAGTTAACAAACTTCTAAGTAGAGGCTTCTGCTTTTTTCTGTGTTTCAAACTTGTCAAAACCACAAGTTTACTTTGGAATATCTGAGTGTCTCTTCTTGGTCTTCTAATGTATTGCATAGCTGACTAGAGTTGTAACTTCACAGTTTCACATTCTTCGATGGGCATTAAAAATTTAAATCAAAGTCAGTAATCCTGATGCTTTTGGATGGGGTAAAATGCCCTACGCTGTCTGGAACTGGACGAACAACAGAAATGTAGGCGGATTGTGCACAGATGGGATCTGGGCAGATGTACATTTGTTCATACAGTGTGGAGCTTCTAATCATTTAGTAGTTTTTATTCTTCTCCTGAACCAACAAGGTTGGGCTTAGCCAATAAAGTCAAATTTTCCTTCTGGTGGACAGAAGCATCTTCTCTGCAGCATGCATCCAAGAGCTCACCTGTTTCTGCATCAGATACCCTCAAGACCAAGGCAGGAAGTGCATGCTGATAGCCATCCCTAACTCCCTTCCACAGATGGCCTCTCTTTTTTATTACAGGTGACCTCCGGGGGGACAGAAAGTATTCTGATGGCCTGTAAAGCTTATCGGGAACTGGCCTTCGAGAATGGGATCAAAACTCCAGAAATGTATGTACAGTTAGTTCCCTTGGTATCCATGGAGGATTGGTTCTAGGACCCCCATGGATACCAAATCCTCGATGCTCAGGTCCCTTACATAAAGTGGTATAGTATTTGCATATGGCCTATGCATATCCTCCATATAGTGGGTTTGTTTTTTTTTTTTAATTTATTTTTGGCTGCATTGGGTCTTCGTTGCTACACGCAGGCTTTCTCTAGCTGCGGTGAGCCGGGGGCTACTCTTCATTGCAGTGCACGGGCTTCTCATTGTGGTGGCTTCTCTTGTTGCAGAGCACGGGCTCTAGCACGCAGGCTCGGTAGTTGTGGCACACAGGCTTAGTTGCTCTGCGGCATGTGGGATCTTCCTGGACCAGGGCTCAAACCCGTGTCCCTTGCATTGGCAGGCAGATTCTTAACCACTGCGCCACCAGGGAAGCCCCTCCATATGGTTTTAAATCATCTCTAGAGTACTTAGAATACTTAATGTGTAAATGCTATGTAAGCAGTTGCCGATAATGCAGCAAATACAAGTTTTGCTTTTTGGAACTCTTTTCCCCCTGAATATTTTCCTTCCTTGGGTGGTTGAACTCATGGATACAGAGGGCTTGACTGTATGTGTGGCTGGGTTTTTTCCCCTGTTAGGTTTGTCTTGTGGAATACTGCTGTGTGAAACAGCCTGATAATCTGTTTTCTGATTCTTGTCTTCCTCTGGTAATTCCAGTCCTCTTCTCTCCCGTCCTGTGCCCTTGACCATTATCCTTCACATTCAGCAAAATCCTAAGCGGATCTGCTGGTTAATATTGAAGGTCATTCCCTTTCCCAACCACCCAGATTTATACATGGTATATATTGCAAGAACAAGATCCTTTTTCTAAAAGTTGACAGTTATAGGACCACTGTTGTGGCCTCTCCCGTTGCGGAGCACAGGCTCCGGACACGCAGGGCTCACAGGCCCAGCCGCTCCGCGGCATGTGGGATCTTCCCGGACCGGGGCACGACCCCGTGTCCCCTGCATCAGCAGGCGGACTCCCAACCACTGCGCCACCAGGGAAGCCCGATGCTATAAGTTTATCTCGCGCCTAAGGAAAGCTCTCTACTTATCTCAGTTCAGTGAAAGTTACTTAAATATAATAGGCTGCCTCGGGGTGCTCCCTAAGAAAATTTCAGCCTGACAGCTGTGTCCTGGGAGGAAAATTTTAAAAAATCTTCTTGGGATGTACCCGTATTGCCACCCCATGGACATAATTTTGATACCTGGTTGCATTTTTTTTCCTCTAAGTTCCCTCCTTGTACAATGTGTTTATACCACACCTTTTGGGTTAATTTTTTTCCACAAGTGTCAGTGACGAAGGGTTTTGTTGTACATGATCTCATGCTGTGATTCATACCTAGCCTAAGAGAGTAAGTCAGGCTGCCATCTCTCTTCATGCATGAGTCTTTGATCTTGGTACTTACTCAGTGATAGCGATTTTTCTGCCTTAAAGGGAACAGATTAATTGTGAGAGAGGAGTAAATGAGGGAAGTCTGAAAGCAAATGACTTGGTTTCCTTTTTCCATACTGTTTGAAATGCTGCTCCCAAATATGTAGGAGAAGTGGGGATTTTAGTTTTTCACAGGATCATGGTCTTTCAGAGATGGAGAAGAGCACTGATCTGACGCTTGGCTGCTGCTTTAATATCCCTGCTGAGCAATCTTATGTTTTGTGCTTGAACATGTGTTGTGTCAGGAAGCTTGCTTCTCACTGAGGTACCCGTCTTTGGGTAGGCAACCACTAGAGGGTTCGACCGCATGTTGATCTGATCCACATTCCCTGTCAGCCCTGATTGATGCTTGGGATCCCTCCATGTGGCATTATTTCCAAGTTCTTCCTGCTACCAAAATGATTTGGTAGCAGGAAGAAGTAGGGAGAAGGTTTCTCTAGAAAATCAGGTGACCTCTTTTTGTCGATGCTTAAAAAGAAAAATAAAACAATATAAACAGTTTTAAAAACTGGACTAAAAATAATCAAAAGTTTCTTCCTGGTGATTTAGATTAGCTGCTAAAACCATGTTATCTCCTGAACGCTGTTTTGATTTGTATTTCACTGTTTTGTTCTTCCCTGTCCTTTAGTGTAGCCCCCCAGAGTGCCCATGCTGCATTTGACAAAGCAGCCAACTATTTTGGGATGAAGATTAAACGGGTTCCACTGAACAAAGTGATGGAGGTGGATGTTCGGGTGAGTTCCTCTGAAGGGCTGTTGTCTGTCTTGGGCTGCAAGAAGCAGGAAGTGCTTTTTCCAGTGTCACACACAGATAGGCTCAAAATGCCTTTGACTGTAGTAGCCAGAGTTGCAAAAACTGCCACTGGCAGTGGTGAGTCACTGCAGCTTCAGTCTTTTCATGAACTCTAATAGGAAGATGAGACTAACTTGAGACTTTAAGGACCTGGGTTTTGCTTCAGCACCATCACTTTCTCTTCTGTCTGTAAAATGAGCCAGGACTAACTTGCCCTAAGACTCTCACTGTCGTTTTCGATTGGCCTGAATTAGTACCATTGCCATTATAATAGTAATTTTTTTTTCAGAAGTAAAATGTACAATTTATTAGCACTAGCATTATTCCCCCCCACCTTAATTGAGGTATTAACTAATTAATTGACAAGTAAATTGTGTATAAGGTATACAACTTGGTGTTTTGATACATGTATACATTGTGAAATAATCACCACAGTCAAGCTATTTAACATCTCCATCACCTCACATAGTTACCATTTTCTTTTTTCATGGTTAGAATACTTAAGACCACCCTGCAGATCTCTCAGCAGATTTCAGCTATAGAGTGCAGTCTTGTTCAGCATAGTCACGTGGCTCTACATTAGATCTCCAGAACTTACTCATCTTGCGTAACTGGAACTTGGTACCCCTTGACCAACATCTCCCTGTTGCCCTCATCCTCCAGCTCCTGGCAGCCACAGTTCTACTCTTTGCATCTATGAGTTTGTTTTAGATTCCTCATATAAGTGAGATCATGCAGTATTTGTCCTTCTGTGTCTGGCTTATTTAACTTAGCGTAGTGTCCTCCAAGTTCATCCACATTGTCGCAAATGGCAGGATTTTTTAAGCCAGAGTAATATTCCTTTAGTAATTACTTTTATGCCTTGCATTTACACAGAAGAACTCTGTAGTTTTCAGCGTTACCAGAATCGCATTTGAGCCTCATGACAACCTGGGGAGGTCGTAGAAGCTGTCAGTGTTATTGCAGCCGAGGAAACACACTGGCTGAAGTTACGCAGTTTCCTCGAGGCTTCACTGCTGATAGGTGGGGCGAGGACTCACATTTGGCTGTTTTGCCTCTTAGCCGAATATTCTTTTTTACCCTCACAGTGATTCTGCTGTTTTTGTACTGTGCTCTCAGACTGTTTCCCCCAAATGTTTGTATCCGGCCAGCACGGCAGGGCGGTGGTGTTCTTCCAGGTTGGAGAGGTGAAGCAGGGGTGCTAGTGGAACTGGAACTCGAGGCTGGTAGCCTAGATTGCTCCTGGCGGCAGAAGAGAGGAGGAATTGTGATGTGGCTTCTCACTTTCCTTTCAACTTTAACCCCCTAGGCAATGCAAAGAGCCATCTCCAGGAACACTGCCATGCTCGTCTGTTCTGCCCCCCAGTTCCCTCACGGTGTGATAGATCCTGTCCCTGATGTGGCCAAGGTATGTGTGAGAATGGACTACTAGGCAGGCAGACTGAGATTTTAAAGTAGAATCTAATGGTGCAGTACTTGGCAAAAAGAAGCGATTTTGAGTTTAGAGTCTAGCCCAGTGGTGGTGAACAGCTCGCATCCGCCCTGTGATGCGCTGCACAGCTCTGCTGAAGCCTCTGAAAGTGACTAGCTTCTGCCATGGGGGAGGGATAACACGAGGAGGAAGGCTCTGTTTAAACTGGACATTCTGAAGCAGTACTGACCTTTTGATTCAGATCGGGAAATAATCTCCATTTAGGGCATGCCTGCCAGAGCCCACCATGCTGCCCCAGAGCACCCCTCCCTCCTTCCCCGCCCCCAGCCTAAATCAGAGTGCTTCTCATTTCTTGCTGGATTTTGCAGGTGAGTTTGAGGCCCCGCGTATTTAAATATAAAATAGAAACCACATTCAGATGAATTATTTTGAAGGCTAACTACATTTGAAAGACAAGCTTTATTAAAAATGTCAAAAATAGCCAGGTTTTTAAAACACGGAAGACAGTACATAATGCCTTGGGCCTGTATCCCACCATTCCACCCATGTCTTGCAAAGTTTTTGTTGTAGAGCTATAACTGATAATGTCTATGGTCTTTGGTTTATGGAACTAGCTGGCTGTCAAATACAAAATACCTCTTCACGTGGACGCTTGTCTGGGGGGCTTCCTCATCGTCTTTATGGAGAAAGCTGGATACCCACTGGAGCAACCATTTGATTTCCGGGTGAAAGGTGTGACCAGCATTTCAGCTGATACTCATAAGGTGAGTGAGGGAAGAGACCACATGTTAATCAAAGTAGACAGTTGATTATTTCGACGAATACCAATAAAATAAATCGGTTAAAGCATTAGTTTCCCCCTTTAATATAAAATTAAATCTGGCTCTTTGCTCACACCAAGGCAGCTGATTCATATGACAAGGTACAGTGCTAGAGGTGACCAGCAGCAGTGAAAAGGAACCTATTATCTTATGTCACAGCTAAGAGAATTTCTGTATCCAGTGACTGTATGTAACTGGGACATGCTAGTGTAGTGGCCCTTACACAAAGGTTCCCTGAAGTCTTGAGATCCTTGGGGGTGGGGGGAGGAGGTGAGGTTGATAACCAGAGCTCCTAAGAGGAGGTACGCTGATGCTGCAGCCCCCATGCTCCTGGGGCTCCTGTACTTGCGTGACTGGAGTTTATCACTGGAAGAGCCCTTTTGAAACAGGGATGAACTTATGTGCTCAGGAATGTTTGGCTTGTAATGTTTGAAATGTCCATGCCTGCTACCCCTGGTGGACTGAGGCAAAGTGCCCTTTTTCTTACTGTCTGTCCTTGTGTGGCTCAGGGGGTAACATGAGTCGCACGTTAGCGTCAGTGAGTTAATTAGGAGGGCACACTCGTGAAGGACATAGTTCATCTTACAGCTGGATTAAGTAGCTTCTATATTTTGAGCACCATGGTGTTCTTCAGAAGGAAGCGTGATACTAAGCAAAAAAGGATGGAAAGGGAGTCATGGTGATTTTAGTTGCTACAAGTGACCTCAATTCCATCCTGTCCTGGCTTCCAGGGGAAATTTATCTTTGCTTCCATCCTGACATTCCTTCCTGGGGTACTGTCTTAAATAAGGAAAACTCTACGCTGCGTGAGAGATAGGAAGCAAACCCCTTAACTAGACAAGACGTTGTTTTTCCTGGGCCTCAGATTACTCATTCCTAAAATAGAGAATTTAAACCCCATGAACCCCCCTGAAGTTGCTTATACTCCTTAATAAATAAGTTGGAAATCTTAATGTGAGTGGGAACAGAGGGAAACTGACAGACGGGGAATCTGCATGAAGAGAGTTCTGGGGCAGGTCTGCCGCATGAACTGTGCACTCACCTGTCTGCTTCTCCCCCTCAGTATGGCTACGCTCCCAAGGGCTCGTCAGTGGTGTTATACTCTGACAAGAAGTACAGGCACTATCAGTTCTTCGTTGACACAGACTGGCAGGGCGGCATCTACGCTTCCCCAACCATTGCGGGCTCGCGGCCTGGTGGCATCAGTGCAGCCTGTTGGGCCGCCCTGATGTACTTTGGTGAGAGCGGCTACGTTGAAGCCACCAAGCAGATCGTCGAAACCACTCGCTTCCTCAAGTCAGAGTATGTCTGGAAGGTTGGGGGCTCTGCCGTGTCGCTTGCTTTGTCTGCTGTAGGCTCAAGGCAGCTGCTAGGCCAAGTGCCATGGCTGCAGCCCGTCTGCAGGCCCGGAGTGTGGTGTTGGCCTGGGGGGGATAAGCTCCCTTGCCGTGCTGTGACTTGGAGGCCACACCCGGGCTTCATCTGTAGGCCACTGTGTCTCCAAGGATGTCCCTAACAACTGGCAGTTCTTACCAGGTGCTGATGTACAGCTTAATGGTTAAGACAGTGGTTCTCAAAACCTGAGGTTGAATCCTAATCATTCACATGGAGGGCTTGTTAAGACACAGATTGCCGGGGCCCACTCCTAGAATTCTGACTCAGTAGGTCTGGAACGGGAGTCTGAAGATTGGCATTTCTGAAAGTTCCCAGTGGACACTAATGCTGCTCGTCTGAGTCACACTTGGAGAACTGCTGGAGTAAGAGAAGAACTGGAGAGGGGGAGGGCGGAAGGGGTGGTGAAATCTGGGGTTAAGGCCAGAACCAGCTCGTGTGCTTTGTCTGACACACCTGTTCGTGTGTCACCTGCCTGGCTCTCGGTGTGTCACCAGGATTGGGGAGGCCTCTTCACGATCTTGAGGGTGAATGAAAGCAGCCAGTAGGCACGGCCCACTTGAAAAAGGCCTGCATATGGTCCTGATACACCCATCTGCTGAGAAGTGCTGTACCATTTCTTGCTTTAGGGATTACATGGATGACTTTATTATTTTTACTTTTATTTTTTTATTTTGTTGCTGCACGCAGGCTTTCTTTAGTTGCGGCGAGCGGGGGCTACTCTTGGTTGTGGTGCATGGGCTTCTCACTGCAGTGGCTTGTCTTGTTGTGGAGCACGGGCTCTAGGTGTGCAGGCTTCAGGAGTTGTGGCAAATGGGCTTAGCTGCTCTGCAGCATGTGGGATCTTCCCGGACCAGGGCTTGAACCCGTGTCCCCTGCACTGACAGGCGGATTCTTAACCACTGAACCACCAGGGAAGCCCTACATGGATGACCTTTTTAAAGAGAGATGGATTATTTTTCCAGGATTTACAAAAAAGTACATTGTTTATCCCTCAGATACCCCTGGGGGGCATATCATAATTTGGGTGTTGGGCAGACAGGTTAAGAGCCAACAGTCTTGATTCATTGGATCCAGTGGGGTTTGAGCCTTAAAATATTTTTAATATTTAGGAACCACTGATCTCAGTCTAGCCACCTTATGAGAAAACTTAAGCCCCCAAAGGTTAGATTTGTTATAAGGGAGACATGAGATGACCAAGAAGAATGTACGTGCCTGAATTTCCTTTCTGTTCCTTTTGTTTTAAGACTGGAAAATATCAAAGGCATCTTTGTTTTTGGGAATCCTCAATTGTCAGTCATTGCTCTGGGCTCCCATGATTTTGACATCTACCGACTATTCAACCTGATGAATGCCAAGGGCTGGAGCTTGAACCAGTTGCAGTTCCCACCCAGGTGAGCTTGAAGACTTTCCTTTGCTCCATGACTGCTGAAGGACTTGGGCAGCAAGGTGACCTGAAGTATAGAGAGTGACTGCTAGAGCCCAGCCAGCACTTTACTGGCAACTGTAGTTAATCTCAGGATGCCTGTCTTGCCATTTGGAGTTATTCGATATCAAGAACAAGACTGTTAGCTTTAAAGTCTGGCAAATTAGGTGGCAGCCTTGAGACGAGTGGCCGGTCATGAGATCGTCTCCCACCGCCCCACACACACTTGCTCTCTTTCTGGGCTCTGTTCTGTCCCATCCGCAGGTGCTCTCATGACCTGAGTAATGGAGGGCCTCTAATCAAGGGCCTGTAGTCATTCAGGCCTGCTGCTGTTGCCTTCCATAGGCATTTCTAACCTAATCTTCCAGGATGCCTTTAAATAAACACTCTGCTTCAACAGAGTAGGTCTCCTAGTGTCCTCCACACACACCCCCATCCTGTCATGTGTCGTGCCACTGCCAGTCCCATCTGGATTCCGTTTTTTCCTCTTCACAATCCCGCTGTACCCCAATCTCCCTCCGGGGGCAGGCAGTCTCTTCTTTGCTCTGAAGACCTTCGAGACCCCAGCCATATGGCCCTAGCCCCATGAGGGTTTACCACCTAAGATAAAAGCGTCCTGTGGGTTGTCACATGGTTGAAGGAACAGCAGTGGACAGTTTCTGAGGGGAGGGGGAGGACAGAACAGCCAGCTGTACTCATCTTGTCAGGGTGGTTCTTGGTCACGCTGAGGGCGTGAAGCCCTCTTGACAGCCCGTGTATTTGAGAGCCCTGATGCCCACGGCTGGGAGCACTTTGACTACACTTGTCACGAGCAACATGAGGAAGCAATCAATAAATTCCTGTATTGGGGGCTGTCACCCCTTATTCCAGGATTCATCTCACTTTGTCTGTCTTCTCCCATAGCATTCATTTCTGCATCACGTTGGTACACACCCGTCAGCAAGTAGCGATACAGTTCCTAAAGGACATCCGGGAATCCGTCACTCAAATCATGAAGAATCCGAAAGCAAAGACCACAGGAATGGTAGGGACACTTGGGCTTTTTCTTCCTGTGGAAGTTTAGGTGGTGTTGGTGGGCTTGAAAGAATCAGATGATCTCCAGTCTGTTCCTGCCTCTGTCCCTTATCCACAGACCTCTTTCCTTACTAGTCAGAACTGATGATCTCTGCTCACCCATTCCCAGGGTTTGTTTTAGTCTCAAACGAGGTATGCTAGATATAATAAGCACCTTCTAAGTTTGAAAGTGCTGTACGAAGACAGGTGGTGGTAGTGTCCATTTAAAAAGAAAATTTTGACACAGGAAAGGCAATAAGCCTGTTTCCTCCGGAATTTTCTACACCAAATCCCACAGGACAGTTCTTTAGGCAGAAAGGCAGGCTGGCAAATGCCTGTGAAAAACATCCTATGCCTTTCTGCTCGAATAGTGCCGGGGCTGGGGAGGGGGGCATGGTGGGAGGAGGAGTGCATGACCGCAGTACTGTCTGCTCCGGACCCCTCATCTCTAATGACACTTTTTGACTGGGTTTGTAGGGTGCGATCTATGGCATGGCCCAGGCTACAGTCGACAGGAACCTGGTGGCAGAATTGTCCTCCGTCTTCTTGGACAGCCTTTTCAGCACAGACACTGTAACTCAGGGCAGCCAGATGAACGGTTCTCCAAAACCCCGCTGAGCGGGGATCCTCCGTGGCCCCGAGGTGCATCTGGCCTTCAGAAGGTTCTCGGGGTGTGGGACGGGCCACATGGTTTCAACGTCTGGTCTTTGCTCCATAGAGCACGACGCAGCAGACCATGAGGCAGCTTGATCCTCAGGATTCTTGTTTCCATCCTTTTGTGGTTTTTAACGTGAAGACTCTAAAGGATTCCATGACGTAATTATTTTGCCCTTGTTCTAAACGTTACCCTGGGAATTGTTTTAACCATTTCCCTCTCTAACCTCTCTTGCTTTCAGCTTCACTTAATCACGGTGTGGCAGCTCTGACCCGTCCTGACTCCTTAGGGAAGCTGGGCTGCCGTTTACGAGATAGGAAAAGGTTTGCTTTGTTACCTCAGGCAGGTGGGCTAGTCAGACGGGAAGTGTTCCATAACCGATGTTTCCCTTGGTGGGGGTGAGGCCTGCTCTAAGCAGGAGGCTTCTCCAGTCCTCCTCTGTGAGTGGTTAGCTGTCTCAGGGTCCCTTCTGTTGCAGCTTGTGTTGTCTCCTGAGGACACAGGTTGACCAGCCATCGTTCTTGCTATGTGGGGCCGGCGCGGTCCAGCAGATCTGCTCAGTCCACCACGGCAGGGTCTGGAGCAGTCGCTGGTCCTTGGCGGTGCCTGCAGTTCCCATCTGATACTTGGTTGTCGTCATCTTTGAAGACTGTTGTTGGAAATTATGCGGTTTCAGAGAATCTGGGGCCTTCTGGGGCTGCCCTCCTGAATTGGCAGCGTTGGGGCACGCCTGAACTCTCTCGTGGGCCCTTCTCTGTACTTTCCTGAGGATCGGGGTGGGATGAGCACCCAAATTCAAATGTGTCACCAGAGTTGGCAGCAGTCCTCCCCTCCCTGCTGCTCTAAGCCGTCAAGCACGTTTGTTTGCCTGAAGGAACAGCTCAAAGCACCTTCACAAACTGCCTCGACTTACCCGAGGTGGGCGTGAGGAGGGCGTGAGAGAGCCCCCCCCAAGGCAAGGAAAGTCTCTCTCCATTCTGTGTTCTTCCTGCCTCTTCCCCCTTTTTTCAGCTCCCAAAGGTACGACGGCAGTTAAGCCTCAGGTACTGCAAGCTCCTCGGCCCTGGCTAGGATGAGGTAAACTTTCTGGAATAAGAAGACATGATGGCAAGTGTCAGTTGTGGCCCAGGGCCTGGGATTCCTTCGTCAGACTAGTTGCTCAGGGTGGCGCAGGGACAGGACCCAACCCTGCGCCCGCTCCCCACGCTCCGCCTCCCACGCGGGGCCCTGATCCAGGCTGACACCCCACGTGCCTTCTTCCTCAGCGGGGCCGGGCTACTCCTGACCCGGGCCGAGGGCAACTGGATCGGTCCTTGAGGCTTTCACCTGGGTAGGGGTAAGTCAGGAGGAACTTTCCTTTGCCCCCTACGCCTCTCAGGGACTCCTGAATATTCAGCCCCTTCAGGCTGGTCTCCTCTAGCCTTCGTCACTGGGAACGCCGGCCGGGAGAGCCACAACGCCCGGACTTCCCGCCAGCTCCTCGGCACGGTTGACTGAAGTGTCCTTTAGCTCTGTACTTCCTCCACGCTAACTGACCAGCTGGCCCTGTCGTTGCAGGGCTGGTGTGGTGTCTTTCATCCTGTCTTCTGTGGGTTCCAAGGATGGTTGGGGTATGTTTCTGTTAGAGGCTCAGATCCTTCGGACGTGAGAGTCACGTTCCCCTTGGTGGCTGAACTGCTGGGCACCTCCTGAGAGAGAGACTGTGCATGAGCCGTCCCTGGATCTCCAGTGTGTGCAGGTTGGATAGAGGAAGTCCAGGGGCCCAGAACCACCCGGCAGGCACCACTGTGGTTTGTCAGCTGCTAAAATGGAGAAGCACGTGTCCTGCCGAGTGTGCTGTTGCTTCCCGTGTCTCCCAGGACCTTCCTCTGTGCTGTGACATTGCTTGTTGCCACTTTAGGTTATGATCACGAGCGTTAGTCTGACCCAACACTTGTGGGCTTTCTATTCTGTACACCTGTGCACATGAGTAACAGTCTGGCAGAGGTGGGTGGAATGTCTTGATGATGTCTTGTTGCTAGCAGGTGTCACATCGGCCTCTGCAAAAACTACTCTTTTCTGGGTTAGAATTAAGTAGTCGCATGAATATACTGCCATGTCACTTTTAACATGACCAGTTTTATACCTGGAAAACGGTACTGGCCTCTTTTAGATCTTTTCAGTCTTTAACCTCCCTCTTTTCCATCTCAAGGCTCCCTTCCTAATTGCAGCAATAATCTCCTAAGAAGCAATTAAGTAATAAAATGTCCCCAATTTTAATCACTGTGGATGACTATATTCATTTGTCTCTTTAGGCACACAGGGAAGATACCTACTGGGGTGGTGGCAGCTCCAAACCGGCTGCTGGTGAGGAGTGCCCCTTTGTTTTGAAATGGTTGTGTGTGACCACTGATACCAGAACGAGTTCAGACATGGACGAGCGGCAGTTCTGCTCAGTTCCAAGCACCTTCCTGGTAGCTCCACCAGGAGTGGTGGCCACACCTGTTTAAAGGTCTGGAACTCACATCTTCAGTTCCTCAGGGCCAGGGCCTTCTCTCAAGTTTTCAGTCACCTCCCTCATCCACACCTGCTTACATCTTACTGATGGATTGAGCCCTCTGGGGTGGTCTCCACCCAGCTGGGCAGTGTGGATCCATTTCACCAAAGGACACTGATTTCAAGCCCTACATTTGGTTTGGGAGCTGATGGAACTCCTCAGATATCTGCACACCTAACCACTGGGCCTCTTGTCCCATTATGAACAGGAAGTGAGAAGTCTTTCTGAAGGGTTATTCAGGCTCTGAAGTTCTCTCCTTCAGGTAACCCAGCTTTTCATTCTGGCTCTCAGCCCATTCACACTTTGCCAGAATCAAGCCAAGGAATACTGCCTTTGCCATGTAGTTTCTGCCAAAGGACTTGGTTCCCTGAGCCTCTACTTGCTTTGGGGTAAACCGTAGAGAAAAAGGGGCCAGGCTATGTTTGGTGAGGAGGTGTGGGCCACCCAAGAAGTGGTGTCCTGATGCTCACAGCTGTGAGCCCCTTTGCCTTCTCTGTGGGTCTTGACAGCAACAAGCTGCTTTTAGCTAGACCCAGTAGTGACAGAAGTAATGACAGAGGCCTAACTTGGCAGCACCAGCTATAGCCTGTAAGCAGAAGTCATGTGTTTGAGAGCCTTTTCTTGAGCTGGAGTTGTAATTGCCTTACTTTTTCTTGTGTTTTTTTTGGGTCCATAATAGCTCCTTAACATCCTCCACTATAATTTCAATTATTTGCATTAATTTTAGAATAAACATGTTTATTTCCAAAAAGTATTGCTTGTGTCTTTGTACCACATCAGGGTGCTTCATATAATTGTAGTGCCCTCCAGGTTGGCGTTTTTCAGTCTTTGATCTATGAGAGTAGGCAGAGGCAGAAAGGTGACATAACAGTCCATACCGCCATGTCTAGCGGCTTGTCCCTGATCCAGTCATTAGGTCAAAGCACATTTAGAAGAATTTATGTCCGAAGTGAAGCAGATGGGGGAACCACTGTCTGAACCTTGTTGGTTCGACATTAAGCTTTACTGAGAACTTGTTACTAAAAAGGGTATCGGACAGAGAGAGACCAAGATGGCAGAAAATAAAAGGACATGGAGCTCACCTCCTCCCATAAATACATCAAAATACATGTACATGTGGAACAATTCTCACAGAATACCTACAGGAGGCTGGCAGAAGATCTCATACAACCAAAGCTTCAAGAAAGATCACCATATAACTGGGTAGGATGAAAGAAAAAAAAAATACGAATCAGGATGGGACCTGCGCCTCTTGGAGGGAGCTGTGAAAGAGGAAAGGTCTCCTCACCCTGGGAACCCCCTTCGCCAGCTGGGAGATCAGCCGGGACAGGGAGCTTCAGCAGCTCAGAGGAGAGTGCAGCCAGCCGGCTTGCAGCAGGCAGAACAGAGAGAGACCAGCACAGACACAGTCCCGGCCACCTGGTTGCACTCCGCAGCCCAGATGCGCATCTGCTGGATCATGTGGGGCTGGGTGCTGAAACTTGGGCTTCAGCAGACAGACCCAGGGAGAGGACTGGGGTTGGCTGCACAGAGATAGCCCAAAGGGGCTGGAGTGTGGTCCAGGTTGCAACCAGGGGTGTGTGCAGGACAGAGTACGGGTTGGTCACAGAAGCCCCGTTATTAACGTGCACACCAAGGGGGGGGGGGGGTCTCGCCATAGCAGCTTCATTCTCGGTGCTTACAGTGGGCACGGCTCCCACTCTACAGCTCTGGGGGCATGCGAGTGCTGGCAGGTTGCCCATATGCAGAGGCAGGGCTGAAATCTGAGGCGTGTGACTTCAGTGGATTTATGTTGCTGCAGGCAGCTTTGTACCTTCATTGCCTGTGGGACACCTGAGCAGATTACTGGTGCTCCTATAGCTATGGCGGGTCCGGCATTAGTAGCGGCAGGCTTTGTGGGCCCCGTGCATGCAGATGCATGGTCAGGGCCTGAGCTGACTCCTTAGCTCCCATGGCGGGTCCAGGTGTGCAACTACAGCGGTCCCCATGCCTGAATTTGGCGGATCTGTGCTAGTGGCTTTGTGAGCACAGCACCTGAGGTACACCTGGTAGATTGCCTGCATTCCCATGGCTGACTCGGGGCCGAGGGCAGTGCCAACAACAGTGTACTTTGTGAGCCCGCACAACAGGTGACAGGCAACACCACAGAGCACATTTCCTAGTGGACAGCTCCGGTGGAAGAATACTCAGTGGCTCCTCTCTCAGTGGGAGTGCTCCAGTCCTGCCTACCTCACACCACAGCTCAGAAATGGATCTGGGGCTTCTTCTCCAACAACTGGGGAGCAGACCTGCCCCAAAGAGGGCTGTGACAACCACAGAGCAAAGAAACATCCAGTGCAGGCTCTGGTCACCACAACACCTATTGTACCTCCTATAACATCCAGCACAACCCGAAGAAAGACATGGCAGGCATCCATACTAAAAAGTCCTCGCACCAAAAATAGTAGGCCACACAGGGATGCTCCCACAGAAAAACAGCCCTTCAAGACCACAGTATATAACTTTGTCTTAAATTCATAAAGTCAGAGAAATTTAAGTGAAATGAAAAAGCAGAGGAACTACTCCCAATTAAAATAAGAAAATCCCCTGAAAGGGCAAACAATGAAACAGACCTCTACAGACTACTAGACCCCCAGTTCAAGAAGGAGGTAATAAAGATTCTGAAAGAATTAAGAAAGGCTATCAACAAATACAAATCATTGTAAAAAGGAACTAGAAACTATAAAGGGGAGACAATTAAAATTATAAAACTCACTTGCCAAGATGAAAGCCAACCTAAAGGCTATAAATAGCAAACTAAATAATGCAGAAGAATGAGTAAGTGATCTGGAAGATAGAGTAATGGAAATCACCCAATCAGAACAGCAGACAGAAAGACAAGAAAAAGCAATATATGAGATCTATGGGATAATATAAAGCGTGTCAATCTACACACAATAGGAATCCCAGTAGAAGAAAAAAAGGGATCAAAAATGTATTAGAAGTGGGGCTTCCCTGGTGGCGCACTGGTTGGGAGTCCGCCTGCCGATGCAGGGGACACGGGTTCGTGCCCCGGTCCAGGAGGATCCCACATGCCGCGGAGTGGCTGGGCCCGTGAGCCGTGGCCGCTGGGCCTGCGCGTCCGGAGCCTGTGCTCCGCAACGGGAGAGGCCACAGCAGTGAGAGGCCCGCGTACCGCAAAAAAAAAAAAAAAAAAAAAAAATGTATTAGAAGAAATTATAGCTGAAAATTTCCCAAACCTAAAGAAGGAAACAGATATTCCAGGTACAGGAAGCACAGAGGGTCCCAAACAAGAGGAACCTGAAGAGAACTACACCAAGACATATTATAATTAGAATATGGCAAAAGTGAAAAATAGAGGATTCTAAAGACAGCAAGAGAAAAACAAGGAAATAATTACAAGTTAACCACCATAAGACTATGAGCTGATCGCAACACAGAAACACTGCAGGCCAGAAGGGAGTGGCAAGATACATTCAAAGTCCTGAAATGGAAAAACCTGCAACCTAGGATACTCTAACCAGCAAGATTATCATTTAGAATAGAAAGAGAATTTCTCAGAGAAGAAAAAACTAAAAGAATACAGTAATACTAAAATCTATCCTAAAAGAAATATTGAAAGGTATTCTCTAAATAGAAAAGAAGAATCTATAGGAAAGAGAAAATCACACAATTGGGAAAAAAAAAAGTCACTTAAATAAGCCAGTACAGAGATTGAGGGGAAAAAAAAAAAATCAAAAAAAAATTTCTGAAAGTGATGATAGCCACATTGAACAGCAAAAGTATAAATGAGATGTAAAAGAGGACATCAAAATCATAAAATGTGGGGGAAGAAAGTAAGACAGTGTAGATTTTTCTTCTTAGAATATGCTTGAGCCTATATGGCTACCAGTCTAAAGCAAGTAGATACAGTAATGGGTAAACGTACCTGAAAACAGGGTAATCACAAAACAAAAACAGAACAGATTCACAAAAACCGAAGAGAACAAAAAGCATAATACAAAAGAAAACCATCAAATCACAAAAGGAAAAACAAAAAGAAAAAAACAAAGAAGAAATATAAAATCAATAAGAACAAGGTTTAAAATGGCAATAAAAAATATCTTTCCATAATTACCTTAAATGTCAATGGACTAAATGCTCCAATCAAAACACACAGACTGGCAGACTGGATAATAAACCAAGAGTCTACAATATGCTGGCTATAACAGACCCGCGTTAGGGTGAAGGACACACATAGACTGAAAGTGAGGTAATCAAAAACAATATTTCATGCAAATGGAAATGACAATAAAGCAGGGGGTAGCAATACTCATATCAGACAAAATAGACTTTAAAGCCAAGGCCATAAAGAAACAAAGAAAAACACTATATAATCAATACAAGAAGAGGATATTACACTCATTAACATATATGCACCTATCATAGGAGCACTTAAATACATAAAACAAATGTTAAGAGACATAAAGGGAGAAACTGATGGGAATATAATAATAGTGGGAGATTTTAACAGCCCACTGACATTAATAAAGAGATCTTCTAGATAGAAAATTGATAAGGGAAAAGAGATCCTAAATGACACAGTAGAACAGTTAAACTTAATAGATATTTTCAGCGTATTACATCCAAAAAACTAAAATACACATTCTATTCAAGTACACGTAGAACATTTTCTAGAACAGGCCACAAACTGTCTCACAAAACAAGCCTAAACAAATTTAAGATAGAAATTTGAACTATCTTTTCTAACCACAATGGCATGAAACTAGAAATCAACCAGAGAGAGAAAGGAAAAGACGTATATGGAGACTATACAACATGCTACTAAAAAACCAATGGGTGAACAATGACATCAAAGAGGAAATTTTTAAAAACCATGAGACGAACAACAATGAAAATTTAACCATACCAAATCTCTGGGATGAAGCAAAAGCAGTCCTAAGAGGCAACTACAGAGCCATACAAGTCTTCCTAAAAAATAAGAAAAATCACAAATAAACAACCTAACCTACCACCTAAGAAAATTAGAAAAAGAATAAACAAAACCTAAAGGTAACATAAGAAATGTAATAATAAAGATCAGAGAGAAAATAAAATAGAGATGAATAAAAATTTTAAAATTCAAAAAAACCAAGAGTTGGTTTTTTGAAAGGGTAAACATAATCGACAAACCTCTGGCCAGGAACACCAAGAGGAAAAGAAAGAGGACCTAAGTTAAAAAAATAAGAAATGAAAGAGAAGGAGAAACAAACTTCTGAATTGTTTTGTCTCCTTTGCTGCACATGCTATTATCGCCAGTCAGTGCATTGTGATGCACAAGGGCTAGGGTGAAATGGAAATTTCTCTTTTAGGAAACAGGAAATAAGTTACGAATAAAAGAACGCTCATCCACTGAAAGGAGATGGTCTCTCTCTGTGCATGCATCAGTGTTGACTGAATGCAGAGAACCTGGAAATTGATTCAGGAGTTTTGAAAACTAAACAAAAAAAAAAATCACTGAGGGGCTTCCCTGGTGGCGCAGTGGTTAAGAATCTCCCTGCCAATGCAGGGGACACGGATTCAAGCCCTGGCCCGGGAAGATCCCACATGCCGCAGAGCAACTAAGCCCATGTGCCACAACTACTGAGCCTGCGCTGTAGAGCTCACGTGCCACAACTACTGAAGCCTATGCGCCTAGAGCCTGTGCTCCGCAACGAGAAGCCACTGCACTACAACGAACAGTAGCCCCTGCTTGCCGCAACCAGAGAAAGCCCACGCACAGCAACAAAGACCCAACACAGCCAAAAAAAAAAAAAAAAAAAATCACTGAACATCATCAGGATTGTCAAATTCTAACCAGAATGGAAACGAGCCGAGTGGCTGACAGGGTCTTGGTGCTCTGGCCAGGTGTCAGCTCTGTGCCTCTGAGGTGGGAGAGCCGAGTTCAGGATATTGGTTCACCAGAGCCCTCCTGGCTCCACATAGTATCAAACAGCGAAAGCTCTCCCAGAGATCTCCATCTCAACGCTAAGACCCAGCTCCACTCAACAACCAGCAAGCTACAGTGTTGGACAGCCTATGCCAAACAACTAGCGAGACAGGAACACAACCCCACCCATTAGAAGAGAGGCTGCCTAAAATCATAATAAGGTCACAGACACCCCAAAACACACCACTGGACATGGTCCTGCCCACCAGAAAGACAAGATCCAGCCTCATCCACCAGAACACAGGCACTAGTCCCCTCCACCAGGAAGCCTACATAACCCACTGAACCAACCTTAGCCACTGGGGGCAGACACCAAAAACAACGGGAACTATGAACCTGCAGCCTGCGAAAAGGAGACCCCCAAACACAGTAAGTGAAGCAAAATGAGAAGACAGAGAAACACACAGCAGATGAAGGAGCAAACTAAAAACCCACCAGACCAAACAAATGAAGAGGAAATAGGCAGTCTACCTGAAAAAGAATTCAGAATAATGATAGTAAAGATGACCCAAAATCTAGGAAATAGAATGAAGAAAATACAAGAAATGTTTAACAAGGAACTAGAAGAACTAAAGAGCAAACAAACATTGATGAACAACACAATAAATGAAATTAAAAATTCTCTAGATGGGATCAATAGCAGAATAACTGAAGCAGAAGAACGGATAAGTGACCCGGAAGATAAAATGGTGGAAATAACTACTGCAGAGCAGGATAAAGAAAAAAGAATGAGAACAATTGAGGACAGTCTCAGAGACCTCTGGGACAACATTAAACGCACCAACATTCGAATTACAGGGGTCCCAGAAGAAGAGAAAAAGAAAGGGACTGAGAGAATATTTGAAGCAGTTAATAGTTGAAAACTTTCCTAATATGGGAAAGGGAATAGTCAATCAAGTCCAGGAAGCACAGAGAATCCCATACAGGATAAATCCAAGGAGAAACACGCCAAGACACATAGTAATCAAACTAACAAAAACTAAATACAAAGAAAAAAATATTAAAAACAGCAACGGAAAAACAACAAATAACATAGAAGGGAATCCCCATAAGGTTAACAGCTGATCTTTCAGCAGAAACTCTGCAAGCCAGAAGGGAGTGGCAGGACATATTTAAAGTGATGAAAGGGAAAAACCTACAACCAAGATTATGCTACCCAGCAAGGATCTCATTCAGATTTGACGGAGAAATTAAAACCTTTACAGACAAGCAAAAGCTAAGAGAATTCAGCACCACCAAACCAGCTTTACAACAAATGCTAAAGGAACTTCTCTAGGCAGGAAACACAGGAGAAGGAAAAGACCTACAATAACAAACCCAAAACAATTAAGAAAATGGTAATAGGAACATATCAATAACTGCCTTAGATGTAAATGGATTAAATGCTCCAACCAAAAGACACAGACTGACTGAATGGATACAAAAAAAAGACCCATATATATGCTGTCTAGAAGAGACCCAACTTCAGACCTAGGGACACATACAGACTGAAAGTGAGGAGATGGAAAAAGATATTCCATGCAAATGTAAATCAAAAGAAAGCTAGAGTAGCAATTCTCATATCAGACAAAATAGACTTTAAAATGAAGACTATTACAAGAGACAAAGAAGGACACTACATATGATCAAGGGATCAATCCAAGAAGGTATAACACTTGTAAATATTTATGCACCCAACATAGGAGCATCTCAATACATAAGGCAAATGCTAACAGCCATGAAAGGAGAAATCAACAGTAACACAATCATAGTAGGGGACTTTAACACCCCACTTTCACCAATGGACAGATCATCCAAAATGAAAATAAATAAGGAAACACAAGCTTTAAATGATACATTAAACAAGATGGACTTAATTGATATTTATAGGACATTCCAACCAAAAACAGCAGATTACACTTTCTTCTCAAATGCGCACAGAACATTTTCAGGATAGATCACATCTTGGGTCACAAATCAAGCCTCAGTAAATTTAAGAAAACTGAAATCATATCAAGCATCTTTTCTGAACACAACACTATGAGATTAGAAATCAATTACAGGGAAAAAACGTAAAAAACACAAACACATACTATACATAGAGAATCCTAAAGATGCTACCAGAAAACTACTAGAGCTAATCAATGAATCTGGTAAAGTTGCAGGATACAAAATTAATGCACAGAAATCTCTTGCATTCCTATACACTAATGATGAAAAATCTGAAAGAGAAATTAAGGGAACACTCCCATTTACCACTGCAACAAAAAGGATAAAATGCCTAGGAATAAACCTAAGGAGACAAAAGACCTGTATGCAGAAAACTATAAGACACTGATGAAAGAAATTAAAGATGACAGAAACAGATGGAGAGACATACCATGTTCTTGGACTGGAAGTATCAACATTGTGAAAATGACTATACTACCCAAAGCAATCTACAGATTCAATGCAATCCCTATCAAACTACCAGCAGCATTTTTCACAGAACTAGAACAAAAACTTTCAGAATTTGTATGGAAACACAAAAGACCCCGAATAGCCAAAGCAATCTTGAGAATGAAATAACAGAGCTGGAGAAATCAGGCTCACTGACTTTAGACTCTACTACAAAGCTACAGTAAGCAAGACAGTATGGCACTGGCACAAAAACAGAAATACCAATTAATGGAACAGGATAGAAAGCCCAGAGATAAACCCACACACGTATGGTCAACCTTATCTTTGATAAAGGAAGCAAGAATATACAATGGAGAAAAGAGAACCTCTTCAATAAGTGGTGCTGGGAAAACTGGACTACTACACATAAAAGAATGAAATTAGAACACTCCCTAACACCATACACAAAAATAAACTCAAAATGGATTAAAGACCGAAATGTAAGGCCAGACACTATAAAACTCTTAGAGGAAAACATAGGCAGAACATTCTATGACATAAATCACAGCAAGATCCTTTTTGACCCACCTCCTACAGAAATGGAAATAAAAACAAACAAATGGGACCTAATGAAACTTAAAAGCTATTGCACAGGAAAGGTAACCATAAACAAGACAAAAAGACAACCCTCAGAATGGGAGAAAATATTTGCAAATGAAGCAACTGACAAAGGATTAATCTCCAAAATTTACAAGCAGCTCATGCAGCTCAATATCAAAAAAACAAACAACCCAATCCAAAAATGGGCAGAAGACCTAAATAGATATTTCTCCAAAGAAGATATACAGATTGCCAACAAACACATGAAGGGATGCTCAACATCACTAATCATTAGAGAAATGCAAATCAAAACTACAATGAGGTATCACCTCACACCAGTCAGAATGGCCATCATCAAAAAAACTACAAACAATAAATGCTGGAGAGGGTGTGGAGAAAAGGGACCCCTCTTGCACTGCTGGTGAGAATGTAAACTGATACAGCCACTATGGAGAACAGTATGGAGGGTCCTTAAAAAACTAAAAATAGAACTACCATACAACCCAGCAATCCCACTACTGGGCGTATACCCTGAGAAAACCATAATTCAAAGAGTCATGTACCACAATATTCACTGCAGCTCTATTTACAATAGCCAGGACATGGAAGCAACCTAAGTGTCCACTGACAGATGAATGGATAAAGAAGATGTGGCACATATACACAATGGAATATTACTCAGCCGTAAAAAGGAATGAAACTGAGTTATTTGTAGTGAGGTGGATGGATCCAGAGTCTGTCATACAGAGTGAAGTTAGAAAGAGAAAAACAAATACTGTATTCTAACACATATATATGGAATCCAAAAAAAAAAAAAAAGTTCTGAAGAACCTAGGGGCAGGACAGGAATAAAGATGCAGACGTAGACAATGGACTTGAGGACATGGGGATGGGGAAGGGTAAGCTGGGACAAAGTGAGAGAGTGGCATGGACTTACATACACTACCAAATGTAAAAAGATAGCTAGTGGGAAGCAGCCGCATAGCACAGGGAGATCAGTTTGCTGCTTTGTGTCCACCTAGGGGGTGGGATAGGGAGGGTGGGAGGGAGACCCAAGAGGGAGGAGATATAGGGATATACATATATATATATGTATAGCTGATTCACTTTTTTATAAAGCAGAAACATACCATTGTAAAGCAATCTTACTCCAATAAAGATGTTAAAAAAAAGAAAGAGGAGAAATAATAACCGATAACTGCAGAAATACAAACAACCATAACACAATATTGCGAACAACTATATCCCAACAAACTGCATAACCTAGAAGAAATGGAAAAGTTTGTAGAAAATTACTGTCCACCACAATTCAATCAGTAAGAAATACATAATTTAAACACACTGACCAATAGAAGTGAAATTAATATCTAATAAAAAAAGCTTACTGTGAACAAAAGAGCAATACAAGATGTCTTCCCTGGGAAATTACACCAAACATACAAAGAACTTATACCAATCCTTCTGAAACTCTTACAAAAGACTGAAGAGGACATAACACTCCCAAAATCATTCAGTGAAGTGCCCATCACCGTGATATAAAAAAAAGACAAAGACACTAGCAAAAAGAAAATTATAGGCCAATATCTCTAATGAATATACATGTAAAAATTCTCAACAGAATATTAGCAAAACAAATCCAACAACACATTAGAAAGACCACAGACCAAGGTGGATGGTACAACATATGCAAATCAATCAGATGGCATGATAGTAAACATAGAAAATCCTAAAGATGCTACCAGAAAACTATTAGAGCTAATTAATGAATTTAGTAAAGTTGCAGGATACAAAATTAATACACAGGAATCTGTTAGGTTCCTATACATTAACAATAAAAAATCAGAAATTCAAGAAACAATCCCATTAACCACTGCATCAGAAAGAATAAAATACCTAGGAATAAATCTACCTAAGGAGGTGAAAGACCTGTATGCAGAAAACTATAAAATACTGATCAAAGAAACAAACAGATGGAAAGATATACCATGTTTTTGGATTGGAAGAATATTGTGAAAATGACTGTACTACCCAAAGCAATCTACGGATTCAATGCAATCCCTATCAAATTACCAATGGCATTTTTCACTAGAACAAAAAATTTTACAATTTGTATGGAAACACAAAAGACCCCGAATAGCCAAAGCAATCTTGAGAAAGAATAAAGGAGCTGGAGGAATCAGGCTACACTGACTGATTTCAGACTGACTTCAGACTATACTACAAAGCTACAGTAATCAAGACAGTATGGTACTGGCACAAAAACAGTAATACAGATCAATGGAACAGGATAGAAAGCCCAGAAACAATCAATTAATGTCAATTAATTACACACTTATGGTCAATTAATCTACAACAAAGGAGGCAAGAATATACAATGGAGAAAGGACAACCTCTTCAATAAGTGGTTCTGGGAAAACTGGACAGCTACATGTAAAAGAATGAAATTAGAACACTCCCTAACACCATACACAAATATAAACTCAAAATGGATTAAAGACCTAACTGTAAGGCCAGACACTATAAAACTCTTAGAGGAAAAAAAAGGCGGAGGCTTCCCTGGTGGTGCAGTGGTTGAGAATCTGCCTGCCAATGCAGGGAACACGGGTTCGAGCCCTGGTCTGGGAAGATCCCACATGCTGCAGAGCAACTAGGCCTGTGAGCCACAACTACTGAGCCTGCAAGTCTGGAGCCTGTGCTCCTCAACAAGAGAGGCCACGATAGTGAGAGGCCTGCACACCACAATGAAGAGTGGCCCCCGCTTGCCGCAACTAGAGAAAGCCCTCGCACAGAAACGAAGACCCAACACGGCCGAAAATAAATAAATAAATTAATTAATTAAAAGAAAAAACAGGAGGGGGCTTCTCTGGTGGCACAGTGGTTGAGAGTCCACCTGCCGATGTAGGAGACATGGGTTTGTGCCCCGGTCTGGGATGATCCCACATGCTGCGGAGCAGCTAGGCGCATGAGCCATGGACGCTGAGCCTGCGCGTCTGGAGCACAGGCAACAGGAGAGGCCACAACAGTGAGAGGCCCACGTACTGCAAAAAAAGAAAAAAAAACAAAACAGGCGGAACACTCCTTGATATAAATGGCAGCAAGATCTTTTTTGACCCACCTCCTAGAGTAATGAAGATAAAAACAAAAGTAAACAAATGGGATCTAATTAAATTTAAAAGCATTTGCACAGCAAAGGAAACCATAAACAAGATGAAAAGACAACCCTCAGAATGGGAGAAAATATTTGCAAATGAAGCAACTGACAAAGGATTAATCTCCAAAATATAAAAACAGCTCATGCAGCTCGATATCAAAAAAACAAACAACCCAATGCAAAAATGGGCAGAAGACCTAAATAGACATTTCTCCAAAGACGACATACAGATGGGCAATAAACACATGAAAACATGCTCATCACTAATTATGAGAAAAACGCAAATCAAAACTACAATGAGTTATCACCTCACATTGGTCAGAATGGCCGTCATCAAAAAAATCTACAAACAAGAAATGAGGAGAGGGTGTGGAGAAAAGGGAACCCTCTTGCACTACTGGTGGGAATGTAAGTTGATACAGCCACTGTGGAGAACAGTATGGGGGTTCCTTAAAAAACTAAAGATAGAACTACCATATGACCCAGCAATCCCACTACTGGGCACACACCCAGAGAAAAGTATAATTCAAAAAGACACATGGACCCCAATGTTCACTGCAGCACTATTTACAATAGCCAGGACATGGTGGCAACCTAAATGCCCATCAACAGAAGAATGGATAAAGAAGATGTGGTATATATATACAATGAAATATTAGCCATAAGAGGAATGAAACTGGGTCATTTGTAGAGATGTGGATGGACCTAGAGACTGCCATACAGACTGAAGAAATGCAGAAAGAGAAAAACACATATCGTACATTGACGCATGTATGTGGAATCTAGGAAAATGGTACAGATGATCGTATTTGCAAACCAGAAATAGAGACAAAGAGGTAGAGTTCAAACGTAAGGATACCAAGGGGGAAAGGAGGAGTGGGATGAATCAGGAGATTGAGATTGACATATATACACTACTGCTACTACGTACAAAAGATAACTAATGAGAACCTATTGTATAGCACAGTAAAATCTACTCATTGCACTGTGGTGACCTAAAGGGGAACGAACTCCAAAATAGATATAGATGTGTGTGTGTGTGTGTGTGTGTATACACATATATGTATATGTATAGTGATTCATTTTGCTGTCCAGTAGAAACTAACACAACATTGTAAAGAAACTATACTCCAATAAAAATTAATTTAAGGGCTTCCCTGGTGGCACAGTGGTTGAAAGTCCGCCTGCTGATGCACGGGACACAGGTTCGTGCCCCGGTCTGGGAAGATTCCACGTGCCGTGGAGTGGCTGGGCCCGTAAGCCATGGCCGCTGAGCCTGCGCTCCACAACAGGAGAGGCCACAACAGTGAGAGGCCCACGTACCACAAAAAATATATATATATTAATTTAAAAAAACTAAAAAGAGTTACCATATGATCCAACAAAACCACTCCTGGGCATATAGCTGGAGAAAACTCTAAATCAAAAAGATACATACACCCCAATGTTCATGGAAGCACTATTTACAATAGCCAAGACATGGAAGTTATCTACATGTCCATCAACAGGTGAATTCATAAAGATGTGCTATATATATAGATATATGTATAAATAGAAATGTGTGTATGTATACCTATATACGCTCAATGAAATACTACTCAGCCATAAAAAAGAAATTATGCCATTTGCAGAAGAGATGATCATACGACATCACACAAAGACAAATATCATATGGTACCACTTATACGTGCAATCTGAAATATGACAGAGATGAACTTATTTGCAAACCAGAAACAGACTCACACACATAGAACACAAACTCATGGTTCCCGCAGGGGAAAGGGCGGAGGAGGGATAAATTAGGAGTTTGGGATCAGCAGATACAGACTACTATATATAAAGCAGATAAACAACAAGGTCCTACTGTATAGCACAGGGAACTCTATTCAATATCTTATAAGGAACGATAATGGAAAAAGTACAACGAGGAATGGAGATACATAAATGTGTAACTGAATCACCTGGCTGTACACCAGAAACTAACACATTGTAAATTAACCATACAGATAAAAAAAAAAAAACCCAAAACAAACAAAAATAGGTCATACACCACGATCAAGTTGGATTCATTCCAGGCTCACAAGGAGGGTTCAACATACACAAATCAACCAGCGCAACACAGCACATCAACCGAAGAAAAGACAAAAACCACACAATCATCGCCATCGATGCAGGAAAAGCATTTCATAAAATTCAACATACATTCATCATAAAAACTCTTAACCAGAGCAGGTATGGAGGGAACACATCTCAACATAATAGAAGCTATTCATGACCAACCCACAGCCAACATAATACTCAATGAGGACAAGCTGACAGTCTTCCCACTAAAATCTGGAACAAGTCAAGGATGCCCACTCTCACTGCTTTTATTCAACATGGTATTGCAAGTCCTCACCACGACACTCAGACAAGAAAAAGATATAAAAGGTATCCAAATTGGAAGGAAAGAGGTACAATTCTCTTGGTATGCAGATGACCTGATACTATACATAGAAAACCGTAAAGACCCCACACAAAAACTACGAGCAATGATAAACAAATTCAGCAAGGTAGCACGATGCAAGACCGACATATGGAAATCTGTTGCATTTCTTCACACTAACAATGAAATATCAGAAAGGGAAAGTAAACAAAACAATCCCGTTTAAAATCGTATCGAAAAATAAAATACAGAGGAATAAACCTGACGAAGGAGGTGAGAGACTTATATGCTGACAACTGCAACACACTGATAAAGGCCACTGAAGATGATTCAAAGAAGTGGACAGCTATCCCATACTCCTGGAGTGGAAGAACTAGCATCATTTAAATGGCCATACTACCCGAAGCAAACGACAGATTTCATGCGATCCCTACCACACCACCCATGACATTTCTCACAGAACTCGAACAAATAATCCTAAATGTACATGGAACCATAAAAGACCGAGAATTACCAAAGCGCTCCTGAGGAAAAAGAACAAAGCTGCAGCCATAACCCGCCCAGACTTCAGACAACACTACAAAGTTACAGTAATCAAAACAGCATAGTACTCCACAAACACAGCCATAGGGATAAAGGGAACAAAATATAGAGAGCCCAGAGATAAACTCACACACCTACGGTCGATTAGTCTTTGACAAAGGAGGCGAAAATATACAATGGAGAAAAGACAGTCCCTTCAGCAAGTGGTATTGGGAAAGCTGGACAGCCTCATATAAACCAATGAAGTTGGAACACTCCCTCATTCCACACACAAACATACACTCAAAATGGCTTAACAACTTAAATGCAAGACATGACACCACCAAACTCCTAGAAGAGAACCTTAGGTAAAACATGCTCTAGCATAAATCCTAGAAATGTTTTCTAAGGTCGGCCTCCCAAGGCAATGGAAACAAAAGCAAAACTACACAAATAGGACCTCATCAAACTTCTCATCTTTTGCACAGCAAAGGGAACCATAAACAAAACCAAAAGACAACCTACGAACTGGGAGAAAATATCTGCATCGCGGTGACCGACAAGGGCTTCATTTCCAAAACATACCAACAGCTCATACCACTCAATACCAAAACCACAAACAACCCAATTTTAAAAATGGGCAGAAGACCTCAACAGACACTTCTCCAAAGGAGACATACGCATGGGCAACAGGCACATGAACAGATGGCCAACACCACTAATTACTCGAGAAATGCAAGTCAAAACTCCAATGAGCTGTCACCTCACAATCGGGCAGAGTGGCCATCACCAAAAAGGCTACAAATAATAAATGCAGGAGGGGATGTGGAGAAAAAGGAACCCTCCTACCCTCTTGGTGGGCACATAAATTGGTGCAGGCACTATGGAGAACAGTATGGCGGTTCTGTAAAAAACTAAACAGAGTTACCATATGACCCAGCAATCCCACTCCTGGCCATATAGCTGGAGAAAACTCTA
This sequence comes from Lipotes vexillifer, assembly GCF_000442215.2. NCBI lineage: Eukaryota > Metazoa > Chordata > Mammalia > Artiodactyla > Lipotidae > Lipotes > Lipotes vexillifer. The sequence continues at coordinate 2,464,651 of NW_006781396.1, read as the reverse complement.
ATTTTAAAATATACATGCACCCCAATATTTAAGCAGTACTATTTACAATAGCCAAAACTTGTAAGGAACCTTTATGTCCATTGATAGCTGTATGCATAAGGAAGATGTGATACATACACACACACACACACACACACACACACACACACACACTGGAATGTTACTCAGCCATAAAAAAGAATTAAATAATGCCATTTGCAGCATCATGGATGGACCCAGAGATTATTTTACTACTTGAAATCAGACAGATACAAATATCATATGATATCAATTATATATGGAATATAAAAAATAGTACAAATGAACTTATTAGAAAACAGAAACACTTACAGTAACAGAAAACATACTTATCGTTACCAAAGGGTAAAGTGGGGTAGGGATAAATTAGGAGTATGTGATTAACAGATACACATTACCATATATAAAATACATAAACAACAGGGATGTATGTATAGCACAGTGACCTATCTTCAATATTTTGTAATAACCTTTAATGGAGAAGTATAAAAAAGATATATATACTGCATATGTGTGTGTATACATACGTACTCATACACATATGTATAACCAAATCACTTTGATCTACACCTGAAATTTACACAGTATGGCAAAGTGGCAAATGAACTATGCTTCAAGTAAAAAAATAAATAAATAAAAGAGAGATCTCCATGTGTTGGATCCTGCAGGCTGGGAAGATCTAGTCGTAGGTCCCACCATGCATATAAATGTCCGGCTAACCTTTATCTTTTCAAGATGCTCCCTCAGTCACCTCTGCCTCCAGAATCCTAATCAGGTCTTGGAGGCAAAACTGAAACGAAGCCTTCTGATTCACCCTTGCGAATCACTTTGTGTTCGTTAACTCATTTCTTATCTTTGCATCTGGCGTTAACTTCATTCATGCTGCCTGGTAATAGTTAACTATTTTTCTAGTTATTTCCCTGAGGCAATAGGGAGCTTAAAAGGCAGGGTGCTCTGGTCCCCTTTCCCCTAGTGGCCTGAACTGTCTTGCACAGAGTAGGTGCTTTAGATGCCTGTTGACTCCGATTTGGATTGACTTGTGGAAAAGAAGATTCTAGAGCCTGAGGCCAAGTGAAATAGTGTTTTTATTTGAGGCATAAAAGCACGTGGGTTTCTGTCACACAGGATGAGGATGGTTTTAGGTTACTGGTTTCTAAGATAAGACTTTGTTTATCTTAAACACAGCTTCTATCACAGCTTCTTGGGAAATGAATCAGAGAACAAGACACAGCCAGGAAAGAAAATCATTACTGTTGCTGGGAAGTTGTAAAGAAAGAGAAGAACTTATTCAAATCAATGTACATGTCACAGAGCCCCAAGGAGGACGAGAGCGGTGTGGGGAAAAACGGTCTAAGTTCCTCGTCTTGGCAGTGATGTTGGCCTCTCCTTCCACGGCAAGGACTTGCCCCTAAATGGAAGCAGCGAGGTCAACTTGGCCCTTCTGACTGCACCAACATCTCAGGGCTCCCCAGTTCCCTCTCTGGATCCCCAGTTGAGTCCCCCCTTTCCCCTGAAGAACTCAGAGAGGAAGGGCAGGGTCTATGTCATGGACACTGCTACTTGCTCGATGAAGCTGGCCAGGTTTATGTCCCGTTCTGAAAGGCCCGCACACTCATGAGTGCTCAGGGTGATGTGGACCTGAAACAAAATCAGAGATTCGGGGCCAGCTGATTCCACCGACTGCACCTAAGAGCAGGAGAGAGTCACCAGCTCCCGGGCTCAGCCACACCAAGAAGTGTAACCAGACACTAACCCCACTCCTGGGGGCTGCCTCCCTGACGAGTCTCTAACATCAGTGCAAAACTGTCTTCTACGGCTTCCCTGGTGGCGCAGTGATTGAGAGTCTGCCTGCCGATGCAGGGGACACGGGTTCGTGACCCGGTCTGGGAAGATCCCACATGCTGCGGAGCAGCTGGGCCCGTGAGCCATGGCCACTGAGTCTGCGTGTCCGGAGCCTGTGCTCCGCAACGGGAGGGGCCAAAGCAGTGAGAGGCCCGCGTATCGCCAAAAAAAAAAAAAAAAAAAAAAAAAAAAATTTTTTTTTTTTCCCCCCTAAAAAAATAATGACAGAGAAAAATAAATGACAAAGCTGGAGTCAAGGAATCTTGGAAACAGTCCAACTGTTTTATCAGCTGCACCACAAAGCAAGCAAACCTTAACCTTGCTTGGCCCTATAATGCTACCAAACTGCTGCTTTTCATACTTTGCATTTTGCATATATGAGCAAACTCTCCTCAGTTTAATATGCTGATTACTATAAAGTAAGCATAATGTCAAAACAACATTTGACCCAAAGCATCATAGAGCTGTGGCTTTCTAACCATAGCTCCTGTCTCATGCCAGTCAGCAGATATACACATTATAAATTTAAGGGTATGGTCTCATCTTTCTTTTTGGAGAACTGAGTGTACAGCTTCGAAAATCAAGAGAAACTAACTCCTGACTCAGTTTCTGGTAGAGTGGAAAACTTACAAAAGATAGGAACATTGGGATTGGAATTGTATGAACAGCAATGCCTAAACATTTTCACATTAAAAAAAAAAAAAAAAAAAAAAAAAAAAAAAACTGTCTTCTATTCCACCTCCATAAACACTGGTAACCACAGCATAGGATAAAAAATGAAAGATCCAGATATCAAGAGCAACCTCAAGGCCAGAGACAAGACCCCAAACCAACTCCTCAACACGGTCCATTTACAGAACATCACTTCCAGCCTTAATGTTTTCAGAAAGAGTCCAGCATAGCTCTTGGTTCACGACAGGCATTTAGTGACTGTTTCCATTCATTCAGCAGACAGGCTGATCTCCTTGGTGTGCATGGGTATTCTTAGTTCATGTTTATTGCTTTTTCATTCTTCCGTATCTCCAGAAAATGTCAGGCCTTTAGAGCTATTAACACTGAATATGCCTGGTTCCCACAGCCTTTCCTTCTCTAGGATTTGCCTTCTTAATGTCTACTTAACCCACACGTTGTCTCACTAGTGTTTCAAGTTGCTTTTCTTTAATCTGTAGTGAGACTGAATATTTTCTAGGGGTGTTTATGTCGATTCTAGGAAGGAGATGAAAGGAACAGGAGCGGACAGTCGACCTATGGGTGAGGAGAGCCCACAGGCAAGTCCAAGGAAGCAGCCTTCAGAATGAGTTGGAGTTCTAGGCAGGTATCACTCACCTTGTTGTACACGTTAAACCATTCAGGATGGTGGTCCAATTTCTCAGCCTGAAGAGCCACTCTTGTCATGAAACCAAAAGCCTGTTTAATGAAGTGAGACCCAGGTTAGTGTCCTGAAGGAGAGGACTGCTGGACCCCCTTTTATGGCCAGCGTAAGGCCCAGACGCAGGAGGATTGCCTCGCTCCCTACAAGGTGATCCTTCTAGCTTTCAGCATTCCGCCTAGCACCCTGCCACTGGTTCTGAGGCTGCAGTTTGAGGTGGTCCTTCTGCAGTAGGAAGTCTTGTTACCGGGACCACCACCAAGGTGGAAACCCCAGAGAGCTTCTGAGTCTTCACCAATCTTTTGGTTATCTACTAAAATGTCTTCAAATGTGCACCCGCTTCCCACTTGAACTGTCTTCTCTAAGGATCGTTTCTAAAAGTTCCAGGTGTGGAGAGCCCAAGATCCATCTCCGCCCTCTCCAATCCCCAAGGAGGACACTTTCCAAGTAAACTGGATTAGCGGAGCATCTGACAGTCTTGGCTAACAGAACTTTAAGGGAAGGAACACGTTCTGGAGTGTGACCCCGATCAGCCCCAGCCTCAGGAAACTCTGTCCCACCCTGATGCCATACCCGATTGAAGTCTTTGAAATGGAACTGCTTGAAGATGGCATCCCGGCCTTCCAGCTCGTTCCACCCCACGGCCCGCAGGTTTGGCAGCAGCTGGTCCCTCTCCTCAGCACTTAGCCTGTGTGCTTTGCCAGCCTAGGAGAGGGAAAACACAGAAGACCAAGGACATTCGTTTTTTTCACAGGACAAAAGAGATGGCTCTGGACCTTTGGGGAAATTTAGCCAGCCTCCACTGGCAGTTCTGGTGGCGCAGTCAAAGGGCAGCTGGTCTAAAGCAACAGACTGGGAGGAGGGGCTCTGGTTGGTGCAGTGATAGGTTCTTAGAGAACAGAGGGTCCTGAGGTGTAATGCAAATCGCTGGGGCAGAGAAACACTCCTTCCCCACCCCTGCCCCCAAAGCCTTAGAGAGGGCACCCCTCCATAAAAAAACTAGGTCTCTTCTGTTCATGGGGGAGCAAAAGTAAATCAAGCCCCTACTGTTGCTGTGCATTGAAGAGGAAACTGCGGCCTAATCCTTCTCAAGGTGGGTCCATGTGTCTGCATCCCTGGGGCCGGGCAAAGGAACCAGCACTTAAAACATGGTCCAGGCGATCCCTAGCCACACCGCGGTCAACAGCCACTGGCACTAGCTCCTAGCGGGTATCCCACCACGCTCCCAGGCAGCCTCTGGTTCCCAGCTGCCAGGCCTACGGTTCTCAGTTTTCCACCTTCTTTTCTATTCTGTCAGCTTGGGAAGCTGGAGCCACAGAGCAAAGTCCCCAAAGCAGAAGTAACTTGGCCAAGGGCAAATGGCAAAGCCATTGCCTCAGCCTATTTTCCTATTGTGCAAAATGCCCTCGAGGCAGCCCAAACTGGCGTAATTCAGGCCGTGAGTGGAACCCTCTCTTGGAGAACAGAAGAAAGCAAAGGTCAGTTCCAGCCTCTACGAAGATCCAGGTGGAGGAGCTTAAGGGATCCCAGAATTTAGGCCCCTGAAGTAGGACTACCCAAGGCAGGAAAGTGAGAGTGCTAAATTAAATCAGTCAGGTCTGGGAAGAGAATGCAAGGTAGGTTAATTTAGCTTTTATGAGGCAGCCTGCAAACTGGAAGCCAGGTGGCCTTGGGGCACTCATCTCCCCTGGCTTGATGGGTATAAAGGCACAAGAATTTCCACTTTAGGAATCAGCCAGACGAGCCAGGAGACACTTTAATAAACTCCATTGTTATTAAGGGATTATCACCTGCATTTTTAAAAAGAGACTTCCTGGGGAAAGTAAGCTTATGACAGGCCTTCAGGTTTGGGGCAGAACTGGAAAAACATTTCAGGGCTCTGATAACCGTTTTCTCCCTCCTGAAAGTGCGGTTTCTCTCTGGACCAATCTGGCTGGCTCTGTCTCCTCTACTGGGCTCTGGAAGGCCAGTGAGGGCAGTCAAGATCTGCATCACCGCCCAACTCCAGACAGCTGACCCTGTCTCAGTGGCTGGTAAGCCTGGTCCGTGTATCCAGGCAACTGGGTGACCACATGGCAGCCAAGGCATCAGAACCCACCATTTAGTTCTCTGGCTCTGAAAGGAGTGCGCAGTACTAGCGGGCTCCTAGGAGGCTCCTTTTTAGAGTCTTCTGGAATCCCCTACATTTCACAGCCTGGGGCTGAACTGACAAGTCCCTCTGAAATCTGGGATCAGAGAGGGGGCAGGGGTGGTGTTTGCTTAGTAAATCACAGGTCAGACCTGGACTCAGCCTGGGCCTCTGGGAGTGTGCAGAGGGGTTACTGATTACCCACGCCCTGCGGCTTTGGGCCTCAGTGTACCTCACAATCAGCTCAGCCACCACCTCCCCTCCATCTGAGCCGTAGCCTTCAAAGTGCCCTCCCAGGTGGCACCGCAGTCCTGACCGCTCCTAACGCTTTGGGGCCTAACACTTCTGCTGTTTAGTAAAGCTTCCTGGGTCTAGAAGCTTCTCCACAGGCTCACCTTCACCTCCCTAGCTGAGCACAGGGCCTGAGGCTCCCAGGAAAGCTCAGCCTGGAGGGCGGGTGACCCTGAGCAACCATGTCCCCATTGCTGGGCAGAGGCCTCAAACTAGGAGCCAGGGGCCGGCTCTGAGGTCGGGGGACAGCACAGAGGGCTTAGCAGAAGAGCAAGCGAGAAGGGCAGTAAACAGGCAGACAAGAGGCACACGCAAATTCAGTCGCCCCCTCCTCGGCATCCCCCACCCCCAGCCCCCAATACAGGACAGAACCTCGCCACCAAGGGGAACTATGCCCTGGGGTCACTATGCTGCCCCTCCCCACCCCCGCCCAGAAAGGTCTCTAAACCCTATCCGCGGCACGGAGGCCCCGAGCGGGCTCTGGCCTGGGCTCCCGCCTAGCTGTAACCCGGACCTGCCACCGCCCCTCTCCCGGCTTCAGCTTCCCAGGGGACACCACTCGGGGGCGGGGGTGGGACAGAGACCCCGACTCTCCCAGCCGGGCGCGCGGCTGCTCTGCGAAGGCCTCGGAGGAACCCCCAGCCCCGTACCTCCCGGCGCCGTCCTCTGGCCTGGGCGGGGACCCAGCGGCCCCTGGCTCTCCTCCGCCCCTCCCGCGCGCCCCCTCCTAACCCGGCCGCCCCGACGGGTGATTTCCCCAACTCCCTCACCATGCCGGGCGCGGACGCGGGCAGCAGCTGGTGGCGGCGGAGCAGACGAGCAACACGCCCGGCGCCCTGGGAAGCCGTCGCGCGGGGCGGCGCTCGGGCCGCCCAGGGGCGGGAGCGCAGCCGGGAAGGGGCCGCCCACTGGTAATCATTAACAACAGCTGGGGCTGCCTTCCAGCACTTTCCTCCGTGCCGGCGTTGCAGGGAGCTCGGGGATTAAGGACCCAGGCTCCAAACGCGGACTCCAGCAATTGCATCACGCTCTGCCACTTACCAGCTGTGTGACCCTGGGCGCGAGATTACTAACTTTTTCCTTTTAAAAAACACCTTATTTTACTAACAAACGTAAGGTAGCTAGCTAGTGGGAAGCAGCCGCATGGCACAGGGATATCGGCTCGGTGCTTTGTGACCGCCTGGAGGGGTGGGATAGGGAGGGTGGGAGGGAGGGAGACGCAAGAGGGAAGAGATATGGGAACATATGTATATGTATAACTGACTCACTTTGTTATAAAGCAGAAACTGACACACCATTGTAAAGCAATTACACCCCAATAAAGATGTAAAAAAAAAAAACCTTATTGAGAAATTGACCCACACAGTAAACTGCACGTTTAAAGTATACAGTTTGATGCGTTTTGACATGTATGCATCTGTGCAACCATCGCTACGATAAAGATCATGAACATAGCCATAACCCTTAAGTTGCGTCCTCCCAACTCAAGACAACTGTTGACCTGCTTCCTCACTATAGATTAGGTTACATTTTCTAGAATGCTATGTAAATGGAAATCATACAAATTATACTCTTTTTATATCTGCCTTCTTTCACTCAGCAGAATTGCCCATGTCGTTGCACATATCAATAGTTTCTTCCTTTTTATGGCTAAGTAGACGTTATTTTATAGTATTACATTGTAATGAATATGCTACAATTTGTTGGACGTTTGGGTTGTTTCCAGTTTTTGACTATTACAAATAAAGCTGCTGTGAACTTTTGCATACAAGTGTTTGTATGGATATATGTTTTCATTTGTCTTGCGTGAATACCTAGGAGTGGAATGGCTAGGCCATATGGCAAGTATATACTTATAACTTGTTAGAAAACTGCCAAACTCAACTGCTTCTGAAAGTGGTCAGACCATCTTACATCCCCACCAGCAGTGTATGAGACTTCCGGTTCCCTTGCACCGTGCCTCCCCCCCCCCCCCCCCCCCCCCCCCCCCCGCAGCTTCACGAATACTTGCTATGTCAGTCTTTTTAATTTTAGCCAATCTAATTGGTGCGCAGTGGTATCGCACTGTGGTTTTGAGTTTCCTAAATGACTAATGATATTAAATACCTTTTCATGTGCTTATTTGCCAATGGTCAGTCTTTGGTGAATTGCCTGTTCAAATTTCCTGCCCGTTTAAAAAAAAAAAAAATTGAGTTTTTTGCTTTCTTATTGGGTTTTCAGAGTTCTTCATTCTGGATACAAGCACTTTATCAGATATATGATTTGCAAATATTTTGTTTGCTTTCTTGCAATGTCTTTCAAAGAGCAAATGTTCTTAATTTTGATGAAATCCAACTTATCAAAAGTTTCTTTTATGAATTGGTATTTTGATGTTGTAACTAAGAACTCTTTGCCTAACCCAAGGTCACAAAGATTTTTCTCCTATGTTTTCTTCTATATTTTATAGTTTTTAGTTTTACTTTTTAGAATTTACAGTGCTTTTTTAAAGTTGGTTTTCGGAACTCTATATATCTCAACTTTAATTGCTTGTCAGTTTTAGATATTGCAAATATCTCCTCCCGTTCAGCCATCTGTACACTAACTTCTTGCATGATGTCCTCTGTTGGCAGAAATCTCATATTTTGGTATAATAAGACTTATGCATTAGCTTGGCAACGTTGGTGGGTAGAGGGCAGACGAGAGTTTTCAAAGACAGAAAGGAGGATTTGGGCTCTGCTAGGGTGTAGACAGCTGGA
>NW_006781396.1:2436078-2456258 GCF_000442215.2 Lipotes vexillifer | reverse complement strand
GAGTGTTCCACAGTAGCAATGAGAAAAACCTGGAGATAATATACAATCATCACTTTTCTTCAGCTGGCTGGGGAGCTGAGGTCACAGGGCAACCAAGTAGTCTGAATTCCATGGGAGGCAGGATGCACCTGTGCCAGGAGTGCCCGCCAGGCGTGGGGCGGGCCGGGGAGGGGGAAGACACACAGCCTCCATAAAAGTGGGTGAGAAGAAATCAGCTGAAACGTTAACACATTGTTGGAAGCTAGGTGTGTGCTGGCATACAGTCTGGAATAGCTGGGGCCCCGAGACACCACGGGGAGAGTTTGCACACACGAACAGCTTTTATTTATGGACCTCCACTGAGTGCTCAGGAGAAAGAGTGGGGGAAGGGCAAAAGATGGGCGCAACCCCCCTTCCCCCTCCCTCCCCCGCAGCCAAGCAGGGGATTGGCTGCTCCTGTGGGAAAAGGGCCAAACTTGAAGTTCTCTCCAGACCCTTGTCTTAAAGGAGCAAAAGCTGTAAATCGCTAGGAGAGGGCCAACAAATCCTGTCTCTCCCAGAACCCAGATAAATATGCATTGTGGCTTCATTTCCATATATATATATATATATATATATATATATATATATGGATATATATGAAAGCATATATCCATACAAACACTCGGAGGAAAAAAAAATCCCTCTGCCCTGGGGTAGGGGCAGGAAACAGTTCTGGGCCTGGGATCCTATACCAATACAACTGGAGGTCGGCTACCTCTGGGGAGAAGCAGGAAACTTGCACACAAGTCCAGCCACAGATATAAGGCAGTCTGGCTGCCATGGGGCCGAGGGAGGGCAGGGATGGGTAGGAACACTGAGAAAGCTCCAGCACCCAGGGCGTCAGAGAGCCCACTTCCAGCCCCCTACCATGAACCTAGCACTAGTAGCGTACCACTGGGAGAAGGGCAAGAATGTGGGAAGTATGTGGAGAGACACCTTCTTCCTGTGGGATCGTTAGGGAAATGCCAACTGGTACTACAATGAGATCCCACTACACACCTCTTAGAAGGACTAGAAAAAAATGCCACCTGATAATACCATGTGTGTGGATGAAGATGTGAGGTCACTGGAACTCTCATGCGTTGCTGGTGGACATACAAAATGGTTCAGCCCTTTGGAAAACAATTGGGCAATTTCTTGTGAAGTGAAACATACACTTACCTTATGAATCAGCAATCCCACCCCAAGAGAAATGAAAACAGGTCCACGGGGAAAAAAATCCCATATGCAAATATGTATAACAGCTGTATTTGGAAATAATCCAAATGTCCATCAACAGAAAAATGAATAAACAAATGTGGTCCATTCATGAACTGGAATACTACTCAGCAATACAAATGAGTGACTGCTGCCCCCTGCAACAACATGCATGAATCTGAAAAGTACGCTAAGTGACAGAAGCCACACTGAAAGTTTAAAAAAAAAAAAAAAGAAATCATCTGCTTACAAATATCGCACATCTGATGATAGGAAGAAATTTCCACACATTAGATGCTGTTTCTGTACACATCGAGCCTTGTGTACAGAACCCACCCAGCTCCTCCGTTAACCACATGCTTCTCTGCCAGGGGCTGTGGGATGCATTCCCATCACAACTTCTGGCCCTGCACCTCTATGTCACCACACAACACTGGGTGACTCGGCACAGCAGGAGTTGGGGATATTTCTGGAAGGAATTCTTATAACCAGAACAGCTAGCAATAACTAATCTAGACATGGATGTAACTTAGAATCATTCATTCATGTATCCATCTAAACCCAAAATAACTCTATCCCCAATATAACTTGCCCTTAGTATGATCCCCAAACATGCCCAATATTTAACACAACCCAACATGAGGGGTGTGACATAGGGAAAGTTGGAGTGACAGAAGACAAGGGGCTTAATCTATTGCACTTAAAATATTTTTCTTTTGCAAATTTTGCAAAACCATGTGACCATGTTGGTCCCTAGGTAGTTCCCCTTCAAAAGAAGGGCCATGAGGCTCAGGTTTTATCTGCTTCCCCATAAACCCACCCCTGCCAGGGAGGCTTCCCTGAGGAACCCACCCAGCTCCTGACCATCATTTATTTGGTCTCTTTCCTCAATACTTCCTGTTCTTCCTTTCCTTTGCTCCTGAAAGATGAAAATTGGCATCTCTGAATCTCCTGCAGTGTCTGGCACTCTGCTCTGTACATAATACCCTCTCAACAGATGGTTCCCAAATCCACGTTTGTGTATTGGTTTTTGGTAGCTGAGATGGCTACTGAACAACACATACACCATATTCAACTATCTAAAATGACAATTTGGAGACGCTAACATTAATGTAGAATTCATTTTGTTGCCAGTTCCTAGGCTAAGGATCTCAAAAGTAAAAAACAAAAACAAAAAAAAACTTTTTCAGAAAGAAAACATGCTAATAGTAAAAAACAACAACAAGAACGAGAATAATACGGTTGGGCATAAAGAGGAAGATAAAAGCCACCCTTCTTGGGCTTCCTTGGTGGTGCAGTGGTTGAGAGTCCGCCTGCCGATGCAGGGCACATGGGTTCGTGCCCCGGTCCGGGAAGATCCCACACGCCGCGGAGCGGCTGGGCCCGCCAGCCATGGCCGCTGAGCCTGACGCGTCCAGAACCTGTGCTCCGCAACCGGAGAGGCCACAACAGTGAGAGGCCCGCGTAACGCAAAAGAAAAAAAAAGCCACCTTTCTCATCCCCTTCTGCACCCGCTCAGGGCACCACACAGAGGCAACCATGGGAACTAGGGCAGTGTCTGTGCTGAGGTCAGCCTCCTGCATTTGACTGATTATGGGAGCTTGAGCAATATGCCTAACCATTTGGAACATCAGTTTCCCCAATGGTAAAATGGGGATGAGGGTGATAGCCACCTTGTAGGGCTTTTGTAACGATTAAATGAGATACTCGATGACAAGTGCCTGGCATTGCCACCTGTGTCCTCCCAACTGCACGCTGGAGGTCACCTGCATACAGCTTCTCTTCCCACCGATGCCTTTCTGCCTCCCTCTACCTGGGGACATTCTCTGCCCAAGATGGCACTCTGTTCTGCAAGTGAGAGGTGTTGATATTCTCCTCTCAACCAGTGGGAGCCGGGCTCAGTGGGTAAATATCCACATACTCACTCACCCCTTGGTGGAACCATTCTGTGCATGCCAGCCTCTCGGGGGTCCCCAGCGGGATCAGGCCCAAAGCCCTAAGTGATATCCTGGTCACTACCGCACACGTTCTTGGCTTTCCTTCCTCTCCACTAATCTGCCTGCTGCCTCCCTTGTTTTTTCTTCATTCAAGGTTGTCCTTTTCTTGTTGAGTTGTAAGATGATAACCCGTCACTTATCACATATGTAATTATTTTCTCTGAATCCCACTTGCTTTTCATCTCAGTGATGTAGAAAAATGTTTAATTTTTAGGTGAATCCTCCTGATTTTTCCTTTATGGTTTCCGAGTTTCGGGCCTTGCTTAGAAAGGACATTTTTCAAGCCAAGGTGAACAAATATTTGTCTCTACTGCCTTCTAATGCTTTGACAGTCAGTAAAAAGTGTTTAGATTATTAATCTCTCTGGAATTTACTTTTGGGCATCATGTGAAATAACAACAACAGCTTATTACTTTATTTCTCAAGCAGATAAACAACCATCCCATACTATTTTTAAAATACATTAACTAGTCCATCTTTTCCCCACTAATCTGACTGCTACTTTTGTATTATGCTAAATTCCCATAATCCCTGGGGCTTGGTTCTTGGATTGTTTGTTCTGTTCCTTTGATCCATCACTCCACCCTGTTGTTTTTTTTTTTTTTTTTTGCGGTACGCGGGCCTCTCACGGTTGTGGCCTCTCCCGTTGCGGAGCACAGGCTCCGGAAGCGCAGGCCCAGCGGCCATGGCTCTCGGGCCCAGCCGCTCCGTGGCATGTGGGATCTTCCCGGACCGGGGCCCGAACCCGTGTCCCCCACATCAGCAGGCAGACTCTCAACCACTGCGCCACCAGGGAAGCCCTCCACCCTGTTTTAATTACTCTAGCTTTATAGCATGTTTTGATATCTCGTAGGTCAAGTCTCATCTCATTTTTCTTCTTTTTCAAAATGTTCTTGGCTATTCTTGCATGTTTACCCTTTCAGATGAGCTTTAAAATCAGCTGGTCAGGTTCTATAAAAATCCCTTTAGGATTCTGATTGGGAATGCACTGAATTTATAGATTTAATTTGGGAAGAATTGACATCTTTGTATTACTGAGTCTTCCCATCCTGGAGCATGATATATCACTCCATTTATTCAGGCCTTCTTTATGTCCTTCAGTAAAGTTTTATTGTGTTTCTCATATAGGACCCAGACATTTCTCATTAAGTTTATTCTTAGGTATTTTATAGTCTGGGTTAGCCATTGTGCATGGGATAGTTTTCCCATTACATTTCTTCTTCTTTTTTTTTTTAATAGATCTTTATTGGAGTATACTTGCTTCACAATACTGTTAGTTTCTGTTGTACAAGGTGAATCAGCCATATGCATACATATATCCCCATATCCCCTGCCTCTTGAGCTTCCCTCCCAACCTCCCTATCCCACCCCTCTAGGTCATCGCAAAGCACCAAGCTGTGCTATGCTGCTGATTCCCACTGGCTAACTATTTACATTCGGTAGTGTATATATGTCAATGCTACTCTCACTTCGCCCCAGCTTCCCCCTCCCACCCCAAGTCCTCAAGTCCACCCTCTATGTCTACCTCTTTATTCCTGCCCGGCCACTAGGTTCATCAGTACCATTAAAAAAATTTTTTTTTTTAGATTCCATGTATATGTGTTAGCATATGGCATTTGTTTTTCTCTTTCTGATTTACTTCACTCTGTATGACAGACTCTAGGTCCATCCACCTCATTACAAATAGCTCAATTTTGTTTCTTTTTATGGCAGAGTAATATTCCATTGTGTATATGTGCCACATCTTCTTTATCCATTCATCTGTTGATGGAGACTTAGGTTGCTTCCATGTCCTGGCTATTGTAAATAGTGTTGCAATGAACATTGTGGTAAATGTCTCTTTTTGAATTATGGTTTTCTCAGGGTATATGCCCAGTCGTGGGATTGCTGGGTCATATGGTAGTTCTATTTTTGGGTTTTTAAGGAACCTTCATACTGTTCTCCATAGTGGTTGTATCAATCTACATTCCTACCAACAGCACAGGAGGATTCCTTTTTTTCACCACACCCTTTCCAGCATTTATTGTTTCTCGATTTTTGGATAATGGCCATTCTGACCAGTGTGAGGTGATACCTCATTGTAGTTTTGATTTGCATTTCTCTAATAATTAGTGATGCTGAGCATCTTTTCATGTGCCTCTTGGCTATCCGTGTGTCTTCTTTGCTGAAATGTCTATTTAGGTCTTCTGCCCATTTTTTAATTGAATTGTTTGTTGTTTTGATAGTGAGCTCCATGAGCTGTTTGTATATTTTGGAGATTACTCCTTTGTCTGTTGTTTCATTTGCAAATATTGTCTCCTATTCTGAGGGTTGTCTTTTCGTCTTGTTTGCCGTTTCCTTTGCTGTGCAAAAGCTTTCAAGTTTCATTAGGTCCCATTTGTTTATTTTTGTTTTTATTTCCATTACTCTAGGAGGTGGGTCAGAAAAGATCTTGCTGTGGTTTATGTCAAAGAGTGTTCTTCCTATGTTTTCCTCTTAAAGTTTTATAGTGTCTGGTCTTACATTTAGGTCTTTAATCCATTTGGAGTTTATATTTGTGTACGGTGTTAGGTAGTGTTCTAATTTCATTCTTTTACATGTAGCTGTCCAGTTTTCCCAGCACCACTTATTGAAGAGGCTGTCTATTCTCCATTGTATGTTCTTGCTTCCTTTGTTGTAAATTAGGTGACCATACGTGTGTGGGTTTGTCTCTGGGCTTTCTATCCTGTACATTGCTCTATATTTCTGTTTTGGTGCCAGTACCATACTGTCTTGATTACCATAGCTTTGTAGTATAGTTCTAAGTCAGGGAGCCTGATTCCTCTAGCTCCGTGTTTCTTTCTCAAGATTGCTTTGACTATTCGGGGTCTTTTGTGTTTCCATACGAATTGTAAAAATTTTTGTTCTAATTCTGTGAAGAATGCCATTGGTAGTTTGATAGGGATTGAATTGAATCTGTAGATTGCTTTGGGTAGTATAGTCATTTTCACAATGTTGATTCTTCCAGTCCAAGAACATGGTATATTTCTCCATCTGTTTATGTCATCTTTGATTTCTTTCATGAGTGTTTTATAGTTTTCTGAGTACAAGTCTTTCACCTCGTTAAGTAGGTTTATTCCTAGGTATTTTATTCTTTTTGTTGCGATGGTAAATGGGACTGTTTCCTTAATTTCTCTTTCTGATTTTTTGCTGTTAGTGTATAGGAATGTCAGAGATTTCTGTGTATTAATTTTGTATCCTGCAACCTTACCAAATTCACTGATTTGTTCTAGTAGTTTTCTGATGGCATCTTTAGGATTTTCTCTGTATAGTATCATGTCATCTGCAAACAGTGACAGTTTTACTTCTTCTTTTCCTATTTGTATTCCTTTTATTTCTTTTTCTTCTCTGATTGCCATGGCTAGGACTTCCAAAACTATGTTGAATAAGAATGGCAAGAGTGGAAATCCTTGTCTTGTTCCTGATCTTAGTGGAAATGCTTTCAGTTTTTCACCATTGAGTATGATGTTTGCTGTGGGTTTGTCATATATGGCCTTTATTATGTTGAGGTAGGTTCCCTCTTTGCCCATTTTCTGGGGAGTTTTGATCATAAATGGGTGCTGAATTTTGTCAAAAGCTTTTTCTGCATCTATTGAGATGATCATATGATTTTATTCCTTAATTTGTTAATATGGTGTATCACATTGATTGGAGTATATTGAAGAATCCTTGCATCCCTGGGATAAATCCCACTTGATCATGGTGTATGATCCTTTTAATATGTTGTTGGATTCTGTTTGCTAGTATTTTGTTCCGGAGTTTTGCATCTATGTTCATCAGTGATACTGGTCTATAATTTTCTTTTTTTGTAATATCTTTTTCTGGTTTTGGTATCAGGTTGATGGTTGCTTCGTAGCATGAATTTGGGAGTGTTCCTCTCTCTGAGAATTTTTGGAAGAGTTTGAGAAGGATCGGTGTTAGCGCTTCTCTAAATGTTTGATAGAATTCACCTGTGAAGCCATCTGGTCCTGGACTTTTGTTTGTTGGAAGATTTTTAATTGCAGTTTCAATTTCATTCGTTGTGATAGGTCTGTTTATATTTTCTAATCCTTCCTGGTTCAGTCTTGGAAAATTGTACCTTTCCAGGAATTTGTCCATTTCTTCGTGGTTGTCCATTTTATTGGCATATAGTTGTTTGTAGTAGTGTCTTATAATCCTTTGTATTTCTGTGGTGTCAGTTGTGATTTCTCCTTTTTCATGTCTAATTTTATTGGTTTGCGTCCTCTCCCATTTTTTCCTGATGAGTCTGGCCAAGGGTTTATCAATTTTGTTTATCTACTCAAAGAACCAGCTTTTAGTTTCATTGATCTTTGCTATTGTTTTCTTCATTTCTATCTCATTTATTTCTGCTCTGACCTTTATGATTTCTTTCCTTCTTCTGACTTTGGGTTTTCTTTGTTCTTTCTCTAGTTGCTTTAGGTGTAGGGTTAGATTGTTTGTTTGAGATTTTTCTTGTTTTTTGAGGTGAGATTGAAATGCCATAAACTTCCCTCTTAGAACTGTTTTTGCTGCGTCCTATAGGTTTTGGGTCATTGTGTTTTCGTTGTCATTTGTTTCTATGTATTTTTAAAATTTGTTCTTTGATTTCTTCAGTGATCTCTTGGTTATTTAGTACTGCACTGTTTAGCCTCCATGTATTTGTGGGTTTTTTTTTTATTTTTTATTTTTTTATTTTTTTATTTTTTGCGATATGTGGGCCTCTCACCGTCGTGGCCCCTCCCGTTGCCGGACGCGCAAGCTCAGCGCCCATGGCTCACGGGCCCAGCCGCTCCGCGGCATGTGGGATTCTCCCGGACCGGGGCACGAACCCGTATCCCCTGCACCGGCAGGCGGACTCCCAACCACTGCGCCACCAGGGAGGCCCCGTATTTGTGGTTTTTACAATTTTTTTTTTTTCTGTGATTGATTTCCAATCTCATAGCACTGTGGACAGAAAAGATGCTTGATATGACTTCAATTATCTTAAATTTTCTGAGGCTTGATTTGTGACCCAAGATGTGGTCTATCCTGGAGAATGTTCCGTGTGCTTTTGAGAAGAAAGTGCATTCTGCCACTTTGGGGTGGAATGTTCTATAAATAACAATCATATCTATCTGGTCTATTGTGTCATTTAAAGCTTGTGTTTCCTTATTTATTTTCTGTTTGGATGATCTGTCCATTGGTGTAAGTGGGGTGTTAAAGTCCCCTACTAGTATTGCATTACTGTCAATTTCCCCTTTCATGGTTATTAGCATTTGCCTTATGTATTGAGGTGCTCCTATGTCAGGTGCATAAACATTTATAACCGTTATATCATCTTCTTGGATTGATCCCTTGATCATTATGTAGTGTCCTTCCTTATCTCTTGCAACAGTCTTTATTTTAAAGTCTATATTTTATCTGATACGAGTATTGCTACTCCAGCTTTCTTTTGATTTGCATGGAATATCTTTTTCCATCCCTTCACGTTCAGTCTGTATGTGTCCCTAGGTCTGAAGTGGGTCTCTTGTAGACAGCATATATTTGGATCTTGTTTTTGTATCCAGCCAGTCTGTGTCTTTTGATTGGGGCATTTAATCCATTTACATTCGAGGTTATTATCAATATGTATATTCCTATTTCCATTTTCTTAAGTATTTTGAGTTTGTTTTTGTGGATCTTTTTCTTCTCTTGTGTTTCCCACCTAGAGAAGTTTCTTTAGCATTTGTTGTAAAGCTGGTTTGGTGGTGCTGAATACTCTTAGCTTTTGCTTGTCTGAAAATGTTTTGATTTCTCTGTGGAATCTGAATGAGATCCTTGCTGGGTAATCTTGGTTGTACGTTTTTCTTTTTCATCACTTTAAGTATATCTTGTCACTCCCTTCTGGCCTGCAGAGTTTCTACTGACAAATCAGCTGATAACCTTATGGGGATTCCTTTGTATGTTATTTTTTGTTTTTCCCTTGCTGCTTTTAATATTTTTTCTTTGAATTTAATTTTTGCTAGCCTGATTAATATGTGTCTTGGTGGGTTTCTCCTAGGGTTTCTCCTGTATGGGACTCTCTGTGCTTCTTGGACTTGGGTGACTATTTCCTTTCCCATGTTAGGGAAGTTTTCCACTATAATCTCTTCAAATATTTTCTCAGACCCTCCCTTTCTTTTTCTCTTCTTCTTCTGGAACCCCTATAATTCAAATGTTGGTGCGTTTAGTGTTGTCCCAGATGTCTCTGAGATTGTCTTCAGTTCTTTTCATTCTTTTTTCTTTATTCTGCTCCTCGGCAGTTATTTCCACCATTTTGTCTTCCAGCTCACTTATTCATTCTTCTGCCTCAGTTATTCTGTTATTGATTCCTTCTAGTGTATTTTTCATTTCAGTTATTGTGTTGTTCATCTGTTTCTTTGGTCTTTAGTTCTTCTAGATCTTTGTTAAACATTTCTTGTATTTTCTCAATCTGTGCCTCCATTCTATTTCTGAGATTCTGGATCATCTTTACTATCATTACTCTGAAATCTTTTTCAGGTAGACTGCCTAGTTCCTCTTCATTTATTTGGTCTTGTAGGTTTTTACATTCCTCCTTCATCTGTGACATATTTTTTTGCTGTCCCATTTTTTTTTCCTTTTTTTTATGAGTGGGATTTTGTTCCTGTCTTGCTGGTTGTTTGGCCTGAGGCCTCCAACACTGGAGTTTGTAGGCTGTTGCGTAGAGCTGGGTCTTGGTGCTGAGATGAGGACCTCTGGGAGACCTCACTCTGATGAATATTCTCTGGGGTCTGAGGTTCTCTATTAGTGCAGTGGTTCGGACTTGGAGGTCCCACCAAAGGAACTTCGGCCGGACCCCCAGCTTGTGAACCAAGATCCCACAAGCTGCGCAGGGTGGCAAAAAATAAAAAAGGAGAACAATAACAAAGTAAAAAATAAAATTAGACTAGGAAACTAACAAATATGTTAGAAAAAACATAAAAATAAAAATATAGATGAAATAACAACTGGAAGGTAAAACAGAACCACAATAGTAAAAAAAGAGGAGGAGAAAAAAAGAAAAAGGTGGAAAAGGCCTTGGCTGTGGAGGGCGGGACCTAAGCAGGGACAAAGTTTGGGTGGTGGGCAGGGCCTATGCTGAGGACCCACAGGGCTGGAAAAGGCCCTGGGGGGGTGGAGGGAGTGGGGCTTAGGCTCAACAGAACAGAAAGGGCCCAGGTGTGCCTCCTGTCTCTGGTCTCAGAGGGTGGAGGACCCCACCTGGGAGCCCAGCTGGGTTCCTGAGTTCGAGTGGGCGGGGCAAAGCCCTCTGCTCCTCTCTGGCTCCTCTGGTTCCAGACAGCCCCTCCCACCTGCCTCTCTGTTTTCTCCTGGCCTCCCTCCTACATCCCCAGGACCAACCCGGCCCAGAGGGGACCTCTGAGGGCTAGGACCAGGCCGACTTCCCCTGCCGACTGGGCTGGGGAAACGCTGGGCCTGCTCCCCCTTGATCCGAGCCCCCGAGGGTCCCTCCAGGCATGGGAACCCCTCCCCCCTCTCAGCCACCCCTCAGAGGCACAGGTCCTGTCTGGCCTCCACTTCTCCTCCCCGCTCAGTCCCTCCATGTCCTACCGGTTCGCGTGGGGGTTCTTCCCATTTCCTTGGGCGTCGGGGTCCCCCACCCGCGTCCCCAGGCGCCGTAGTTGCCGGGAGACACGAACTCTGCGTCTTCCCACACCGCCGTCTCGTCTCCTCCCACCCCCATTACATTTCTAATTGGCTATTGCTGGGTGTATAGGAGACGTGTGAATTTGGATGCTATCTTGCCTCCAGCCATGCTGATGAACTCTATTTAGTTCTAATATTTTTCTGTGGCTTAGAAGAACTTTGAAGCAGTCACGCCTGTCCCGTATGGGACAGAATGGGCCTTCCTTAATAGCCGAAGGCTCTGTGTACCTGGATGGCAGTAGTTGAATGCACTGACCCTGTAGGGCTGCTGTGGGGACTGCTGAGCGAGCAGAGCTTTTGAGCAGATGGCCCTTAGATCCCTTCCAAATCTAAGCTTTTACGAATCCATAATTCTGGTCCCTGTGTCTGTTTTCATGCACTGTCTCTCCAGTTGCATGCTAATTGAGGGCAAATTCCCTTCCCTCCCTCCCTCCTTTCCTTCCTCCCTGTATTTGTTTGATTTCCACATACCAAGCACTGTGCCAAGTGCCAGGAAGGCAGGGAAGGAGACGTTGAGGGGATGGTTGCAGGTATCAAATGCTTCACATCCTTGGGAAGCAAGCAGTGTCACTTAAAATATTCTCAAATGAACTTAGAATGTGGTAGAGACTCTTCACCCCAAAATGACTGGAAGGGCAGTATATACTCTGGGAGCTCCTCCCCCACCCCGTCCCCTTAGGGCCTCTCAGCTGGGATGGTGGTGACAGCAGCAGTTTTGTCCTCCGGGGGATAGTTGGTCTTTTGCCATCGCATCCCAGGCTCAGCTGAGCACCTGGCTCAGATGGGCACTTAGTAAATGTTATCAAATAAAATGAGGCATGAAAGACAGGTTAGGAGCAACCCAGGGGCCCCAAGCACTCTCGGAAGTGGCCGCTGGTTTTCAGGATGAGGTGTCCCCCAGGGTGTGCTGGCCGGTGAGCCACAGGGCGCTCACTCCCTTAAGTGCACTCCATTCTGGGACGGCTCCAGCCGTCTGGGCAGAAGTTCTCAATGACGGGCAAGGGCTTAGACACATTCAGTTGTCTAAGGGCCACGTGTGACCACTGGCTACCATGTTGGATAGCACAGGTTTAGACATTAGATATGGAAAGTCCTAGTTTCTTCTTTAGGGGGACAAAACCTGTCATCTAGATAAGATGAGTCCTTCCCAAGGACAGAAGGGAGTTTTTGGCTACAGCAGTAGAAACCAAACAGTTCAGTTCTTAACGAGTCTCTGCCATACTGAGACCCAGTGTCTTCTTTCAAGGACCCTTTGGTCTAGAGAAGGAGATGGTCACACCACTAATGCAGGTGACAAGTGCTACCTTAGAGGGATGTGGCCGGGCTGCAATAGAGTGACACGGAGTAACTCCACATGTGTGTGATGGTGAAGTGGATGCCTTGAAGATTCACTAGGAATTGGCCAGGCAGAGACAGGGTGTGTGTGTGGGGGGGTGGCGGGGGCAGGATATGGGACCTTCAGGCAGAGAAGGCAGCCTGAGCAAAGGCCACGTGGCCTGAGTCCAGGTGTGGCCTGTTCCTAAGAGGAGTCCTCAAAGAGGCTGCCATGGGAGCCCTGTAAGAGCTGGGCCTGGAGGGGTTGGGAGAGGCTGATGGTGACAGGCTCTGTGTGTTTCTGTGGTGGGCTTCCCTCCTACAGCCTAGTTCAGAGCTCTGCTCAATAATGCGGTGGAGGGGAAGTGGGATGCTGAACTTGGACTGGGGTGGTGGGAAGGAGATCAGTTTTGCTTCCAGCCATCCCTGCAATGTTTCTTTCTAACAATAGGGGGCAGGACGACCTCAGGAAACGATCCCAATTCTTTGGGTTTTAGGCAGCCAGGTGAAGTCCTATATTAGGTGAGACCTTTCAATACTCAGTGGACATTTACTGAGCCTCAGGCTTCGTGCTGGGCTCCGAGGGCACTAAGACAAACCCCACCCGTTGCAGCCTGTGTCCCAGGCCACATGGACTGTGGGGACTGCAAGACAGCTGTGGTCAGTTCCGCCAGGGTGGAGGCCGGGGAAGTAGGCAAGCTTCCTGAAGGAGGCGACTCTTGAGCTGAACCAAGATGAGAAGTTGCCCTCTTGGCTGCCAGGGTTGGGAGACATGCCATCCCAAGGGGACAGAGCACGATGCGTGAGGTGTGGCAGAGATGGCAGTGTCTGGTTGCTGACGGCAGTCCCAGGTCCTGGAGCATCAGGTACAAGGGGCAGGGGTGCTGGGACCAGCAAGGCCTGGTGCAGCTGTGGGAAGCGCTCTTGGAGGGCCCTGGAGCTGTACTAAGAAGCTCCATCCTGGGGCAACAGGGAGGATGAGACAGAATTTTCTTAAAAAAAACAAAAAGTTTTCATTATGAAAATTTTCAAATATATACCAAAGTAACGTCATATAATGAACCCCCATGTGCCTTCCAACAATGATCACATTCTTCCATTTTTTCATCTTTTCTCCCTCCAGATTAAAAAAAAAACTAAAAACCTTTTTATGAGAGAAAATTTCAAACACACACAAAAGCAGGGAGCTAGGATAATGACCCTCACAGACTCACCACCCAGCTCAACAGTGAACAATCTGCCGAGCTCGTGTCTGCTCTGGCCCGACCCCCCCCTCCCCCGACTCAGATTACTTTGAAGCAAATCACATATCATTTCATATATAACTATTTTGGGATACATGTCTAAAAGTTAGGGACGCTTTAAGAACACGTAATTGCACTACCATGTTCACATCTGAACAAAGTTAATAGTCATTCTTTGATTTTTATCCCATACCCAGGTCACTGATGCTGCAACAGTCACTTCTGGTTGACCTTGTGACACATCCTTAGGTAAAGGTCACTCTTCCCCCATACTTCCCTTCCCACCCGCCACCCCACAGAGTCCCTGTCTGTTATCAGGGTGGGTGACAGAGGGCGCTGGGGCCTCCATGGAGCATCCCTCTTTCTGGGCGGCAGCCATCAGGAGGGCTTGCCGTTGGGAGCAATGGACACACAGAGCTCTTGCCTGCCTCAGATTGCAGATCGGAAAGCCAGGTGTGTGGGGAGCCTCCGGGGCTGGAGGTCAGTGAGCCCATGGTCAGGCCCACTCTGGCTGACACGGTGTGAGTCTCGGGCCCTTTCTGGGCCCTGGTTTCTCCAGCTATGAAATGAGGCAGTAGTGCCTGCCTCATGGAGTGGCTGTGAGGCTCCAGGGAGGTCATCTCTGGAAACTCAGAGGCAAACTCTGAAGTGCCGTGCCTGGTGATGAAGGGGACGTGGCTAGCTTTATTCCTCCGTTGCCTCTGGATTCTGGGGCTGAGATCTGCTGTTCCTTCCCACCCCAAGGTCAGGTGGGTAGAGGGGGCTGGGCGCGTCCACCCAGAGACCCTGCACGGCTGCCCTCTGGGGCTGCAGCCCCACCTACTCCATGGACAGGTTTCTCAGGGGAAGGCCTTAGGATCGTCTTCCCCACGTTAGTTCCCTTTCCTCATGATAATCACCCTTCTGCGCAGCTCCTGCCCATTTAACAGTTCCACTAGTCCCAGCCCTCCTACCTCCTACCTGCTCTGCATCCCAGGGAAGACCATCTGTCTTCATTAACCAGAGATTTTGGCTGCCAGCGTGGTCCAGAGCTGGGGCCTGCGAGGAGCGAACCCTCCTGACCTATAAGCCCCCCAAGGCCCGCGCACCCTGGGCTGGAGCTCTGGGGCCAGTGGCTTGAAGGAAGATGAACACAGCCTAACTGGTGTCTCTCTGTAGCCCCGTGGCCCAGGGAGACCAGGCAATCCATGTTTATCGATGTCTGAATCAGACTCCTGTACACCCAAATCAGCCCGAATCGTCAGGGCTGCGCCCCCAGGAGCCTCAGTCATGGCTGCCCCAGGGCTACAAGGGACATTAGGGTGCTCCCTTATTTGTTCAGTAGGTGAAGAGGTAGATGACATAGATGACCACAGGTGAGGGACTTGCCCAAGGTTACTGGCTGCTGGTGGTACAGTGGGCCAGGGCCCAGATCTCCTGCTTCACTGCTTGGGTTCTTCCCTTTACAGTGGGCCACCCAGACATGGGAGGAGCTGGGCAGGCTTGCGCCCCACCCAAAGATTCTGGTGGGGCTCTGCAGGGCTGGACCCTGCTGGCAGACCTTGGGCTCTTAGAAGCCCCTGCAACTTCAGAACCTGGGGATCCTTAGGGCTCACCTAGCCCAGCCCCATCCTCATATAGCAATTGTGGAATAGGGCACAGAGAGGGGAGCCATCTGCTTGGTCACTAGGCCACTGAGGATCTCCCCCCTCACTGTCCTCCTTCAGAAGCATCTGTAGGTTGAGGGAGGGAGACAGCCGCCCCCGCTGCCTCTGGCTCAGCCCCCTCCCCCTCCTCCTGCAGGAAGGACTAACAGGACAGCATCTTTCTCCCCCTCTAGGTATCGGACCCACCTCAGTGCTCCCCCCGGACCCTCCCAGCTCTGCTTTGGGGTGGATGTGGGCAGCTGTTGCCCTGGTTAGAGCACTGGATGGGGAGTCCAGAGACCTGGATTCAAGTCCTCTCTCTGCCCATTGCCGTGTGATCCTGAGTAAGTCACTTCACTTCTCTAAGCCTTCGTGTTTTCACCTGAACGATGGTAATAATTCTACCAGCCCTGCCTTGATCAAGGGGGTCAAATCTGAAAGAAAACACTAGACAAATGTTAAGGGGTGGGCCTGTTCTGAGCCGGCCAGAGAGAGGCTGAGAGTATCAGTGAGTGTCCAGAACATGGTTCCTTCCTGGGCCTCTGAAGACTGTGAATACTGACTCCAGCTCTGTTGCTGATTTGCTGTGTGGCCCTGGGAAAGGGGCCTAACCTCGCTGTGCCTCATAAAAACATGGAGATCAATGTTTCTCCATGCTGTGGTATTGACTTCCTGGCAGCAAGGGGAAGCTAAATACAGAAGAGTTTTAAGATCCTTGGAAGAAAGGCGTAAGAGATTATTAACAGCATCCAATAATCACGCTGTCTGCTAACGAAAGTAATGCTGCCCTAAAGTCAGGCAGGGAAACCAGCCCAGTCAGCATGGAGGCAGCTCCTAGCCGGTCTTCCTCTCGGGCTCTGAGGGCTAATAACCCTCTGTGTTTATGTGGTGCTTTGCCTCCTCAAACCAACGACTAATTAGTCCCTCCATGGGCATGCCCAGGAGGCAGGCAAGAAGGGCATGGGGTGATGAGAGCTGAAGCTCTGGGAAGGGGGGTATGGCCTGGCCATCCAGCTGGTTAGGGAAGGGTTGGGTTGGGAACAGAAGGATCTTCCGGTTCTCAGCGCCTACTTCTGCCGCTGGTGAAGTGAGCAGCTGGGCAGAGAGCTTGCCCTCTCTGGGCCTCAGTTTCCTCAGCAGAGCTGCCAGGGCAGGAAGGGGTGAGGTATCACGGGGTACGTGGCCAGATCGCCTGCTGGCTTGCCCACCGCCCTTTCTTCTCTGCCCACCTTGATGCCAGGTGCCAGCACCGGGAGGGCACCCAGGGCCCCTGCAGCTGTAATTCTGAACCCAGGGTCCCACCGAGCATCCTCTCTATGGCCAAGTCCTTTTGGTGGAGCCCAGGAGCCAGGAGGCCTGCTGGGAGACTCTCTGAGCCTCAGTTCCCTCATCTGCCAAGTGGGGTTGTAATTCCCATCCTACCAGCTGTGGATGTCCAGACCCTGGGCTCAGTGAGCCGGGGAGGGGGGGGAGGCATTGTGACCGGGCAGCCCTCCCGCAGGGCTCAGCCCCTCCAACCTGGACCAAATGTGTGAGCGTGAGGCTCGGGTCTCTGCCTGTGGGGAGATGCAGCCGCCTCTGTCTTCCCTGCCGCTGTCTTCCTCTCATCCTCGCTGAGGCCTGCGGGGACTTTCCTGGGGTCCCCAGCTCCTTTACCTCCTCTCTCTTTAGACGACTGCTCTCATTCTGTCTGCCTTTCACCACACAGCCTATTTTTAACTTGCAGCACTGTGGGAGGGGAGGAAGGGCGCAGGCCGGGTGTCTTTTCCTCTCCTTTTTCTTCGTCTCACTTCTTCCCCGGCCCTCCTCCCGGGTCCCCGCCCGTGTGCCCTCCCCGCAGCCCTCCTGGCCTGTCCTCTCGGCCTCTGCCTCCCAGCGCTCTGTCCTTCTCTCCGCCACCACCCGCTGCCCCCTCGCAGGGCCCTGCCCCCCGCAAGGCTTCTCCTGGGTGGGAGCAGTTCTCGGGTGGTGCCCCGTCTTGTCACCGTCACACTTGCCCGCTGGTGGCTAATCCAGAGGTCCCTTTGTGGCAGCAGCTGACACAGTGATTGCTCCCTCCTTCTGGAAACCTGGTCTTTTCTTGGTGTCTAAGACTTTGAAAGCTTCTAGGTCTCCTCCCCCTCTTCTAGACAAGCTTTGTGGGCGCCACTCCATCCCTGCCTTTAGCTGGTGGTGTGGTGGTGAAGCAGGCAGCTGCGGAGGTCTCTGCCCAGCGCCCGCCCACCTTCTTTGGCCACCAACACGCAGATTTTCCTTGGGCCCCTCCCACCCCTTACCTCGTCTCAGTCCCTGTTGTTTGAGTAGGTCTGATCCAGCTCTGGGCTTCAGAGACACATGTGTGACCAGGCCTGGCCAGTGGGAGCCCATCCTGGGTTCTACCTGGACCGGGAAGGAGGGTCTTTCCTCTTGGCAGGGATGTGGAGCTGCCAGGGCGCCTTGGCTGCCACAGGGAGAGGCTGCCTGAGGAAGACGTCAACGGGGAGGAAAACAGAAGCACATGATGGAAGGAGAAGAGAGAGTCCCAAGCCCTCAACTGAGCACCTGGACCCAACTGTCTCTGAAGTTTCCATCACATGAGCCAACGTATATTTTTTTTCCTAAAGCCATTCGGAGTTGTTGTTGTTGTTGTTGTTGTTTTGCCGTACGCGGGCCTCTCACTGCTGCGGCCTCTCCCGTTGCGGAGCACAGGCTCCGGACGCGCAGGCTCAGCGGCCATGGCTCACGGGCCCAGCCGCTCCGCGGCATGTGGGATCCTCCCGGACCGGGGCGCGAACCCGTGTCCCCTGCATCGGCAGGCGGACTCTCAACCACCGCGCCACCAGGGAAGCCCCGGGGTTTGTTTTCTGGCACTTGTAACTGCAAGGGTCCTGACTGGCCCGCTACCCTGGCCTCTTGTCCCAGTTCACCCCCGTCCCACTCCCTGACCCTTTCCTAGGCTCCTTCCTGCCCTATGGCTGAGAATCCCCACATCCTCGGCCCACACCACACTGCTGGGCTTCAGCATGTATCTTCAGCTGCCCTGATGCTTTGGATGCGAAGCCTTGCAGAGGCACTTGAAATGCAGCCTGTCCCAAACTGGACTCATGCTCTGTCCATCTTCTAGGACTTTCTGACTTGGGGATTCATGCCGCCTTCATTCCATCCATCCACCCATCCATCCTCCCTTCCTTCTTTCCTTCTATCCATCATTCTTTCATCCATCCATCCACCACCTCCTCCTCATAGCTACAACAATGATGATGATAACAGCCCATGTTTATGGAGGGCTTACTTGGTGCCAGCTACTGTTCTCATCAATGTACAGGTACTCATTTAATCCTTAAAACAAGCTTATGACATGTTAGTATTATTATCACCGTCTAGAGATGAGGAAACTGAGGCAGAGGGGTTAAGTGATTGACAGTGAGGAAGTGGAGGGCCAGGATTCCCTGTTGCTCAGGACCGTCCTGGGAGCTGTCCTGCATGTCCTGGGCACTCTTGGAGTGGCCGCTGGTTTTCAGGATGGGGTGTCCCCGGGTGTGCTGAATGCCTCTGGCCACAGGGCGCTCACTCCCTTAAGTTCACTCCATTCTGGGACGGCTCCTGCCGTTCTGGATGATGGGTGGGGGAGGGTGGGTGTCACACACATTCAGCCATGTGAGAGCCTTTGTTCAGCTAAACACCTCTGCTCACTTACCCTCGACAGTCTGAAGCCCCCATGCTGCTTCCTCCCCGACGATTCAGGGCAAAGAGCCTGGCCCTGGGGGAGCTGGGGGGCTCTCGGTGCCTGCTGCCACCCCTCACACCAGGTGGTTGCCCCCGGGTAGAGACCCATCTGCGCATGCACCACAGGAAACTATGGCTGGGGATAACTTGAGGGGCACCAGGGACCCGGAGCCCACCTTGTGGTCCACAGTGATGAGTCTCTGGGCATCTGGTGGACTCGGGGCTCCTGTGGGACCTGGGGGAGCACAGGCCTGAGGCACAGGGCAGGCCTGGGAGCTAGGGTCCTGCTCTGAGCCAGGCCATCCCACCCCGGCCGGCAACACTGCCTTTGGGCCAACACCACTGTCCCATTTTGGGGAGGAGGTGAGGGTGCTGAGTACGTGCTGGGGCCGCCCAGGAGGGGCTGAGGCAAAGGAGGAGACCCCTTCCTCTGTGTGGGGGAGATATGCCAACACCCGGAAGGGCTCTGCCCCAAGAGGCCAGCGTAGTGGCCACAGGGGTTCACCGGTCACATGTCCCTGCGAGGGACACAGTTGGTGCACCACTCCCGGCACTGCATCTTCAGGACCTGCTGTGGCATCTCACCCAGCCTTCCTCTCCCAGGCTGCCTACCTGGCTAATGGCCGAGCACGTCGTGGGTACTAGACCTGGACCTTGTTTTCCCAGTGCAGGACCCCTCCCTTGGGTGGCCTTTGCTTGGAGACCCCCTCATCCCGGCCAAGATGGTCCCTGGGCTGTGCCGAGTCTGGGGCTCAGTTTCCTTGTACATAAAATGGGAAAATTAAAACCCACCTTGGATATTTGAGGATGACCCAGGAAAACATATGGGAAGTGCTTGGGACAGCGTCTGGCTCAGCGTGGCTTTCCCTGGCCATCTGAGCTGCCTCTCCCCTCCCCTCCCCGACTGAGGGTCTGGCTCAGGGCTGAGCACCCAGGAGATGTTTAAAATCCAGGTGTTGAAATGTGGGGAAAGAGCAGGAGGGGGCTGCCCAGGTGGGCTCTGCCTCGGAGCCAGTGATAGTTATGTCAGCTCACAACTGCACTCAGAAACACCGATTCAGCACTCACTTCTGAGTGCAAAGCTCTGCGGGGCTGGGCGGCTGGGGTGCAGCCAGGGAGAGGGGAGCAGGGAGGTGGTGGGGGAAAGAGGGAAAGAAGACACACAGACACAGAGGGATAGAGGCTGAGAGAGAGAGAAGATGAGACATACATAAAGAGACCCGAAGGGAGAGACTGGCAGAGAATGAAACAAAGACAGAGCGATGGAGAGAAATTCAGAGTTTAGAGAAGCAGAGAGCCAGGAGAGAGGGCTGCACGCTCAGGAAATGGAGAGAGACAGAGAGAGAGAGAGAGAGAGAGAGAGAGAGAGAGAGAGAGAGGGGAGAGCGGGAGAGAGAGAGAGACAGGGGAGAGAG
>NW_006781396.1:2409842-2435316 GCF_000442215.2 Lipotes vexillifer | reverse complement strand
CTCAGGAAATGGAGAGAGAGAGAGAGAGAGAGAGAGAGAGAGAGAAAGAGAGAGAGAGAGAGGGGGGCCGGCCAGGTCCCCTGTCCCCTGACAGAGCGACCCTCCAGAGGGCCAGTGGGAGACTTCCTTTTGAGTGAAGGCCTTTTGAGGCTGTTGTTTTCCTGGTCAAAGGCCATACCCATTCATGATCCTAACAAGGGCTGGTGAGGGAGCCTGCAACCCGGGGCTAGCAGCCGAGGAGTGGGCTGTGACCTGATTGATGGGGGCTCTGTGGGCCCTGGAGCTTCGTGGCAAGCGGGGCTACCAGCCCCTGAGAGGGGCCACCCCTGCCACGGCCCGTGTCCTCTGGCCATTCAGGGAACACCGCTGAGTGCTGGAGCCCTGGTGGGAGGGCTGAGGTGGCACACAGAAGGGACATTTGTGAACGTACACAGCCAGCCAGCCTCGCCGTGAAGGTAGAAGGAGGGGGTGAGTGACCAAATGTCTGAGTCTCTCTGGGATGGAAAAGTCCCTAGGCTGACGCTTTCCCTCTGGTCTTTGCCGTGGGGTGTGTGTGTGTGTGTGTGCGCGCGCACACGTGTGCTGGGGTAAGCTGTAAGCCAGCACATGAGGTTACAGGGTTGCCTGTGGGGAGAGAATTCTAGGAACTTTTCTCCACACCCCAAAGGGAAGCAGGAGTGTGTCTCTTTGGATCCCTTATTTGATCTCAGCCCTCTATTGCCCCAGAGAGACTTCTGACAGATTTGTTTATACTGAGATGCTAGGAAATTAGGTTGTAAGTTCCTCTAAAGAGGGCAGTTTTTAACCCAAAGGGACACTTCACTTATGGTGGAATGACAGGCAGTGGGAAGCTGGTGGGGAGAGATTTAGATGGGAGGTGCTCTCTCTGGCTCCCATTTCCCACTGGAATCTCTTCCTCTTTATCTTAACTGGAGGTTCTTGGCAGGTGGGGGCCATTTCTTCTGCTTCTTCGTTGTCCCCCATCAGGGTCAGTGAGCCCCTCTGCCCTCACCCAGGGGGCTCCCTGTGAGTGGCAGGGATGGAACAGTCAGCACAGCCTTTGTACCCATGAACCACATCACCAAGCAAGACCCCAACCAAGGTATGAGTCCTGGCTGTGGGTGGCTTGCTGTGTGATCTTGGGCAAGTCATTGCCCTCTCTGGGCCTCTACTGCCCACCTGAGTAAGGCAGGGTTTGGACCAATGGTCTTTGAAGGCCCCTCCAGCTGTGGTGATCAAAGGTTCTGGGTCTTTGACCCTCCTTGGGTTGCCAGTCAGCACCTGGGCTAGGCTCTGAGTGCAGCAGGACAAGGTGGATGGACTCCAGATGACCCAGTGGCCCTAGGCCAGCCAGGCAACCAGACTCCTCCATTCAGAAATAATGGGCGAGATCTCAGAGCTGGAGGCCTATAGATTCTCTTGTCTGACTCCCTTGGTGACAGATAGAGAAACCAAGGCCTGGGTAAGGGGTGGCTTGCCCAAGTCCCTCCGCATATTAGCCTTGGGTAGGAACTAAAAATAGGCCTCCTACAGCTCTGTGCAGTCGGTTGGGTCTTAGGGGTAAATCCTAGTGGGCTCCCTGATAGAGGTGAAAGCTAAGGTAGGCTCCAAAGGAAAGTGTGAGTGGAGAGTTATCTTCTAGGGAGAGGCTCCAGGGGAAGGAAAAGGGGTTGGATTGTTTACCTGTCCTTGGCCTGTGTGCCTCCTGCATCCTGGGGTTCTAGAAGCCCGGGAAATGGCTGGTGTCTGAGTTGGCCATTCTGCACTTGGTCCCTGGTGTGCAGTGATGGAAGACACCTCTCCCTGTGCTGTGGGCTGCCCCTGGACCAGCCGCTGGACTGGGCTGGACACGGCTGTAAATCACCCATGGAGCCGGGCTGGTGGAGACGGTTTATGCATCTCAGGCATCTACCCTGCAACTCAGAACGGGCAGTAACACGTCATTTTAACGAGGTTGCAAATTTCCTCGTCACCCAGGAGGTTGACAGGCATGGCCATCACCACCTGACTTATCCCAGGCCACTCCAGGGAGTGCGTGCAGTAGGCAAGAGGGCCACGGGCCCAACTAACCAGACCCGGGAGAGAGGTGGAACTGGCTTGACTTTGGGCACGCCACCCACTTCCCACTTTGCCTCACTCTGCTCTCCAGGCATCTCTCCCCTTTGGCAGCTGATCCCACTGTCCTTGAATATGCTGTGTGCATTTTCCTCTCCAGATCTCCACTCACACTGCTCCTGCCACTGGAGCACCTCTTCTTTCCTTTCAACTATTCCTCTTTCAAGGCCTAGGTGAAGACCTCTGCCTTCAGGAAACCTCCTGTGGCCAGCCCAGCCATAACCCTTAGACCTCTGGGGAGGTGATCCCCATTTGCTTGCTAACTCTAGTGGGGGCTGTCTGGAGCATGAGGACAGAAGGACTGGGAAGGCTACATCCAGGCGCAGCTGGAAAGAGGTGTGTGATTGATTAGTGATGTCTGCCAGGGTCAGGGAAGAGAAGACTAGTCCCTCACGTTTGCTTCCCTGCAGATGCATCTGGGCCATGTGGCCATTTATCTTAACAATTGCGCACGTGTTGATGCTAAACTTCTCTCCTTTCTTTACCCTCTGTCTACCCAGGGGAGACACGAGTTCTTGATGGCAGGCACCCTACCCACGCTTTCTCTGTGTCCCTCATAGTGTTAGGCACACGTGAAGACACAACACACCCTAGACAGATGGAGGGGCAGTGAGTAAAATGCTGTCACTTTCCCTGGAGCTGGGAAATAAGTCATGGGGCATCAGAGCCATTTACAGAGGAGAGACCTGGGGGTCCCAAAGTGGGAAAGCATTTTCTCAAGATCCCAGAGGGAGTGAGTTCTGGAAAGGTCTTTGCTGGGCACTAGAGGTTGCTGTAATGCTGAGGGGTGTTTCTTAGACCGGTGGGGCAGGGCCCAGCATCCAGCCAGGCTTTGGGATCCCTAGGCTGCCTCCCTGGCCCCTGTAGATGCTCCTCTTTTTCTCATCTGAGACTCTGAGAACATTCATTAGTGCAACATCCTCCCACATGTGGGAGCCACACCTGTCATTATCCCCATTTTACTGATGGGAAAATGGAAGGAGCATGGGGTTCATGGCTAGACCCCAGGGCCCAGCCCACCCAGCAGGTTGGTGGTGGTTGAAGTGGCTCTGGTTCCAAACATAGGTGGTGTCAGCTCAGGCCTGTCCCCAGGCTGGTCAAAGAGGCAGGTCTCCTCTTATGGACGCTGATGCAGAGGGTGAGTAAGAAAGTCACTTACAGGCCATTAGTTCTGAGCCCCTTGTGATCCAGATGGAGAAAATGAGGCCCAGAAAAGGTCAGGGGTTGACCCCAGGCCACACAGCCTGTCCATTCCTGACAACCAGGTCTCACAAGGAATGCAGAATAGAGGGTGAGCCGAGCTGTGTGTCTGGGCCCTCACTGGGGTCTCACTCTGCCCAGACCCTAAGACACTGAAGAGAGGGACCCGCAGAACTCCTGCTCTGGCAGCCTGTCCTGGCCAGTGTGGCACTAGTACACGCCTTGCTCTCCTACCAAGTCAGATACTTTGACATCCTTCCCATCCTGTGAGGGTAAGGAGAGCAAGCCCTAGACCTGGGGAGGCCAAGCAGCATGCAGACCAGGCTACAGGCCTGGGGCTCAGAAGGGATGCCTGGGGCACCCGGTCTCTGAGCCTTGCTACCTCATCCCCAAAATGAAGCGGGATCAGGGCACCTCTGCAGGCTAATCCAGCTTCAAGTTCTCACTATGGTGGAAATGGCTGATAGTAGAACCTTTCCTGAAGCCATGTTGGCAGGAAGGGGGAGGGAAAGGCTGAAGGTGGGAACAGGGTGCTGGGGTTCTGAGATATGGGTCATGATGTGGTCCAGAGAACAGGTCTGGGGGCCAGACACTTCCCCTGCTTCTGAGCTCCTCCCAGGCTGGCCTTCGTCTTCTCCCGCCTCTCCCTCCGTCTCTCCTCGCCTCCTCTGTTCTCCTGCCGCAGCTGTTAATTCAGTCCTCCCCTCAGCGTGGAGCGCCATAAAGAGCTGGCCTTCAGCCAGATTTGCATTGGTAGTTTATTGATTTAATTAAGCAGGGGCTGTAAGCAGCGCCCCCCCTCCGTGGTGTGAGCCGGGCAGGGGCTGGGCCGGGCACCTGCGGGGCGGCTGACGGGCACTAGAGACCCAGGGAGGCTGCTGATATCAGGGCAGCCTGATTCAGGGACCTGTGCTTCTTGTGACCTTTGTCCCTTTTGGACTCTATCAGAAGTGACATCGCAAGTGGCAGTGACAGCTTAATCAAGCCCAGAGAATTCTGCCGGAGAGATGGGGCCTTGTTGGGCAGCGGGCAGAGTGAGCCCCGGCCCCAGCTCAGCAGCACCTCCTCCTGCACATGCCCCGCCCAGCGCCCCGGGAAGGCTGTTCTTTTGTCCTCTAAACGGAGCCGTGGTTCCGGAGGCCTGTGGCGTGCTCCCCGTGCCCAGTGTTGCCTGGCATCTCCAGATGCCATCGTGGAGCAGGCATTTGCTGTGTCTGCAGAAGAGGCAGGAGTGACTTTAAATGACCTCCATGCTCCCCACCCCTCCCTGACCAGGGAGCTCTGGCCAGGGGGACCGTGTGGCCTTCCTCCCAGCTGCCTTCTCCTGGCCTCCATCTTTCGGGATGTAAGTAAAGTTTGGAGTCAGCATTATCTGAGGTCACTTCTAACTCCTTGGTTGTCCTTCCTCTTGTGCCCAGGGAGCTGTTCTTATGCCATGAGTGCTAGGCACTGGGCTGGGGGATTCTCACACTGCCAGGGTCAGCCAGTCCTCATTCCAGCTTTGGAAAGTGGGCAACCTCATCCCTACCTTAGAGATGAGCAACTCAGGAGAGGCTGAGTTACCTGCCTCAGGCCACACAGCTCCTAAGTGGCAGACCTTCTTGGTTTGAGCCCAGCCAGTTTTAGGAGGGGTGACAGTGATGTTGATGGATGTTTCCCGTGGCATCCTCCCCACCCTATTGCCACATCAGCCCCTCCAGTCAGTCACAAGACACCTCCCTCCTCCCCAGAGCTGGAAGAAAAGGTCTGCGTCAGGGGAACAGGAAGGACCCTGGGGGACAGAGATGCTGCAGGCAGGCAGCCTTTGGTCCTGTCCTTTGGCGAGGAAGATGGAGACCCTTGTGGCCCAAGTTGGCCACATTTTCCGCAGGGAGCCAGGAGGCTGGGCAAGGGGTGGGGGTCTGCAGAGTGGCATCTTTTCAGGAGTGGGACTGTGTGCAGGGGACAAGCCTTGGTAGCTCAGAGCCTGATGGACCTGGCAGGGTCCTTGAGGCCCACTGCCCAGATAAGAACACTGAGGCCCAAGGTCACACAGTCTGGGTGGCAGGCGGGCACAGGCACCTGCCCCACAAGCCTGTGTCAGCAGCGTCTGTCTCATGAGTTCACAGCTGCTGGTGATGATCTGTTCCATCTCCCACCCTGACACCTTCTGCCACCCCACCTGCTCTGCCTCTCTCTATAGCTTTCTCAGTTTCTCTGCGTCTCTGACTCTTTCTCTCTCCTCCCTTGCTCATTCTCTGAGTCCCTCAGAATTGGTCATCTCTGCCCCATCCACTGGGCAATGCCAAACTCTCCAGTGCCCAGGACCCCGAGGGAGGTGTAGAGTTGACCGTGAAAGGCCAGGCTTGGGGACTGCAGGGCTGGGGGCTTTGCCATTCCCTGGCTGACCACCCTGAGCTTCCGCCTCCTCATCTGTAAAATGGGAATAATAGTTCTCACCTCAGAGGGCCATTGTGGGACTGAGGGCTGAGGACAGCCCGGCACCTTCCAAGGCCCCCTCTTCTCCCCACCTGGGTTCAGAGTTACTGCCACGGTCATCCAACCTGCCCATTCCCCAGCTTGGACGTGCCCAGGACTCCTGGGCAGCCCTGAGAAGGTACAAATTCCCAAGCCCCATTCTCCCAGCTCACTTGTGCCCAGTCGGTTCCACCACGCTGTATCCCTGCCAAGTTGTCCCTGAGAAGCTGTCATCTACCTCTGGTGTGTCATGATGGTTAACAGGGTAGGCTAACAGACTGGGGTCCTGGAGCCACCACTCAATTCTCCCAGCCTCAGCGCACGTCTGTAAAATAGGAAGAACAAAGCACCCTTCCCAGGCTTGATGAGAGAGCTCCTGTAAAGCCCTCGGCATAGGGCCTTCTGTGGACATCAGAAGCCTCAACAAATGGGGCTGGCTATTCTTGCTGAACTCCGCCAGGGTCAGGGAGCTCAAATCACCCCACCCCGCCCGAGACTGCTCAGAGAGCTGGGGTGGGATAGGAGGGGGTGCCCATTCTAGATGACGCCTTAGCGTGTTGAAATGCTTCAGGGCCCCGAGGAATCCTTGCCTCTGCCTACTTGTCCTTTTTCTCCTTCCAGAAGCCACCCCCACCTGCCCACGCCGCTGACTTCTTCCTCTGGCCTCTTGCAGCGTGACTGCCTAAGCCCACACCTGGCATCTGTTTCCTGCTGGTTTGCTCATATGGTCTCTCACCTGGGGTGTCGCAAAAGCCTCCCAAGTGACTGTCCTGGCTCTCCCCTGCCCTCTCCATTCCATTCTCCATCTTCATCTGGAAAGATTAAAAGAGAGCATTTTATTGGAGCATTTCTTAGTGCTCGAATCTTAAATGTGTAGTTCGGTGGATTTCTGCATGTGTATACACCATGTAAATGTCCCATCGATTGACATACAGAACAATTCCAACAGCCCAGCAGGTTCCCTGTGTCCCTTTTCCAGTCAATAATCTCCCTGGAGGTAACCAGTATTCACACTTTAATTCCCAAAGTTAATTTCATCTATCCTTGAGCTTCGTTTAAATGGAAGCACATAGCATACAGTCATTCTGTCTGCCTTTCATTCAGCGTCGTCTGTGAGATCCAGGCACACAGTTCCCTGTATCAGGAATTAGTTCTTTGTCATTGCTGTGTAGTATTTCACTGAATGGGCATGTCATCAATTATTTCTCCACTCTCCAGTACATGGACATTAGAGTTGTTTTCAGTTTTTGGCTGTGATGTCCATTTTCGTACACATCCATGGCGGTCATTGGCTTTCACTTCTCTTGGGTAAATAAATACCTGTGAGTGGAAGTTTGATCATCACACAGGCATGTGTTTAGTTTCAGTAAATACTGCCAAACAGTTTCCCAAGGGGTTGAACCAATTAACACTCCCACCAGCAATGTATGAGCCTTCTGGTAGTTCCACATTCTTGTCAACCCTGGGAGTTATCATTCCTTTTTAATTTTAGCCATTTTGGTGGGAGAATGATGGCATCTAACTGCAGCTTTAATTTGCATTTCCCTAATGATTGATGAGGTTGAAAACTTTTCACATGCTTATTGGGTAGCCAGAGATCGTCTTTTGTACACTAAGTCTTTTGCCAGTGTTTTTTTATTGGGTTGTCTGTGTTTTTCTTGATGTGGAGATTTTTTTCTTTCTTCCTTTTAAAATTCTGGATTTGATTAATCTATTGGTTATACGCACAGGAAATGTGCTTTTCTATCTTCATCACCCACTTCCCGTCCTCTCAGAACCCCTCCTTGCCACCACTGAGCCTTTGAATGTGGGGTGCCCTCTGACAGGTGGAATCTCCCCCTCTTCTCTGCCTCACTGGGGCTTGCTTTTCAAGACCTAAATCAAACTCCACCTCCTCTAGGAAGTTGGCCCTTCTTGCTCCCTGCTCCATAGTTAATATCCCCTGTGTTTTGTATGCATCAGAGCCCATAGCCCATCGGAGGCAATAAATGTATACTGAGGGGCAACTGGCTTCTGTGTGCATCTCTGGGGCAGGATGGTGTCTTCTTTGTCACAGCTGCCCTATACCTCACACGATGCTGGTTCTCAATCAACTCTTATAGTAGGTTTTCAAAGGTAGGATGGAGGCATAGCCCAGTTTGCCTGCAACGGTCCCAGTTTATACCTATTGACACAGCATGGTTATGATAGCCCCTCCTGGAAGCCCTGAGGGGAGGGGAACAGGAGGGGTGCCAAGGGAATGATGGGGAAGAGAACATTTGTTTCAGGGACAGACCTAGGTCTAGTGCTGACCTGCTGCCAATATGCTATGTGCTCTCAGGTAAATCTCTTAACCTCTATGCCTCAGCTTCCACTTCTGTGAAATGGGGAGAATGAATCTTTCATCCCCTGTGTCTCACCGGGTGGTTATAAGGATAGATGAGATGCCAGATGAGCGTGTGACGGGAGCACAATGCAGATGCACCAAGAAGCCACTCCCGCCCTCAGGGAGCCTCTACCTGGGAGGGGAGATGTTAGGCACCCCCGCCCTGCTGAAGTCATGTGAGAAGGGAGGGGCCCTGGGAGAGGGGCACTGAGCACGCTCAGAGGCAGCAGAGGCATGTCCCTGTGGGGGCAACCTGGCAGGATGTTAACATCAGTTAGATCCAGGTGGTGGCTAAATGTCCTTTTTTGATTGCTCAAAACATTTCATAATCATAAAAATTTTTAATTAAAATATAAAAGCATAGGTTGGGCCCTTCCAATCCTGTGGGTGCTTGTGAGGAGCCCCCTTCTGTTGCTCCTTGGAGCATCACCTATCGATGGGGCCGGGCACTGTGAGGGGCTGCCACCTGCACCACGTGTAGGACTCGGCTCTGACAAAGGAGGACTCACGCCCCGTGTGATTAGTCCACACGCTCCCTCGGATGCCGCCTGGCTGAGGACAGGTGTGCTTGGGGTTGAGGGACAGTGACTCAATGCCTGGGCGCTGCTGCCGAGAGCCAGGTGCCAGGCCTGGGGAGGGGGCGGAGGTGGGAAGTGGCAGAGGCGAGCTCGGCTGACTTCCAGAGTCAGGGTCAGGGTGGGGCCCCTTAGAGGTCCGAGTCTCATTGCACAGATGGGGAGACCGAGACCCAGAGGGCAGACAGGACTTGATCCACGTCACATGGGAAATTCTAGGGGCCAGACTTCCCCACTGACTCCACTTCCCACCTGCCCCACGCTTGCCAGGGGCCAGGAGGCATTTTTCTGACTTCTGCTCAGGTTTCAGAAGCCTGACGCTACCTAGTAAAACCCACACACGTGGGGCGACCTCTGTGTCTTGGCGCTGGGCGTCCCTGAACGGAGAGCCTCGGTCACGGGGAGTCATGGGGAGTCTGGGAGGCCGAGCGGGCCGCTGCGTTGCTGGCGCTGGTCACCTGGCTTCCAGATAACAATTAACAGCATCTCTCCCCAGCTCCCCAGTCAGGGCCTAGAGGTTGGTGCCCTGAAATCGGCCACGACGGTAGTACTGACACCAGGGAAATCGACGAGTGGTACAAGGCAGAGTGGTTCCCTGGATGCTGAGCTGCACATTTACCAGCACACCACTGCCTGGGCCCCATCCCCCTCCAACACGCAGCTCTACTTTATCTGTTCTTTACACTGGGTTCTGGGTGAGATTTCATCTGAAGGAAGGTTTAAAAATTTTTTTGAAAATCATTCTTTTGAACCATTCTGTTCGTTTTCATCTGTCCTGGGTGTGCCAAGGAAACCTACATGTTATGGACTAACCTGGGCTAATGTGTGTGTCCTGAACTGACCCTGATTCTGGGCTATCCTGGGCTAGCGGGTGTTCCAAGCCAACCCAAGTACTCTGGGCTACCAAGTGTCTCTGGGCTAACCCTGGCTAATGTGTGTGTTCTGGGTTAATAGGTGAGTCTGGGCTAAGCTGTGAGCGAGCTCCAGGCTAGCCTGGGCTGACACATGTATTCTGGCATAACCTGTGGGTACTGGGCTACCCCGGGGACTTGTTCCAGACTAGCCTGCAGGGCCTGAGGGGGTCCTCATTCCTCTCCTGCAGACAAGCACAAGGATAAGAGCTCTGGTCCCTATGCCCTCCCAGTTTTCCGTGGTGGGAAAGAGGCCCTCAGTTTTCCTTCTGATAAATGAGAACGACCAGAGGTCAACAATGCACTTGGAGCTCGGTCGGGAGCAGTCACCTCAAAGGGCCTCAGGAGGACCAGAGCCAGCCTTCTCCTGGGCTCGTGGGTGAGGGGGAGGCCCGGCCAGCTCCTGTGGGGGGCAGGCAGGACTGGGCTGGGTGGTTGAGGGACAGCGGGGCCATTGTGGGCTCTGCGGAGGAGGACAGGCAAGAGGAGGGCTCCCTGCCCTTCCCGACTCTTCCTGCAGAAGGAAGGTGGGGACCTCGTTTAAGACTTGACTCCATGCCCAGCCTCACCAGGAACTATATCCTCGAGGAGGCCTGGCATTCATGCACAGCTCTGTGTCAGCCAGTGTCACCCCGGGCCACCCATGGTTTTGGGGCATGGAGGATCATCTCCCCAGTTGACAGATGAGGCAACTGAGGCTCTGAGAGAAGAGTCAGGGCAGAGTCCCAGGTGCCCCTAGCTTTGATGCCAGTTCTTCCTAGACTCTGTGGCACCTCTCAGAATGCCTGTCCACGTGACCTCCCTCTGCCCTTGGTCCAACTTCCTCTGCCTCCCCTGGGGCACCGAGGGCAGAGCTACTGTGTCCCCTCTCTTGGTAACTTCCCTTCTGCCCCAGACTGAGGGCCCGCTTTCTTGGGCCTCTGCTGGGCCTGCTGGGAGAGAATTCCCTCCAGCATGTGTGCCCTGTGGGTGCCGCCACATCGTGCTGGCCAGATACAGCGACAGCAGCATCATTGCCCCCAATACCACTGAGAAGGCCAGTGCTGACCTCAAAGTGCTAACCATACCCTAAGTTAGGGACACCCCTCAGCCATCTCCCCCATTGGGCACATCTGTCCTTCCCACCTTCCTCCAATCAAACCCACTCGTTCCATCTGTCCTTTAGTACCTAGCTCCTGAGCCCCTCCTGAGGGTGGGTGCTGTGTACGCCAGGCAGATGCCGCCCCTGTCCGCCTGCAACTTGCAATTCCTGAACCCACTCCAGCCTTGCTTCTGCCACTGCCTCTACGTGCAAGACTCTCTCCTCATCCCCTCTTCCAGGAAGCCTTGCCTCACATGGTCCCCTTGAAAACAGCTCCCTCACTCACTGGGTGCCCTCCTGGCAACCCCAGATCACTTCCTAGGATGGATGGGTCTAGAAACACTCTGGTCCATGTGAGAGTTGGGTCCACTCCAGGCTGAGATCCTTCAATCCATACCCTGCCTCTGGGAAGGCCAGCACTGCTATCGAGGCCACAACAAAGGCCCTTCTCCCATGTTGTCTGGGCCGGCCGGGGCTGGCACAGGGGTCTCTACACCCACCAGTTGTGCAGGACAGAGCAGCACCTGGGGACCGTGGAGAGACAGGCCGTCTGAGCCTTGTCTTTATGGGTGGGACTTTTTGCACCCAAATCACCAACCTGTCCTAGTGCTTCCGTTTCTGGTGTCTCATTCACCCCTCATTCCCCCTGTTTGGCCAGAGTTGGGGATGGGTGGGCAATCCTGTATGGAGGAGTACAGGGTCCTGAAGGGCGGGCCTGCCCACCCTCACCCCCAGCTCCCACAGAAGAGGGGCTCCTGGTGGCCCTCAGGATAAAATCCTGACTGCCTCCAGAGGCCTGTGAGGTCAACAGGGTCTTACCCCTGCCTGACCCTCCAGTCTCGGCTCGTAGCACACACCCCACCTCTGGGCCCGCTCCCCTGTCCTCGGGCTGCCTCCCCAAGCTCCCCGCCGCAAGTCTTTCCCTTCACCTCTCCCTATCCTCTCTTCCTCCAGAAAACACAGCCTCAGCTTTGAAAGGGAGGTGGCACAATGACTTCTGAGCTCGAGGTTATAGGCCTCCTGGGGGGCCTGCCCCTCCAGTCTCGGCTCGTAGCACACACCCCACCTCTGGGCCCGCTCCCCTGTCCTCGGGCTGCCTCCCCAAGCTCCCCGCCGCAAGTCTTTCCCTTCACCTCTCCCTATCCTCTCTTCCTCCAGAAAACACAGCCTCAGCTTTGAAAGGGAGGTGGCACAATGACTTCTGAGCTCGAGGTTATAGGCCTCCTGGGGGGGAAGGAGGGAGAGGAGGGCTGGGGGGAGACAGAGCAGGGGAGGGTTTGGAAAGGCAGAGAGAAGGTCCGGGAAATGAAGTTTGGGCTGCGTTGTAGAGGGCTCTGGATGTCAGCACAGACAGGGGTTGCTTCATTCCACTGGGAGCCATTTAAGGTTGATGAGCAGGAGACGGACATGACAGGGCAGGCCTTGGGGGTCACTTAGTGGCTACGAGTAGGAGAGGGGCGGACCCGGATGTGGAGACTAGGTTATGTCCACGCTGGGGTCTGAACATGGATTCAGGTTTTGGGGTGACCTTGGGCTTCAGTTTCCTTTTCTGTCAGGTGAGTAATCATCCTAACCTTGTGGAAAGAGACCGTTTTTTGTGGGCCTTGACCTGCCTCATCTTCTCTGGACACCATGGCCTGCAATTCCGACACTGGCCGCTAGGTGGAAGCCAGCTCCCAGGAGCCCCACCTGCAGCCCCAAGCCTGGGCCGGGGGGGCTTTCCCCCTGAGGGGACCAGGCTCAGTGCTGCCTCATCCCAGCCCACTGTTTTTTGGTGGAATCTTCTCTCCTTACCCACCCACCAGCTCCAGTCCAGACGGAGGCGTCGGGGACCTTGGGGCCCAGAGGGGAGGCCATGAACGAGAAACTTGCTGTCCACACTGCCCATGTGGGAGCCTCTCTCTGGGACGGCTCAGCAGGGGACAACTTGTGTAGGGTTGCCAGATGTAGCAAATAAATACACTACCTGGGACATAATTATGCTCAAAATTGTTCATCATTAATCTGAAATTCAAATTCGTCTGGCAACCCTGGCCCTGTGGCACCGGCCATCCTGGGGGGGACAAGCCCAGTCATTCACACATCCGCACTGAGCACAGGGCTGAGGGCTGTCAGAGAGGGAGCTGACACGAGGTGGGCCAGACCCAGCTTCAGGTCACAGTCACTTTCCCCCGGATGCTTCTCCATCTATCTGTCCACCCATCCATCCACCCATCCATCCATCCACCCACATCTCTGAGTCACTCCTTGAGGACTGGCTAGGCTCTGAGGACATAGAGACTACCAGCCACCGTCCTCACATTCTCATGGGCTCTATTTCCGTCTTTCTAGTTCCAGCCCACCTAGCTTCTCTCTGGAGCCTTTGCAGAGCCTGGTGGTGGAGCCAGATGGCATCCACCATTCCTGCCTGCTCTGAGAGCTGTGCCCACCATTCTGGCTGGACACATACACTCCACTTGCCCCCTCACTGGACTGGGGTGTTCAGAGGGCTGGGGTGGCTCAGAGTGTTGGCAAGTGCACCTTTACCGGGTAGTCGTGCGCATGAGTGGGGCCAGGAAGATCAGGGAAGGGAAAGGGGAAACAAGGGCTGAGGGAGGCCCGTCCTGTGGGCAGGTCCAGAGGAGGGGCCTTCCACGTGGAGACACCGTCTGTCTCTCCTCACCTCCCCGGGGAACAGGGCGCTCAGGACTCAGAAGGCCAGCTCAGGGATGCCTCCTGGAGACCAGCCTCATCTCCTGCTCCCACGATGCAAGATGTGGAAACTGAGTCCCAGAGAGGGGCAGTGAGTGACCCAAGGCCACACAGTGTCCTGCTCCCGACTGAGCCTGTTGCCCTGTGCCCTCCAGTCTCTGATCTGCTCTAGCTCTCGGGCTCCATGAGGCACCTTCTGTCCCCCGGGAGTCCCCAGCAGGCCCTAGACTAGGCCGTCTGCAGTGATGCAGCCTGGTGTCTGAAGAGCTGTCCTCATCAGCCCTCCTCACCCGGAAGAAGATTCATGACGCAGGTGAGTTAGTTTAAAGGAACCTGCAGTCTTTTCATCACCTTGATGGCTACAATGGATTTTGTTTCAGGGAGTATCTGTAAGACTTTAATTAAATCAGGAACTCAGGCCCCGCCAGCTTCCTTGCTGCTTATCAGCTTCTTAAGGCCGTGATTCATTACCCAGGATTATTTTTTTTCATCCCTGAAATAATCTTTAAAGGCCTTCTATCATGGAGATTAAAGCCATAAGTCATACACGCACACGTGGATGCTTTCTTTTTGTCGGCACACGGTGGCGTAGAGCCACCCAGAGGACTGGGTCACGTGCTGCCCAGGCTTCCTCGGTGCCTGGGGACCCTCTGCTGTCCAGGCCAGGGAGAGGAGCAAGTGGGTGTGGCCCCCTGGCTGGGCGGAGTTTTGGCTGGGGTTGTGAGTGCTGGGGTAGCCTGGGTGGGTGGGAAGTAGGAGGGAAAGGAACTCAGCATCGGGCTTCCCCTTTCACCAAGGACGCCTGACGTCCTGGCTCAGAAAGGCCAGGCCTGTCACACA
Source organism: Lipotes vexillifer (assembly GCF_000442215.2). Lineage (NCBI taxonomy): Eukaryota > Metazoa > Chordata > Mammalia > Artiodactyla > Lipotidae > Lipotes > Lipotes vexillifer. The sequence goes on along the minus strand of NW_006781396.1, from coordinate 2,421,081 downwards.
TCACCCGCTACCCTCACCAACAAAATACAAAGGAAAGCAAGGGACGGAGAGACTGACTGAGCTGCTCTCTCGACCTGCGGCTTACCTTTTCCTCTTACTCTTCATCCTTTGCTTGGTGACTTTTCTCCTTCCTTCACTTAACAAACATTCACTGGCCCTGCAGTGGGTCGCTGTCTCTTCTGGGTGCCGTTCAGGGCAAGAGATGGATGAGAGACCTTTTAGGGATACAGACAAGTAGTGAGTGATGACACTACATTTATTTCTCTCTTCGTCTCTTTGCCCCCAGGTACCCCCTTCCCTATCTTTCTCTGTCTCTGTCTCTCAAACCAGAGAAGCAAGGCTTTCTTTTCTAGTGAGGCAGGATTGTTACCGGAGGTAGTGGCCCTGGACTCATCTTGAATTGGTCACCGTGACTCTCCCTGGGCCAGCTTCCCTGGGGCACAGGGGTCTCAGCTCAGGTTCCCAGGCCCTTGAGGATGAATGAAGTCCTTGGTTCAGCCTCTAATGGGGATAAGGGCAAGCAGGGGCATGGAGAGAAGAGGGCGGCCTGCCTGGAGGATGTGGCAATGGGGCCTCGGGTCAGGCTGCAAAGAGCTTGGGCCTGGAGCATAACCTGCCTTGCCCTGGCCCCCAGGCTCTAACTCCTAGGCCTCAAGTGCCTGTCTCAGTTCTTTTGGGGGCGAACTATGAGGTGCTGAGACTCAGCTCTCGACAGACTCTTCCCATCATAGCCCTTGTCCACTGCCAAGTTCAGTGAGTTGCTAGTCATACCACAAGTGTCATGGCTTTGGAGATGCCACAGTTTGTGCAAAGTTGCTTGGAGTCACAGGTGCTGGCACGGACGGCAGGCTCCCTTGGCCTGTGGCTTTTGTGTGCATGGGAGCAGGTGGGAGCCCAGGAAGTCTCACGTGGAGCTTCCAGGTAGGTCTAACCCGGGACTCGAAATCACACCACACCTGCTGGATGCTGGCCTGGGAGCAGCCCCAGGCACTGGTGGCAGGAGTTGATCTGCAAGGGGGTGCACGTGTGAAGAAGAAATTCCATGTGTGGATGTGCTGGACAGGTATATGGGGTGAGGGGACCCGGGGAGCTGGAAACCTGGGGTGGGATGCCGCCCCTGCCCCTAGCACATGACTTTCCTTCCGTACTCTTCCACCTCCAGGCCTTGGCACAGGCTGTTTCTGCACATCTCCACCCCCATGTCTCTTGAGGTCATCCACCCATCTCATGCCACAGATCACCCAGATGAGGCCGGGTTTACCCCCCTGCGCACTATGCGCGCCCCCAGAGGCCTGAGCGGCACTGGAGTTGATTTGGGCAGGGACCTGGTGGGGCTGTTGGCCTCACAGGGCACGACCGAAGCGATCGGTTCGCTCCTGGGCCCCTCTGCCTGGCACAGGGCAGAGCCGTGTTGCAAGTTTGCCAAAGGAGAAGACGCGTCGAGGGAAGGGTGTGGGTTCCCTGAAGGGATCTGGAGACATAGAGTTCCCAAGAGGGGCTGCTTCGGGTCCCTGGTAATGCAGCATGGCCCAGACCTGGGGACAGAAGCATCCCTAGTCCACGTCTTCCCAGAACACAGCGGTCTCCGTGATGCTGAGAACCAGCCAGGCTGGCCCCAAGAAGGGATCAGATCCGACACCCCAGCTCCTTTCTCGTGGGGCCACAGGTATGGCTGGGGCATGAGCACACGGGAGAGCCCCCTTCCCTTCCCAGCCTCCCCAGCTCTTCCTGGGGTGAGGTGGGGCTGCAGGTGGAGATGGTGAGCTGGCACGCTCCAGGGGCTTCCACCACTGTGACCTCCTTCACATTGCAGGCTGGCCAGGCTGGTGGACATTTATATTTATATTGATTAGTGTCACACATGAGGCCTTCATTTTCTGAAACGAAACTCTGAAATGTATGCAGAATTTTTCATATCCAGGCCATCCTGATTTTCTGTAACATCAGCTCCGAATAGTGTGTGTGTGTGTGTGTGTGTGTGTGTGTGTGTGTGTGTCTGTGTCTGTGTGTCTGTGTGTGTGTGTGTGTTGTGTATGCGCACAAAGCCCCTGGATTTTATTAGACAGTGATTGAGTTTCAGGGGCTCTGGGTTGACCTGTGGTTCATTCAAAAGTTGGGGGTGAAGGCTGACCATGGAGAGGCAATTAGCTCGTAATCTCTGGGAGGGCAAAGGTCTCTCCTTATAACGATAGCTTCTGCTTATCAGGCACTCAGCGAGCCCTCTGTGGGGAGTGTTATATGTTATATTTCTGGACTGTATAACAACCTTGTGGCATAGTTGTTACTGCCCCATTTTATAGATGAAGGAACAGAGAGGCCAGGGTGCTTCATTCGCTCATTCACCCATTCATGCATGCACGCATTCATCAGAATCTTTATGGCGGGCGCACTGTGTGCTGGGTCCTTGCCGGGAAGTGAGGGAAGTGGCCTGAAACCCAGACCAGCTGGGACTAGACCTGGTCATTTGCTCTACTGCCGGCCTTTCCCTGCGTCACTCCCGCTCAGAAGGAGGTGCTGCAAAGGTGCTTGATAGAAGCCTGAGGATTGGCTGGGTTCACAAACCAAGGAGATGACAGTGCAGGGAGATGGGGTCCTGGGGGTGCTGGTCTTGTCACAGCTCAGAGACAGGGCCACTTGGGACTGCCCGGAGATGCTTGGAATCCAGCCCTGGTCTGGTCCCAGCCCCGAGCCACCCTCGCATGCTTCACTCCCACAAAATCCTGCCTAAAAATGGAAAAACTCAACAGTCCTTTATCTTTCTGCCTCTCCTGAGCCCTGATTCTCCCAAATCCTCTTGGTAGCAGCCCAGCCCCCTTGGTCCTTGCCTTGGATACAGCACGGTTGAGGTTCTCAAGACCTTTTTGTCGTCTTGTGTTATATCAACACAGCAGAAACAGCGGCAGCAAGGCCGATACAATAATAAAGCTGCTTATTTGTGTCAGGTTCGGTTTCATATCCCTGATCCCATTTTGTTCAATGACCCAAGGAGGGAGGTGCTTTTATCATCACGCCCATTTTCAGCTGAGGAAACTGAGCAAGGACTTTCTTTTCCCCGTGGGTGTTTCTGTGCCAAAATTTGGCCAGAATTCACTTGATACGTGGTGGGGGGCAGGAAAGCTGAAGGTGGCAGAGGCTTGTCGCTGGAAGAGCAAACTTTTGCAGTCACAGTCTTGGCATTGAAGCCTCAAGTGCTCTGGGGCTAATGAGAGCGTACCCCCCGCCCCCGCCACGTGGATCTTGTGGGATGAAGTGAGATGCTGTGTGTGTAACGCCGCCGGTACAGTGCCCGCACAGAGTAGGTCAGGATAGAAGAGGGTGAGGAGAGAGAGGAAAGGGGGCGAGACAGTGACTCCCTTGCTGCAGAAGCTAAGCTAAGAAGCGTGGGAAAATGTCCCCGGAAATTCCTGGTCCCAGCTTTCCCAGCCAGAGGGAGGAGGCCAATGGCACCATGTGCTAGGCCTGGAGCTAGGGATGTGGGGTCAGATCCCCTCCCTGAGGTGCCTTTCTGCCTTTATGAAATGGGACAGGCTGAGCCACCATCGTCCGCCTTTCCAGGGCCTGCCAGCAGCTTGAACTATGTCACAGATGTGAAAGGTCTCAGAAAAGTTCCCAGCATTGCTCAAATCAGAGGACGATTGGTGTTTCCAGTATTACCAATAATTTACTCTGTTTCACCTCTCAAATGATAGAGAAGAGACTCCTGCCAGAGGAAGCTTCCACCCCGAGATGATTCATCCCCTCACTGTGAGCTCCTGCAGCCGGCTGCTGCACCATTCCACCTGCACCCCGCACCTCCAGCCCTCTCTGCTCCGAGGATCCGATCTTGGTTGTCTCTTTGAGACCCTGGGATCCGGTATGATGGCTCCTGGAAGCCGTGACACCACCAGCTTGCTGGGGGACTGCTGTAACCTCAGGGCTTTTGTCAAATGGCTGGGGTTGCTGGGAGGGTCCAGTGTGGTGATGTATGGACCATAGAGGCTGGCATGTAGCACACAGCGGGTGCTTAAGAGAAAGTACGCCCCACTTTCTCAACTCCCCAGTCCTAAGTCTTCCCCTTCTGGAATATCAGCTTCTTCATCTACAGGATAAGTGGTTGGAACTTGAAAGGATGGCAAGGCATGAGGCCATTCTTAGGGCTACCCCACACTCTCCAAGGGGCAAGGCAGACATCACTAATCAACTGGAAGCAGCCTCAGAATCCTTCTTAACCTAGGATCCAGGAAACCTCAACCAATCAGTTCATGCAGGGTTTGAACTTCTAAGGGCTAGAACAGTCTTGATGTGGGAAGGCTCAACGATTCTACAGGGGAGAGGACCTAAAGCTTGCAGTGTGACAAGAGGAGAAAGAAGAGGTGGAGGGGAAGGGGGGGGAGGAAGATGATAATCCCTCTGTAAGCATAAGACCTGTTGCTTCTAGAGGGTGCCCTGAGATATAGGAGGGCCTGCCTGGCAGGCAGGTACAGGTTGGGGGCAGGGAATCCCAGGCCTTGGGCTCTGCACCCGTTGCCCTTTCCCAACCCTTGGCTCCAAACAGGCTCCAATGCAGGTCATCACCACCATTCTTTACTGAGGGCTCACTCTTGCCAGGCCTTGAGCTGGGCATGTGGGTCTGTGATCTCACTAATCCTCACAGCCCTCTGCATCCCCATTTTACAGAGAGGCAGAGGCTAAAACACGGTGACTCGGTTGCCAAGTGTTGCACAGCCAGACAGGAGCAGTACTGGGAGGGCCCCCGTCTGCTCCTGCTGGATGTGCTCAGGCCATTAGCCAGGTCCCTGATATCAGATGAATTCTATAATCTGTAAACGCAGCTGAGTGGCTTTTACAGAGGAATGTCGGGAAGTGATAAAAAAAAATTACCTTCGATAGATTTACGGAGCCGCTGAGTGCCAGCATCTTGCCCCCTCCCGCTTTCTCCAGGACCCACATGCAACCGGAGAGGAGGCCCAAGAAGTCTTTTGTGGCCCGGCCTTCCATCGATTTCTACAAGACAGGTTTACGGCAGCCTGGAGGAGACCAGGAATGCAAGGCAGGAGGGAGAGGGCTGTCTCGGTCTAGGGCTCAGGCGGGAGTGTGACAGGCTGGCAGGTGAAGCCTGGTGGGGTGCTAGAAAGTTCTCTGGATAGGAGGCCGACAGGTGCCTTTCTGTGGTTGTTTCTCCCCCTCCCCTTCCCCCGCCTCCACCCCATCCCCAAAGCACTGAGAATATACACGCCTGCCCCTTCTTCCTAGGTCACCACCCTTCAGACCCTTGAGGCTGAGCTCACCCCCACCCCGGGGGGCAACTGGGTCATGTCTTCTCCAGCCAATGCCTTCTAGGCCCCTCTGTTTTATCCAGCACATCAGGGATGCTCCATAACAAACAAGCTGCCTGATGTGGTGAGCTCCCCAGAGCTGGGGGCATTCAAGCAGAGGCTGTAAGAATGAGCTGAGGGGCAAGGCGATTGAGCTGGACGGCCTCTAAGACTCTTCTTCACCCTCTTTGGTTCCAGCCTGGCGCCGGCATACCTGCAAGCCACTGAAAGAGTCTGCCAGGAAGCTAGAGGGGGGTTATCAACCGGGTTTGCCCAAGACTAAGGGATTTCCAAGGATGTGGGACTCTCAGGGCTAAAATCAGGAAAGACTCTCTGTTCCTCTTTCTCTGGCAGGTGGGCAGAGGGACGAGGAACCTGCCCTCCACCAGTTTCCTGGGTGTTGTCTGCCCCAGCTGTCTGTCAGGCTGTCCCCAGCCAGGCCCCTGGCCGCTGTCTGTCACCCTGCCTGCTTCCTCCTGCCCCGGCTTGCCTGTTCCCTGCAAGGCGGAGGTGGAGGGGGTGCAGACTGGGGTGGGCTGAGGTGGGACACTCCCCCTGTTCAAGTCTGCTCTTCACAGCTGAAGGGCAGTCCTAGAGTGTGGAGGCCCCCAGACCCCTTCGGAGAAACGGAGCTGCCATTCAGGTGTCAGTCCTCAGTGGGGCTGGGCTGGGGCCCCGAAGCTCACCATAGCTGGGCTTCAGCCTTCCATGTGGCCTGGCGCTCAGCAGAGGCGGAGTGGCAGCAGATGGCCCCGGGAAGGATCCAGCAAGCTCAGACCCTGTGTTGACCTCACCACTGACCTTGCATAAACCACTGCCTCTCCCTGAGCCTTGGTGTCCTCATGGGGGTGGGAGCAAGTCCTCCCTTCCTGCCATTTGCTGTGTGGCCTGGCTGGCAGGATCTGTAGCTCTGACACCTCAGGGGATGCAGGGGCTGATTCTTAACACGAACACCCTATCACAGGCCTGGTTCTTGCGCAGCTTAGCGCGGGGTGGACCCACAGTCTTGTTCATCACACACACACTGAGCGATATGCAAATTCCCTCATGGCTTCCACATCCGGCTCTGCACCCACCCACACCCACCTCCAGGCGCCCACACCCCCTTCAGCCACACATCCACCCCTTCAGACACTCCCGTGCACCTTTATAGCCCTCCATACCTTCACACCCTCATGCACACACACATCCACCCCACCCCCGTCCCCAGAGCTACCTTCCCAGGGAAGGTGGGGAAGCAACAGAGAGAGATGACCGGTCAGGATGAAGAACTGCTGGAGAGGCTTTGCTCTGCAGCACAGATGGGACTCAGAGATTTTGGGGAGCAGCAGGGTGGGGAGGTGGGTCAGCAGGGCACCCACGCCCTATCCCCTCCGACCGAGCCCTGCAGTGGTGCCAGGGGGCCCTGCTCCCCACTCACAGCCTGGTTCCCGGCAGCGGCTGGGCGCTCTCAGCTCCACATCCCTGACCCCAAACTTTAAGCCTCTTTAGAATGCAGGAGGAAACAAGGTGGGAGAGTGGAGGTGACTGGTCCAAGGTTGCACAGAGACCAGGAAGGAAACCAGATCTCCCCTCAGAGGCTACGAGATGCACTAGAAATGTGACACGCAAAGGTTGTGTAGGGGCCTGCAGGAGGGCGGGCTTTCACCTGCTGGGGGCACCAGAACATTTTACTCACAAAGGCCAGAGGCTCCTCCAGGGGGCCATAGATCCAGGGGCCCACTGGGAGGAAGGTCAGGCGGAGCCGGGGGCCCGCAGCTCCGGCTGCTTCTCCCTCCATCTTCCTCCCCTCTCCCATCTCCCGGTCCCGCTTACCTGTTCATCTGTCTTGCTCTAGACTCTTGCTCTAGTTCTGGCCACAGCCTCAATCCAAATCCCAAAGAGCCTTGTCTGGGGCTACGGGCCCCACTGGGCCGCCCTTGGTGATAGACCACGTGATCTGCCCCAGGCTGCCACATGTTCGCTCCTGGTCCGATCAGTGCCATCTGGTGGGTGTGGGCAGGACCATTACAGCTTGACGGGGACATTGGGTAAGGCTTCCTGGAACAGGGAGTCAGGGCCCTATCTCAAAGGAGAAGCAGGATTTCAAAGAGTCGCGGAAGTTCTGTTCGTAGTTCAGGGGATGCTAGAAATGTCGGCTGGGGAATGGCCCGCCTAGAGGGCCTCTGCAGCCATGGAATGAGTCAGAGCGAGTGCGGGGTGAGAAAGGCGGGTTGAGGGTGCAGATCATGGAGGATCTGCACTGAAGGAGTGGAGAGGGAGCCAGAGTGGCTGACAGGGGCAAGGGTCACTTGGGAGGTGGTGGAGGATTAGAAGAGGGCTGTGCCTCCCCAAAGCAATGAGCGGGGGTAGCAACATCAGCTGCTGTAAAGGGGCCCAGGGAGACAATTGGGAAGCTGCTGGTGACCCTGCTCAGAGCAGCTCCCTGTGTGTGTGTGTGTGGGCACGGCCTGACTGCAGGGGTGAGGAGTGAGGGGAAGGTGAGGGGTGGAGACAGCAGGCATAGACGCCTTTGGAGGTTCATGGGTGAGAGAGGGCCCTGAGCCCTGCCTGCTATGCACCCCTGAGATGGATAGTGGGCTTGCTGCTCAGTGCCTGGCTCTCCTGGGGGAGGAAGGGGGGGGCACAGGAGGCAACAGTGCAAACAGCAGCTGCCAAAGCTCTAGGGCAAACTCATGCTGCATTAACAGGTGACATCTGTCCCGCTCTGCTCAGACCACGGCCCCAGGCACTTCTTTCTTGAATGGGCATGAACAAACTGCCATATGTCCCCTGGTGGGCAGTGGTGGTGCCCGGGCCACAAACACCGAGCTGGGGGCAGGATGACCAAAGGAATTCTGGAGTTGGAGGGGAACATGTTGATTGCTCTCAAATGTCTGAAAGTCTGTCCCTTCGAGCAAGAGGAATTCTACCTGCCCAGGGTAACTCCTGAAGGCAGAGCTAGCTCCAGAGCTGGGGAGAGTCAAGAGGCAATTTTCAGCTCAAATGTGGAAGTCTCTAGGTCAGCAGTGTCCTCCATTGGCTGTTGGGGGCACAGAGACAGCTGTGAGAGTCCTGCCACTGGCAGTAATGCAAGCAAAGGATGCTGCTTTGTCATACTTCTTGCACATCCGAGGTACCCAAAGAATATGTGGTCCAAGGGACACCCAAGAAATTCATGACATGATCTCTGCTCTTGGGGGCTGATGGTATCATCTGGGAAACTTGACTCGGACAAAACACCCAAAAGGAATTAGGGGAACGTCAAGGAGTGTCAGGTCCATTCCATGTTTCAGAAAGAACTTGGGCCCAGTTAGAACTGTCCGGCACTGGCACAGGATGTCTCGTAGACAGTAAGCAGCCTGTCCCTGGAGGAATGTAACTGGGATGGGGTAATCTTGGGCAGGGGGTACAGGAAAGGGATTCCAGTTTGGGGCATGAGGAGGGAGTTGGATGACCTCTGTGGCTCCTTGAGTCCAGAGCTCCTTGGCAGAAAAAAACACCCACAGAACTCTGAGAGGCGCACAAGGTTACCGAGGACAGAGCAGAGATCCCAATATAGCTGGCGGGAGGAAGGCGGCGGCGGGCGAGGGGAAAGTAGGTCCCCTGAACAAATGAGGTGGGGCACGAAATTAACGAGGCTGGAAAGGGCTGAGCTCAGGGACTCATTTTTAAAAACTGCCTTTTAGCAAGAAAAATGAGGGAAAGAAATTTGGGCAATGGAGATGTGATGGAGGTTGTGAATGCATCTATCGACTGCCAGCCAATTGGCCAGAGAGAGGGTCCTCCTGGAGAGCAAGGAAGAGATGCAGATCAGTGGGTCTGGGGTGACTCCTACGTGCCATGCAGGGCAGAGGGGAGCTGGCGATGGAATGCGGGTGACAGCAACGTGGGCGACCACCTCCTACCCGCACTTGCAAGGCTCTGTAGCCGGGCCATTGTGTCCCCTGCCTGCCCTCGGGCACCATGCACTGACACACTTCTCCTATCCCCAACCTCCGCTCATGCTATCCCTTCACTTGGCCGCTTTCCTTCTGTCCAGTGGGGGGGCTTGTCCTGAATGACCTCCAAGGATCCTTCTGCTTGGCCTCTTGAATGGTGGGTAGAGGGGCTGCCCGAGTCACTCCCTGGGTGACTAAGTTGCCTTCACCCTTGTCTCTTTGGCAAGAGTAGATGTTGGTGCCTTGGGGCCTTGCCTACCCTGCTCTGTTCCAGGGCAGTTGGCCTGTGGCTCCCTGGAGACAGAGGCTCTGTTGGATTCTTTCTGGTATGCCTGGACCCTGGTCTGGCCCCAAGGGCAGAGGGTGTGCTGAGCGGATAGATGAATGGATGGGTGTGGAGGATTGGGGGGAGGGTGGCTGGCTGGCTGGCTGGATAGATGGGTGGAGCAATTCAATCTGACCACCTGTATGCCATCTGGCAGAGGGCACAGTCAGCTGTGTTAGAAGGATTCTATCCTTCACTGGGTGGGGTGCGTGGAGGCAGAGGAGGAGGGGGGAGCAGGGAGGTGGTAAGGAAGGAGGAGCTGGATAATCGAGCTCAGATCTGAGCTACGGGCCGAAGAAGAGGAGGCTCCCTTCCTGCCTCTCCCCAGGTCAGGGTGCCATGGCTGCTGCCACTGGCCTCTGCCAGAGGGGGCTAAACTCTAGCAGCAGGGGCCAGGAGGGGAAACTAATTAAGAATTGGAGGCTTGGAGGCCCAGGGAGGGTAGGAGAATCACCCGGGATCACACAGCACAGGAGAGGGGCAGAGGGGAAGCAAAGCCCCCATTGTCCTGAGCTTTCTTAAGGCAGTGCCGTGGCTCTCCTGGGACAGTGCCACTTCTCTGAAATCGCTGACCCTCTTCTTTTAGGCAATTCCCATGAACCACTCTCTTCTCCAGGTATGGGAGGGCTGGAGTGGAGGTTGGTTAGGGGGACGCTGCGCTAAATCATCCCGACGGCCAGAGTCCCTCAGGCTTGGTCAGCAGAGCGGGCGGAGTATGTAGGACAGCTCTCTGTTCCCACTGTTCTGGCCCTCAGGAAATTCAGGGTCCCTGGAAGCCCCTGCTGCATCCTCCTCCCTACCTAGATGTGGAGATAGAGGTGGTGGGGCTGGAAAGGGCCCCTAGAGGCTGCCCTTTATCCGGCCAGGGTGATGCCCAGGAGCCCAGGCTGCCCCCATGCTGTGCTATGGGCCTGGGGAGGGTCCTTCTGCTCCCTGGACCAGCCCTGCTGGCCGGGCTCCCTCCTGTGGCCCTGCAGAGGTGACAAGGCCCTGAAAGAGGTACAGCCAGCTGGACTCCTCAGAGGCTGTCGCCAGGACCCCACGAGGCAGGGGGCGGAGGTAGCACAGAGGCAGCAGAGGCCCTCCTCCAGGAAAGGAGACGATCCTGGGAGGTGTGGGGGAGCCTGAAATCCAGCAGCCACTTCACACCTTGCCTGTTAATTGCCAGATTGATTGCAGATCCCAGTCTCCAGGAAGACCCCCAAATCCATCCCTCCACTCCTCCCTTCTCTGGGCTCAGGAGTTATCCTTAAAACCACAGCTGTCCCAGCTGCTTTGTTTAAGCCCCCTGTTGAAGAGCAGGCTTCGGGTTCCAAAGCAGGTCCAGGGTCCTGTGTAGGAAAAGTTCTACCCCGAAGGGAAGCATGGTAGCCCATAGGGTGTGATTGGAAGGGTGTTAAGAAGGCCCTTTTGAAAGAAACTGGGTCATTTGTTGAGACGTGGATGGACCTAGAGCCTGTCATACAGAGTGAAGTAAGTCAGAAAGAGGAAAACAAATATCATATGTTAACACATATATGTGGAATCTAGAAAAATGGTACAGACGAACTGGTTTGCAGGGAAGAAATAGAGACACAGATGTAGAGAACAAACGTATGGACACCAAGGGGGGAAAGTGGTGGTGGTGGTGGTGGTGGTATGAATTGGGAGATTGGGATTGACATGTATACACTAATATGTATAAAATAGATAACTAATAA
>NW_006781396.1:2404480-2409832 GCF_000442215.2 Lipotes vexillifer | reverse complement strand
AAAAAAAAAAAAAAAAAAAAAAAAAGAGAAGTCCCTTTTACCCAAATCCCCAACTTACGGAGATGCCCTGATGTCCATAATTCCACCATTAGGAAGTCATTCCTTTGGATAAATTAGGCCAACAGTCCAGGAGTCCAAAATGTGGAGGCACAGGAGAAGGAACAGAGAAGGCTGAACTCAGGCCCAGACCCTGGTGATGGTTGCAGGCGAAGGGGCCACCAGGAGCCGGGTAGGGTCAGTCTATGCAGGGCATGTTATTGTTCCCCAAGGAGGTACATCCCAACCGAATGGCTGGGCAGCCACTGTGTCCCAGTCCTGAGCCAAGCACAGTGACAGTCTCTAATATCAGCACAGCCTTGCGAGAGGGCACTATTAGCCCCATCTCCTAGTTTGGGACACCGTCGTGCCCAAGGTTAGGTGACTCATCCAAGGTCACATGGCTCTCACACACGACTGGGACTCGAGCTTGGGTCTGCTGCATTCCAGGAACTACTTCAAGTCTGAGGAGGCTTCTAGGAAGTCAGGAGAGCTGGACTGAGGTGGACGTGCTGAAAGGCGGACCTGAGCTCAAGCCCTCCACAATGCCAAGAAGCCAAGGCAGTGAGGTTCTTCAATCCGTTGATGTTACAAGCCAGGCACACCCAGCCTTGGGCTTCTGGCCTCAGCTTCCCTGACATCCTGCGAGGGCTCAGAGCCCCACGGGTGGGAGGGGCTGGAGGCAGTTCTGCAGCCTCAGCCCAGCTTCGGCTCACAGCTATTCTTTCATGGCCTTAGAGATGCGGGCTCTGGGCAGGGCCACTCTGGGTCAGCTCTCGTACTTGGGGAAATGACATCATTGCTCATCCCCTCTTTGCGTGGACCTGATTACAAATACAGCACTCTGTGTTCCCACAGCCATCAACAAGGGCCTCTTCCTGGTAGCATCACAGATGGACAGAGACATCCTCCCCCAGCCCCTGTGCCCAGTAAGTGGCTGAAGGGGCTCCCTGAGGTCAGCATGTTCCTTTCAAGGTGTGTCCTTACTTTGCCAGCCTGCTGTGTGTGTGTGTGTGTGTGTGTGTGTGTGTGTATGTGTGTGTATGTGTAAGTGAAGCAGCAACTGTGAAAAGTTTGGTGCAGTTCCCAAGGGTCTTTGCTCAGCCTGTTAGCCTCATGAGAGCAGGGCCATGTCTGTTTGGACCTCTCTCTCCCACAGTGTGCCTGGCATGTGGTAGGTACTCAGTAAATATTTGCTGAGTGAATGAATTAGAACTCTTGATCCCCCAGCTCAGGAAGGCGAGGACAGTGAACTCTTCCTCCCTCTTAGAGGGAAATCTCTGGGTGACGACCTCAGTGCTTGCTCGGTCATGGCTGTGCTGTATGGCCCTAGGTGAACTGCTTGATATCTCTGTGCTCAGATCCCTGGGAATGGTGCTCACTGGGGAGAATGGCTAATGACATACAAGTGTTGGGGGGATAGGGTGGACAAGGGGATTCTGCCTTTTGTAGAAGGTGCCTGCAGTGGGAACCACAGGGGAAGTGGGCGCCTCTCCCCCTCCCCCAGGGCAAAGCTGACACAGGTTAGAACATAGCAAGATCCTCAGGGGTTGGGGAGGCGGAAATCCCGGGCCTGGCACAGTGCCAGCACATGGGCTGGCACTGGGACTAGGGGGTCCAGAGCAGGCTGGATTGGGGGCTTGGCCAGGGCTTGGAGTCAGGGGCTGGCTCTAGCAGTGGCTGGGGGGCTCACACTGGATCCTCAGTGAAGAACTTGGTCAGGGCCTGGGCAGAGCTGGGCTGAGTTCTCAGACAGAGTCAGCGTAGAGGTTGGGCCTGGGGCTGATTTTAGGACTTCAGCCCAAGGCTGGATCAGAGGCTCCCTCAAGTAGGGACAGGGTCAGCCTGGGGCCACAGCATATTTTCTCTTTGATGGGAGTTGCTAGGAGCAGCTCTGCTGCCCTGGCCTCATTTGCTCTAAGCAGCAGTCAGCTGAGTGGGTGGATACGGAGGCTTTCTGAGGGCATTGGTCTTGGAGGTGTCTTCCCTGTCCCAAAGGTGTTCTCAGGGAACCTCAAGGCTGCCCAGGGACCCAGGACCATTTCTTCCTGTGTATGCATTGTGACGGGAAGTGCAGGAGAACTGCCCCACTAGCACTGACTCTCCAGCAGCTGAACGGGATGGCATCATGATTTCCACATGTGCACAGCACCTTACAGTTTATAAAATTCCTTCCTTTCCAGCATCCTTTAATCGTCTTCAGTCCTGAGAAACAGGCATGCCAAGAGTTGATGCTCATTTTACAGATAAGGAAAATAGAGGCCCAGAGAAGCTAAGAAGCTTGCCCAAGGCCACTCAGGAGGTAGAGGCAAAGAGGCAACACAGCAAAAGTCTCTGACTTCCCATCTGGTGTGCTACCGCACGATTGCCTGGCTGCTGCCCGGTCCTGTGTTCCCTGCGCGGGATACCATCCCCAGGCACTCACATCCATGGCCCTGCTGCTCACTGATGCCCTGCAGAGTTTAACAAGTCGTGCCTGCCCTGCAGCCCTTGCCATATCTGTCCAAGTCGCCTCAGTCATCAGCAAGTCATATCACTGACATCACGACTGCATAAAATTAATTTATTTAGTTAAGGAAGGTGTTAATTAAGAGTTCTCCTTTATTGTGTCTTTGCAGACAGCTCTTGGGGGCTTCTGAGTTGTCAGTGCTGGTGACAGCAAAAGCTAATGGTATCACAAGTTATTAATAGAACAATTAAAGAGGGGGAGGAGACAGGAGCCGGGGCGGTGGAGGATGGGAGGGAGGGAGAAGGTTGGGGGAGGGGAGAGCATGGTCCCCCACTTCCTTCTCCATAAGTGGGCTTCCCTCTGCAAGTCCATCCCATTGCAGACATTCCCTGGAAGATCTGGGGTTCCCTGCTGGGCCCTGTGGTGTTCAGATGTGTTGGTGGAGATAAGACTATTCTGAGATGGTGAGTGGACTGCGGTCCTAAAGGGAGGCACGCCTGCGGGAGCTCAGCCCCGGCCCGTTGCTGCCCATGCTACCTCATTCCTGGTGTTTGCCTTGAGGAGTGTTTGCTCTCACACAAAGAGGTCTTTCTTTGCTTGCTTGCCCCCCTTATCCTGACCCTGAGCATCTTGGGGTGCAGATAGTGACTGGCTTGGCTCTGGATCCCCAAAGCCTAGCACCGAGCCTAGGGCATCATGGGAGGTTGGCAGACATTTACTTCTTGCCGAGAGACCCTGAGGTCTGGGGAGGGAACTGGCAGAGAGACTCCCCCAGCTGTCCAGCCCCTCTCAGCCCCCTCAGCCTTGCAGCCCTGGAGTTCAACACCTGGGGAGTGGATAGATCTTTGCTGATGAAGGTGGGATGCATTGCAGGTGTGGGCAGCCAGGTGTGGGGAAGGCTTGCCAGGGTTAGGGTAGTTAGGTGGTTGGGAAAACTTCAGTAAACTCTGTGCAAGGACCTCCCTCCCCCACCCATGGGAACAGGTGGGAAAAGAAGAGATTTTTTTTAATTTTTTAAATTGTTTTTAATTGTTTGGCCATGCCGTGCGGCATGTGTAATCTCAGTTCCCTGACCAGGGAGTGAACCCATGCCCCCTGTAGTGGAAGCGTGGAGTTTTAACCACTGGACTGCCAGGGAAGTCCCAAAAAGAGGTTTAAAAAAATTTTTTTTTTTTTTTTTTTGGCCACGCCATGCAGTCTGTGCGATCTTAGTTCGCTGATCAGGGATCGAACCTGGGCCCTCGGCAGTGAAAGCACTGAGTTCTAACCACTGAACCACCAGGGAATTCCTGATTTTAAACTATTTTAGGTAAACAGCGATGGCTGTAAGGAAACCATTTGGTGTAATGGGGAGAACACAGCCCAGGAGCTCAGACCCCCAGGTCTGTCCCTGACAGGCTCTGTGACCGCTCTCTGGCCCTGAGTTTGCTTGTCTGTGAAACAGAGTGACTGGGTTAAAATTGGCAGAAGTCCCTTCTGATGCCCGATGCATCCTGCACCTCCCGTATCCCATACAGTCACTTCTGGAGAACACCAGCCACCTTCTAAGAGATGTGCCAGGCCCTTTTGTGGTTATCATCTTGAATGCTTACAGTGCCCTGGGAGGGAGATACTTGTATTATCCCCCATCACAGTTGGGAAAATTGAGTTTAAGGTGGAAAAACAGAGGCTAAGCGACTTGCTCAAGCTCCCAGGTGGTCTTCAGTTTAGGTCAGTGCTCTTTCCAGAATATCAGACCATCTCCATTGATCACCTGGGGTGGGATGGGTACAGAGGAGACCACAGTTTAGATGTTGGCTGACTGGCCAGGGCAGGTAGGGTTGAGGGAAAGGAAGACAGAGCACCCTATGTGACCCACTAGGCCCAGTTGTCAGGCTACTGGAGCCTAGCAGGGACAGGTCTGAGACCATCGTGGAACCAGATACAGCCTGCACGGTAGGGTCCAGCAGCCAACCACCTGAGCTGCCTTCTCTCTGTCCTTCCTCCTCTCATCTCACAGACAGACTGTCATTCACTCAACATACATTTATTTGGGGGCTGGCCTGACAACTGAAGATGAGTTCGGACTGGTTGCTGCCGTCAAGGAGCTCAACATTTAGTGGGGAGAAGGCCCCATAGATAGATAATTCCACGATGGATCACGGGGGTTGAGATAGAGGCAGGCTCAGGTCTGTTGGAGGCTCCCTGACAGGATGGATCACTTTCCTGAGGGAGGTGGTCAGGGATGACTTCCTTAGAGGAAGTTACCCTTGAGTGAAGTCGTGAAAAATGAATTGATGTTCACCAGGTAGAGGGGTAGGACTGTGAGATGGGCCAGACATGTGGAGGGAGCTGTGTGGGTAGAATTCTGGAAGTGTGAAACTACTAGGCTGAAGCCTAGTAGGAAGAAGGGGGTCCAACAGTTAGGTGACTGGGCTCAGAGCACACAGGGCATCACGTGCCAGCTTATGGACTCTGGACCTCATCTGGAGGGCACTGGGGAGCCACTGGGGGATCTGAGTAGGAAAATGGCATCCACACCCTGATCAGATCACCCTGCCACTTTCCTGTTCTGGGTACCAAGGACACTGCTGAGAGTGGGGATGAGGGGGGTTAGTTTGGGTTCCCCCAGAAGCCGAGCCTGAAACAAGTATTTAAATGCAGCAACGCTAGTAGGAAAAGAAAGGCAGTAGGACCACTTTTGAGCCAGTTACCATGTAGGTGAGTGGAGCTGGGGAGCTCTGAGAGCTGGAACAGATCACGCTCCAGTGCTGGACCACCCAAGGAGGGAGGGAGCTGGGGGTGTTTATCCACCAACTCCCATCAGTCATTGGCTGAGGGCTGCTCCCAGGAGATATAAGTTCCCTGGCATATCTGGTCTTCCCTAC
>NW_006781396.1:2396389-2404379 GCF_000442215.2 Lipotes vexillifer | reverse complement strand
TCCCTACACAGTCAACAAAGAGGACCCCAGCTGTGAGAGAAATACTCAGGCAAAGAAATGAAGATGCTGGCAGTTGGCAGTTGGGTCAATGTGCTCCGAAATGGTAAGGATGAGAGTATATGGATGGGGCACCAACAGCATCTGCTGCTGGGACTGAGCAGGAAGAACTTCCTAGAAAGGAGGGCAGAGGTTAGTTTCCACTAAACCTCAGTCATCAACTGCCTGGTTGAACAGATCCCAGGGTCAGCCCCTGATGGAAGAACTGTCTCCATGTTCACCTTCACCAAGACATCAGCCTGGGGGCTTGCTCTCAGGACAGGAGGGAGGGGAAAATTTGGGCCTAAGCTCCAGCTTTGGAGAAATTGATCTGAGTTCAAGAGCTGATTGCCATTTATAAGTTGTGTCCTTGGGCAAATTACTTAACCCCCTTGAACTTCAGTCTTCTCTGAAAAAGGGGAGATAATAGTACCTATACATGGGATTGTTGTCATCAATAAACAAAATAATGAATGGGATGTATTTAGCCCAGTGCCTTGAATACATTACGTGCCAGATAAATGTTTATTATCATTATTATATTATTATTCCAGTGACACATAAATAAGGGAGGGACAAGATAAAGCCTTGCAGAAAACACTGCCATCTTACCAGCCCAGAGTAATTTTTAGTGACCCATGTTCTTCTTGGGAGTTAAAGAGCACATTCCCATAGCACTTCTGGACTTTGTGAGCTCAAACTGAGCCATTGGCAAGTGACCTTATATATCTGTTAATGTAGATATTGGCTGTGACAATCGCTTCTTTGTCCATGACACCTGTCTCCTCAAAAACTCAAAGATCAGCTTCAGACATTATCTTGTCATCATTTTATTATCATTAGACTGTCCCTGAAGCTGACTTTGAAGATGTGGAGCAGAGGAAGGAACACTGGGCAAGGAGCCTGGATTCTAATACAGGCTCCAGAATGAATGTCAGATTCCTCACCTGGAATGCGGGACTAAAACCAAATTGTCTCTGTCTCCAACTAGGGTTGTTTAAGAATTAAATAAGATTATGAGGGAAAAAAAGGTCATGAATATGGAACTGCTTTGAAAACTACAAATAACCATCCAAAGTCTTTACCAGTGGCAGAGAACTGGGACTACAGCCAGGTGACTTGACTCCTGACCCTAGGCTTTTTCAAAGGGTCTTAGTAATCACAGCCACTGGAGAAGCCACAGATGTCGTCAATGCCACACCAAGGATGGTTCAGCCGGACCTCAGGGGCAGGCAGCTAGGGAAGAAGGAGGGTACCTGGGAAACCCTGGGCCTTGGAAGAGAGGCTTGAAGTTCTTGCTCAGGGACATCAGTGGGGGATCCTCTCAGCTGGCTCTCAGAGGAAGGGAAGGAGGAAGATGGGATTGGCAGTTATTAAACCAAGAGGCAGTGTGGTTATCTGGGAAGAGTTATAGCCAACTGGGGATAGGTTTCCTCATTTCCCTATGAATGGCAGGGACCTCTCAGGATGTGGCTAAAGGGCCTCCTGTCCACACCCTGTCAGTGAGGCCCAGGGAAGCTGCCTCTGGCCAGGTAGGCAACACTAGTGGTCTGCTGGAAGCCATGTGGCTCCCCTTTCTCCCTGACCATAGATTGACCCACCCTGGGATTGGCTGGGATCTAGCCTTTGATCCCAGCCAGAGTGAACCCAGCTCTAGCCCCAGGTCAGTCTTGGTGTTCTGGTGTTCTTGGTGTTCTGCAATGGGAGATCACAGTGGGCTGGAGAGGATATAGGGCTGGGGATGGAGGCCTAGAAAGAGGGTTCTCTGCTTACACAAGTAGCTCTAGACCCATTTCCAGAGAACCATTCAGGGAACCATTTTCACTTTTGCTCAGAGAAGGAAGGTTACGGCCCTAGTGGGGGCAAAGACAGGAAAGAGCTCATGCCCCAGCTCGGGATGTCTGGGTGGGACGTATTCTCTAGAAGAGGCCAACGGTTTTCCACAATGCCAGAGGGTGTAGAATACCAGGCTGATGCATCATCACTCTCTCTGAGCTCCCTTGGTCCCATAAAAAGTACCAAAGTGGACAAATTTGCCATCCTTCCTGGACCCCACTTAGAATACCATAGGCCTTGCAGGGTTGGTTTGCACCCTCGGGGTTTTTCTCTGTGATTTCTTAATTGAAGAGATCCAAGATATAGAAGGAGGATTCTTAGTGCTATTTAGAGCCCCTCAGCCTCCTGAGAAAGTCCTGTATCATGGAATCCCAGGTCTCAGACATGATTGGTTCAGGGCCAGGGAATACAGTATTGAGAAGTTTTTGCTTGGGTGTGGGTGCTAGTTTTCAGTTTTAATCTATATTCAGGGACCCAGTCAAACTGATTCCCTGATATTTTATTTTATTATTTTTCAATGCAAAAACCTCTATAAGGTTGGCTCACTTTGTAGTTTACGTAAAAACCTCCAGATCTGTGGCTTTCCCCCTTTTTCTCCTATGGCTTACATCCACTTAACACTCTGAATCCAGAATATGCTTTGTGAACTGAGAAGACGAAGGAGGCCAGTTTGGAAGGACGAGGGCCATAGCAGCCAGAGGCTCAGGGGAGGGGGACCTGGGAGAGGAGATTCAGGAATGTAGTGGAGGAGGCAAAGAGAAGGTATTGGTAAGCAAAAGAGCAACAGTGAAAGGTGAATCATCCAGTGGGCTGGGAGAGGGAGGGGTGAGAATTGAGAGGAGAAGGAAAAAAGAGAGAGGAGAGAAGGAAGGAGGAAAAGGGAGGAAAAAAGGTGCAGTAAAATGTGGGGAAAAAACATGGGGGAAAGAGAGAGGTAGAAGAGAGGGGGATGAGAAGGTGAGGCAGGGGAGGGGAGGTGGAAGGGAAGTGAGAGTAGGGTAGGGACAGGGACGTGGAGGCCCCAGATCTGGAGTCCTTTTCTCTACCAAGCATCTGCACAGCAGATAAATACCATACAGCTGGGCTTTTTTCTCCTCTTAATTGACATATTTGAATCTGTCCTCACTTGACAAATCAGGCCATTTATTATTAGCGGTGACAGGGATAAATATCACAGGCATTCACTTTACATCTGGGCCCCCTGATAATAGAAGTCAACACACCAGCCTCTCCCACATTGTGTCAGCTCAGATGCCCACCCCCCAGCTTCTTGCCTGAGTTTGGGGAACTCCAGGAGGCTCATCAGGGACCTCAGGGCATGGAGGACCCCAGGCCTGTCTGGCTTCGGTGAGGGACACACACCCCAAGCCTGTTTCCCACGATTTCCCTGAGCTCCAGGCCTGGGCAGGGCTGGTGGAGACCCAGAGAAGGAGGGATTTGGGGAAAGATCAAGAAAAGCCAGGAGAGAAATGGAGGGAGCGGGGAGAAAAACAGAGACCTCCCTGGGAACTGGCAAACCTAGAGTTGCTTGAGGTCGGGGTGTCCAGTCAGGGTGGACACCCATCAGGTTTGCAGAAATGCCAGCTGACACCTATGAGCACTGCTTGTACCCCACCCCTCATGCTCAGACCCCACTATTAGGGACCCACTCCTCCCTTCAATGATTCTAACCCAGGCACTCTTCTCATCAGTGTGGGATTCTGCTTCTTACACCCTCTGGGCCCAGTGCCTCCTTCTACAGTTGGAGAAACTGAGGCTGAGAAAGGGGAGGGGACCCATCTGAGCACCCACTCACGCCCACGAGACCTGAGAATGCAGGACTCCAGGCTTCGTGGCCATGCACTTTCCCAGTGCAGAAAAACCTCACCAGCTGGAAAAATCCCAGGGCCTGTGGGCTGGGGGCAGCACACTCCAAACCCTTTCCTCCCCACTGGGTGTGTCAGTATGTGTGTGTTGTGTGTGTTATCAGTGAGCGCTATGGTCCTTGCCTGTCATGTGTCTGGTGTCGCAAGCTACAGCATGATGTGTGTGTCCCTCTGCCGGTGCGGGCCTCTGTGTGTCTATGTGTCCGTTCAGGGCCAGCCCCTGCCAGAGAGGGGGGAGAAGCGTCGAAGCCCCCCCCCCCCCCCCCACCCCCGCTGCTTCCTCACCTCTTCTCTAGGGCTTCTTGGCAGGGAAACTGAATGGCCAGGAGCTGTCTGAAGCTGAAAGCACCTGCAAACAACCTAGTGGGAAGCCCGCGGGTGGGAACTGTCCACGATCAGAGTGGTGCTGAAAGCCCACTGCACCCTGTGGCTCCAGGGGGAGGCTGGGTGGCTGGGAGCTGTACGCGACCTGTATACTGCTGAAAGCATCCACTAGCGCCAGAGGGGTCAGAGACCTCAGGGCTGGAGTGGCAGGAGTGCTCCTTCTTGGCATGGAACACAATTACTTCCAGCACAGAGTGAACAGTGGCTTAAATTGACCATGCCTGGCCCTGGTTCTAAACACCTTGGATGATTTGAAGCACGTCCTTCCCTTCTCTGGGTCTCAGGCTTCCCACCCGTAACATGAAGACCTGGATTAGGCATCTCCTTAGGGCCCTCCAAGCTCTAGCCCTTTCTGCCACTAAAAGCCTTTAATAGATTCCCTCTGCTTATAGGATCAAGTTGTAAATTCCTTGAGCAGGCCCTAAAGGCCCTCTCTGATCCCTTTCCACTTCCTCACACTATCCTCATTCCACCCAGAAGCTTCTTTCCATTCCCAGACACGATCTTCTTTTTCTCCCCTGAGACCTGGCCATCCCCACTGCTCGACCCTCTCCTCTGGCTCTCTCCTTTCTTAATCTCTGAAAGAGCTGACTGTCTGGGCCCCTCATTAAGCAACCGCAGCCTTACACTTAGTGTGATTCCAGCTTTTTGTTTCAGAGACTTGAGAGCGGGCCTACGTCTCATATGGCTCTACAGGGCCATATGCTGACTCAGACTTATGCTCTGAGTCAGCCATCAGCGGCTCGCTGGAGTTTCTCATGACTGTGTGAATGGGTCACGGGTGACTACTTGTGGTACTTTGACCCACCAAGCACTTTTAATAAAACCACTATTGGTCCTTCAAGATTATCAATGAAGGAAGAGTTAGTTGAGGCTTGTGTCCCCTTCTCTGAGAGAGAATCCTTCTGGGGCTCTCACTCCATGTCGGCCTCAGTGGGCAAGGTTGCATTCATGTAGACACAGGACCCTGCCTCCTTTCCCCCTGAGGTGGCTGAGACATGCCAGATCATGTATACAAGCCTTCATCTCCCTGTTTGCTCAGAGCCTTTGGGAGTTGACCCAACATCCTCACAGTTATCATGGCTGCGTCAGTTTTAATCTTAGGAACCGTTCAGGGAGCTTCCTATCCACCCACCCCACTGGGACAGCCCAGACTGTTCCATGGAGAGAGGCTCTTTCTTTGGAACTCAACCTTGGAGGGTCCACCGTGATTTTGTTCGTGGAGATAGGAGTGTGCTTGTACACTGTTGCGATACAGATGAGTTGCCTCTCCCCCTGCCCCCTGAAAACCAAAGGGCTTTCCATCTGTTGAGGTGAACAAGCAGGTGGGAAGGTGGGAAGAAAAGAGAGGTGACTCTTTTCTCCATGAAACCCATGAGGAACTCAAGATGGCCCAGAAGTGGGCATTATGCATCCCTTCTCCATTTCAGTAGAGAAGGCAGCATCATTTCCTGTGGGTCTAGAAGACCCTTTGGAAGAAATCACTCTCCTTCCTGCGTCTATTATCAGCCCAGACACCAAGGCACTGGTGTGTGACACTCTGCCCACTGCTTGGTAGAGTCCCTGAGGCCATGACTAGTAACTGGAAGTGCAATTTGGGGACCACCTGTCAAGAAGTGGCTTCGAGGGGAGAGCCATGCTCGTTAACTGATACGACTTTGTCTCACAAACCTGAGCCATATGTTTTGTGGCCTCAGTTCCTACAGAGGGAGTGGGTTAGAGTACTGCCTTTCACCCAGAAATACTGGCATCTTTTCAGGACCCCAGGGTTCCCCCATGTCACCTCATAATATCGGATGTGAAGAGGCATGGAGATGATCTAGATTCTAGATCAACTCCTTCACTTAAAGATGGGAAAACTGATGCCCAGGAAATGGAAACCAGTTGCCCAGTCACCTAGCAGAGAAAGGAGCACCTTCAATGCTTGGCTCTGGTCCTGCACTCTTCCTCCTTGTGCCAGAGGTGTTGCATCGTAATAGACTTGTGGAGGCGGAAGTGCCTCTGTGACCCCTTTAATGGTGGGACTCCAGGCATGGTGACCGGTGGTGAGACAGCTGCTGGGGATACATCCTGAGGGGCTGGTGCCTCCTGCCTTGTGGAAAATGCCCATGACCTCAGGCGGGAGAACTATACAGGGAGCAGGGACAGCAGGATGGCCCTTTAGAAACTGCTCTTAGGGCTCCGAGCCCTCCCAGCCTGATGTGGGTGGGAGGGCTTCACTGTCTCTGCACCAGGGGATGGGTGGCTCTGGAGAAGCTAATGAAGCTGTCTTCCCACCGACGCGCAGAGATAGCGACGGATGGCTCATGGGGAGAAGGCAGGTGTTGGCACGTGGCCCACTGGGCAGGGTAGAGAGCAGCACGTCCCTCAGTGTCATTGTGGGTCACAGTGATTGCTGGGTCCCCAGGGAGGAGATGTGTGGGCTCTGGGGTGCAGTGACAGGGATCCCCGGGAGAGCCAAGTGCCTCCCATAGCCCCCTTTGTGTGACAGGTAGATGAATGTCAAAGTTAGAAGGGACAGAGCAACAATATAGTCCAGCCTGCTTACTGTCTAAGTGCAGATGTACAGACCCAGGGAAGAGTAGTGAAATGACCAAATTCACACAGCAAGCCAGGTGTCCCAGGTGGTCCGGGAGAGGGAGAAGAGAAAAAGATGATTCTGTCCTCACCTGTTGAGGGTGGGTGGGAGGGTATGGTCCCAACTTCTTGCCCAGAACTGGAGGCCCTGATGATCTGTCTACCCCTTCTCTTCCTCCTTACGCTGCAGACCAAGCCATCAGCCTACACCCCACAAGGGCAGGTTGTCTTCCAAGCCCCTCCTCTCTGTCTAATGACCTATGGGAAGCATTAACCCAAATGCCTTTCATAGTAGCACTTTCTACTTGGCATGTGGAACCAACCCCTGCACAAGCCCCCACCGGAACGGTATCACCCCCTCCATTATTATTCAGGGAGAACCTCCTCAGAGAACTTTCTCTTCCATGGCAGCCATTCCTGAAATTATTGGAAGCGTGACTACTCGAGATGCCAGAGGCCCACTTTCCTGATGTGTGGGGAACAAGACAGGCCCAAGAAGGAGAAAGAGATTGAAGGAGAAAAGGGCAAGTGAGTCCTTGGCCTCTCTGAGCTCAGAGCAGTTTTACCACAGTCTTAGTCAACGAGAACTTTACTTCCCACTGATCCAGGTGGTCAGTCTGGCCTGAGGTGGGCATGTGGGGTTTGGCTGAAGAGACGGGAGAGAGAGCAGTCCCCAGCTGTGGTGGCCTCCTTCACCTCTGTTAGGGGCTCCCTCTCATTCAAAGTGCTCTGGTGGTCATTAGCTCACCTGGCCGGTGCCACTGGAGCCCCAGGTGATCTGGGAATCATCAGCTCTATTTCCTTGATGAGGACCCTGGGGTCCAGCCAGGGAAATGACTAGCCCAAGGAGACAAGTGGGTGAGTGGCATTCGTTCACTTATTCATGATGACATATGTTTCTTAAGCACTTACTATGGCCAGGCCCTGTGCTAGGTGCTGGGAATATGAAGGTGAGCATGGTCCCTGCTTTCAAGGACCTTTCAGAGACCCCAGGTTCCTGCATCACTGGGTCTCTGGCCTCTGGAAGGACACACATTGACAGGAGCTCTGTCCTGAGAGTGTGCCCTTGAAGCTCAGGGTCCAGATTTGTATTTTAGAGCTTGTCTTCCCACCCCTGGGGCTTTCTTTCAAACTCATCTAACAGCATCCTTGAGGGCACCACTTGCACTCTCTCTGAAGCGTCCATTGACCCCCTGCCAGTGCTCTGTCTTCAGCTCTCCTCCTGCCAGTGACCCCTACAGCTCTTGGATGAAGGATAGGAAGTAAAGACGCCTCCCATCCCCCCAAATTCC
>NW_006781396.1:2364720-2396379 GCF_000442215.2 Lipotes vexillifer | reverse complement strand
TTCCTGCTGCCTCAGGCAGATGAATGAAGACATCCAGCCAATCTAGGGTCAACATTTCCTAGGGTTGGGGAATGAAGGGGCCCTCGTTTCGATGCCACTGCAGCTTCTTCCCTCCCACCCTCACCCCGTCCTCCTCATCTTCAGCCCGCTAAGACCAGATTTGTCTTGCAAAGTGGCATCATTATAAACACATCAGCCTCCTCTGGACGTCTGCACCCGTTCCTGCCAGCCCATCCAGGCTCCATTACTTCTGAGGCTGTCTGGGGTAATTAAGTGACATTAGGACGCATCCCCCGCTGTAATGCAGTGTTCAAAGCCCTGGGCTCCTGTGACCTGGGAGTCACAACTGCACCAAGGCCTTGTCTGCCTAATGCACTGCGCTGTGATTGTGGCTAATTACTCCAAAGACAGGCCTCATTAGTGGCGGGTTTGTGCTGGAAGGTCGGGGAGCAGGCTGCCACTCTCACCTCCCGCAGCCCACCAGGTCACAGCCTGGTCTCCCCTCTTCCCCTGCAGGTCCGGCTTGCTTTGTTCTGCTGTTGGGTGAGATTAGAATAAGGCAAGGGCATTCCCAAAACAGGGTATACAAGGTCATAGACTGAGCTCCAGGGCCCTCAAGAACTTTCTGACTGCCTTATTCAGCTGAGGCCCAGAGCGGGTTACTGACTTACCCAAGGTCACACGACACAGGTGAAATGTGCCACCTTTCTTAACCCGCCTGGCTTAGAGGTGAGGATGGACTAAATGAAAGTATGCATAGCCATGACCCATCTGGATCCATAGGAGTGGGAAGAAGAGCTCAAGAATGCCCAGGAGAAGGGCTTCCCTGGTGGCGCATTGGTTAAGAATATGCCTGCCAATGCAGGAGACATGGGTTTGAGCCCTGGTAAGGGAAGATCCCATATGCTACAGAGCAACTAAGCCTGTGTACCACAACTACTGAGCGAGTGTGCCACAACTACTGAAGCCTGCGCGCCTAGAGCCCATGCTCCACAACAAGGGAAGCCACCGCAATGAGAAGCCTATGCACCGCAACGAAGAGTAGCCCTTGCTCGCTGCAACTAAAGAAAGTCTGAGTGCAGCAACAAAGACCCAACACAGTCGAAATAAATAAATAAATAAATATTTAAAAATCCACAAACAATAAATGCTGGAGAGGGTGTGGAGAAAAGGGAACACTTTTGCACTGTTGGTGGGAATGTAAATTGATACAGCCACTATGGAAAACAGTGTGGAGGTTCCTTAAAAAACAAAAAATAGAACTACCATATGACCCAGCACTCCCACTATTGCACATATACCCTGAGAAAACCATAATTCAAAAGGACGCGGGTATGCCAATGTTCACTGCAGCATTATTTCCAATAGCCAGGATGTGGAAACAACTTAAATATCCAATGATAGATGAATGGATAAAGAAGATGTGGTACATATATACAATGGAGTATTACTCAGTCATAAAAAGGAACAAACAAAATTGGGTCATTTGTAGAGATGTGGATGGACCTAGAGTCTGTCATACAGAGTGAAGTAAGCCAGAAAGAGGAAAAAAAATATCGTATATTAACACATATGTGTGGAATCTAGAAAAATGGTACAGATGAACCTATTTGCAGGGCAGGAATAAAGACGTAGATGTAGAGAACAGACATGTGGACACAGAGGGGGAAGAGGAGAGTGGGACGAATTGGGAGATTAGGTTTGACATAAATACACTATCACGTGTAAAACAGATAGCTAGTGGGAACCTGCTGTATAGCACAGCTTGGTGCTCTGTGATGACCTATATGGGTAGGATGTGGGGGGAGGGAGGGAGGTCCCTGAGGGACGGGATATAGGTATATATATAGCTGATTCACTTCATTGTAGAGCAGAAACTAACACAACATTGTAAAGCAGTTTTACTCCAACTAAAAAAAAAAAAAAAAAAAAAAATGCATGGACAGCTCCTACCTTGATTTCTTGGAGCCATGAGCTGCCATGTAAGAAATTTGAGTATGCCGAGACTGCCATGTCGTGAGGAAGCCCAAGCTAACCATGTGGAGAGGCCACGTTGTACATAGAGGAAAATGGTCTAGAGATAACCCCTCCCTGAGGTAACTTCTCATAACCATGGCATGATGTTGGGGGCACATCCCCAAACTTGAGGCTGGCTTTGACTTAGAGGGCATGAGCAGTTCCCTTCACTCTGTGACTTGATGGGGACGAAATGTCCTTGAATTTTCAAAATGTCTCACCCCTTCCTAGACTACCAAGGAGACAGAGACCCCCAAAGAGCTCATATCTTGGCATTAGAGCATCACATCCAGAAGGCTCCTCTGGAAAGGCAACATCGTCATGTGGGGGACTACATGTAGCAGGAACTAAGGATTGGATTAGATAGACTTCCCCAAGTTTCTAAATACTGGGCCCCCAGGACAGGTATGTGTTGAAACGTGCAGAAGAGAGAATACCCCAGCCCGCAGTGGTCTTCACTCATCTATCTTACCGATGTTCTGACCTGGCCCCAAAGTCCTGCCACTAGTCCCCGTGATACCTAGTACCCTCCATCCTTGGCAAACACTTTCCCATCGGTCCCTCAGCTGCCAGGTGTGATCGTTTAAGGGGGACCCCTCAGGAAGCAGAGGGGACATGAGTGGATAGACAGAGGAGCCAAGCCCTGTGCAGTTTGAGGGGGCTTCACTGGAAGGATTACCAAGAGGTTTCCCAAGGCAGTTGAAGCAACACACATTTAATCACATCTTACTTTCCCTGGGGTTGAGCCTAGTTCTGTTGTAATAGGCGCTGAGTAAGGAACGGGGAACCAGACACATGAGGTCCCCAGGGCTGCTCTGGCTCCATAAACATAAACTGAGCTCCCAAGACTTCTCACTCAGGGGCAACTCTCCTGTCCAATTCAGTCCAAACTCAACCCAGCTCAACAAGCTCACCACCCTCCATTGTCATTCATTGTAGCTTAAATCCATCTTTTACACTCAAACCCACCCAGCTCTACCCAAACCAACCCAACACCAAACCTGAGGGGCTTAACTCACTTTACTGATGAGGGGATAGGGGCTCACTTGTCCGAAGTTCCACAGTGGGCAGAGCTGGGGCTATAGGGCACAGCCCTGCTGGCTTCAAAGCCTAAGCAGACTGCCTTGTCCTCTCCCCCTGCCCTGGGCATGGAGGGCTGCTGTGAGTGTCTATCGATGTTGTGGATTACAATTATTATTTGCCTTGGGTGAGAGTGGCTGTGGGCAGTCAGCGTCACCAGGGAAACCAAGCTGAACGTTCTCTTTCTTCTCCCCATCCCTCTTCATACCTGCTCTGCAGCTCCCTTGCTTCCAGGCATCCTGAGCCCTGTGCCAGGCTTGCTGACTCTGAGGAGTCCTTTCCCTCTCTGGGCCTCAGTTTCCTCACCTGTTAATGGGGTGGTGCTGAAGGCTAAGTGGAATGACAGGTGGGAGATGGCTGGCACACAGTAGGTGCTCAATAAATGTTGGTTTGTTAAAAGAGTGCAAGGCTCCTTCCCTGCCAGCAGGGGCGAGGCCAGGATTGGGGGAGTAGCTCCTCCACCATGAAGCTCTTTTCACTGCTTCTCCCGAGGACCACAAATCATCTGGAAAACCATCTTCAACTCTGCTATTTCCTAGCCAGTTCACTTGCTGCTTCCACTTCTGACTCGTAGCATCCTCTGTAGCATCTTACAGCACCTAGAGTCATCCTGTCCAGCCTCCAGATTCTAGTGAGACCCACTCCTGATTTAGCAAGGTGCCATCCTGGTGCTTCCCTGGTGGTGCAGCGGTTAAGAATCTGCCTACCAATGCAGGGGACACGGGTTCGAGCCCTGGTCCGGGAAGATCCCACATTCCGTGGAGCAACTAAGCCCGTGCGCCACAGCTACTGAGCCTGCACTCTACAGCCCGTGAGCCACAACTACTGAAGCCCGCACGCCTAGAGCCCGTGCTCCGCAACAAGAGAAGCCGCTGCAATGAGAAGCCCGCGCACCACAACAAAGAGTAGACCCCTCTTGCCACAACTAGAGAAAGCCCGCGCGCAGCAACGAAGACCCAACGCAGCTAAAAATAAATAAATTAATTAATTAAAAGAAAATTCCTGGTGGCAATGCGTCACCAGAAAGGTTAGGGAGGTGCCATCCTCAGGGGGTATGAAATCCCTAGGGAACCCCTGTCTTCCTTTGCTGGGCAGTCTTGGTCAATTCTTCCCCTCTCTGGGACTCAGTTTCCCCCTCTGTAAAATGATGGGGAAACCCCAAGGGTTTCAAACTGTGCTCTGCAGAGCTTGGGAACTATAACCAGGGAGAGTCGGGGGGCAGAGCCAAGGGGTTCCGGGCCCCAGCCATATGTCTCGGATGCTGGATTCTGCTTACTGTTATATTGAAGAAACTCTGTAGTTACGAGAGGTTTGAGAAATACCGCTCAAGTCCAAACCTCCTGGTGTGCAGACAGGAGACTTGAGACTGCGAGGACTTGCCCAGAGCCACCCCAGTCCTGGTCGAGTGCT
The DNA here is from genome assembly GCF_000442215.2 of Lipotes vexillifer. Classification (NCBI taxonomy): domain Eukaryota; kingdom Metazoa; phylum Chordata; class Mammalia; order Artiodactyla; family Lipotidae; genus Lipotes; species Lipotes vexillifer. Next base: position 2,391,873 of record NW_006781396.1, on the reverse strand, counting down.
CTCTCCACACCATACACCATACCCAGGCCCTCCTTTCAGGCCTGTGACCTCCAACCCCAGCCTGTGAGTCTAGCCCCAGGTCAGCCTGAGCATCCCAGACCGTAATGGACACCTCTCCCAGGCAGTCCCACACTGTCAATTGATTAATAACGACATATTTGAGATGGTAGTACAAATTAATTTTTGAATCACGCCATTAGTGTGTAATTAATTTCTTTGCCCTGGGAAATGAAGATATCCCTGACGAGCATGTTATCTCAATCTATAAAAGAGGAGAAACGCTGAACAGGCAACTCCATTAATGCAAACATTGATTTTTTTCCCCCCACTTCTCCCTCTCTTGTGTGAGGACTCTTCCTCCTTCATCATCCCACCCACTTTTTGGGGGGCAGCATCCATTTTCCCAAGGAGGGGTGGGGCCCCTTGGAGAGGGCTGCCTCTTGATACCTTCAGCGGTAATCAAAAGATCATGTGTGCTCACTGCAGCCAAATAATGTCCTTATTGGATGCTGTTAAGGATACGGTTGCTGTGGAAACACAAGATCTCGACCCTCCAGGTTTGGATGCCAAACCTGGAACATGCATTTTTCTGCAAGCTGCTGGGGGCCTGGGAGTACTGGGAGGAGAGAGGTGGCTGAGCTTGGAGGTTGTGCTGTGGTCTTCCACACCGGCTCCTCCTTTAGAAGGTGGCTGCCTCTTTTAGGAAGTCCTCCAAGATTAACACTTTTCCTTGTGTCACCCACTCTTCCCCTACCTCCACCGCACCTCACAGTGGCATGTTTCCCAGGTGGCCTGGCTCTGGGTCTCCCACATCAGCCTCCTTCATGCACTTCCTGGACTGTGTGGGTTTGTCCTCCCTGCTCTAACATTCTGAACTGTGTGACGGTAGGCAAATTACTTAGCCCTCCTGTGCCCCATTTCCTCACCTTTAAAGGGGATGCTAGTTGTCCCATTTCTTAAGCTGATTATGAGAATTTAATGAGTTAATGACTGTAAAGTGCTCACACAGTGACTGGCCTGGGGTGAGTGCTGATCAATGAGAGATAATACTATGCAAGCGAGGGCTGAGGGTCTACCAGGGGCAGGAGCAAAACTGGAGTCGGATCTGACTTGGGTCTGTGTCCCACCTCTGGCCCCCTGGGTCTCTGGGCAAGTTGCAATCTCTCTGACCCTTGGTTTGTCTTTTAAATGGGGACAAAGCCGATTGTACAGGCGGGTGACTGTGCCTCTTGTTTCGTTGGAACAGTCCTGGTTTGCACCTGTCACCCTGGCATACTATTAACAGTGGACTGGCCTGGCCCAGAAGTTGCCTCATTAGCTCAGATTCCAGGCCCCCAGGGGCAACCTCATGCAAGTGTCTGCTCTGAGGTCAGAGAAAACAGGCCTAAAGGCAAGACAAAGGCTGCTCACCCCACGCCTGGCTCCACACACCAGCTCTGGTGGGGCCCCGTGGCCCCTCTGACCCAGCTCAGCTCCAATTAGTGTGCTGGGAGAGAGGCCTGGCAGTGGCCTCCTGGCCGGCCGCAGCTTCCTGGGGTTCCCTGCACACCTCAGCTCATTCACATCCTGGCGTCAGCCCTGACCCGGAGAGCCTGGCAGTGCCCAAGTCCCTGCCCTGCCCCCCAGCTCATTAGTGCCTTTTGGACCAAGGGCATTCAGATGCACGTGGCCCTGTGACAGTTGTCATCAGGCTGCCTGCAAACACGCCTCTTCTTAGGGCCGCATATGGGATGTTTGTTGTTCAGAGGACCACATGCCACCATTCAGAGCCTCAGGCTCCTTATCTGTAAAATGGGTAAAAAAATCCCTGCCTGGCTTGTTGTTGGATCAAACTTTACAGTGCATGAGAAAGGGCTCTGTGCTTGACAGCCCCGTGTCCCTGTGGGAGGTGGTTGCACTGAGTGACTCCCAAAGCACTTGTCTGTGAAGCCAGCCCTGAGATTGTGCTGGTTCCCTTTTAAACCGTTGGCTTCTGTAATGAAGGTCAAGCCTCTCCGGGAACAACAAAACTCCATCCACTCCTACGTGTGGGCAGAGAGGTCGCTCTCGGGGGCCAGGAGGCCGAGGTAGTCGTTTTGGCTCTGCTCCTGACCTGCCAGGAGAGCTTGGGCCGGTGCCTCAGTCTCCCCGATGCCAGCTCTGCCCCTCTCATGGTTCTTGTGAGTAGCTGGACAAAGGCCGAGGTTGCCTGTGGGCACAGCCAAGACCAGAAAGGAACACAGGCGGTGCACTTTCCCCGATGCTGGGGACCTCACCCTCTTTGCCTCAGGCTCCGCTTTGGCCAAATGGCGCTGAATACCCATCCTGTAGTCTGTGAGGATTAGCAGGGATGATTAGAAGGGTGTGAAGGGCCTGGTTCACAGTAGGACTTGGAAAGGGTGACTACTGCATTGTTATTGTTTTTCACACTGACAAGGTTAGCTACCCAAGTGAGGGACATCAGTTTTATTTTACAATCAGCTGTGTGCCTCCAGGCTGATTGTTTGGTGCCCTGGATTGGAAGCACAGAACTCCTGGTCCTAAACCTGGCTTTGGCCCTTAAGTACCCTCATCACATCCTGCCTCCCTGGCCCTGGCTGAGGGGGAAGGGGTTGGGGTTCACGGGGATGAGGCCATGGAGACAGGGTGGGAGGGGGAGCTCGTGGTCAGCCCTTGGCTTCATGTTTCCTTCCCCAACCCAAGAATAGCTTTCTCAAGTGACAGAGTGGCACGGACATATATACACCACCAAATGTAAAACAGCGAGTGGGAAGCAGCCGCATAGCACAGGGAGATCAGCTCGGTGCTTTGTGACCACCTAGAGGGGTGGGATAGGGAGGGTGGGAGGGAGATGCAAGAGGGAGGACATTTGGGGATATATGTATATGTATAGCTGATTCACTTTGTTATAAAGCAGAAACTAACACACCGTTGTAAAGCAATTATACTCCAATAAAGATGTTAAAAAAAAATGCTAAAAAAAAAAGAATAGTTTTCTCAGGTGACTGGCCCCAGATCCAGGAGTAGGCAGGTAGACTGAGTGAGTTCACTACCCCGTGAGTGATTATTTTCTTTGTCACTTGCAGCTGGAACCAAGTTTCAGTTTCTGGGGGCAGTGGCTCTCTAGGGATTCTTGAGAGCCTGGGAACTTCCCCAGGGGATGCATTCAGCTCTCAGCTGTGAGGCCTGATAGTCCCCTCCCTGGGGGGTCTAGGGTGAGAGGGGAAGGGGGCAGAACAGGCCTGTGACCTGCGGTCCACCCGAGGTGTGAGTGCATGGGAATTAACCAGGTTGGTCACAAGGGGATTATGGATGGGCGCGGGCTCCTCAGGGGCACTGGCGCTAGAGGCTAGGCTGCTGGGGGCAGGGCTGGTTCAGAGGGTTCCCAGTCAGAGAATCTCACTGATGTTTCCTCCTTCTCCCCAAGCCCACCTTCTGGGAGAGCAAAGTCCTGGAACTGGGAGGCTGAGAGTAAGCTGTGGGGAGAACGGCCCCAGAGGAACCAGACCCCTGGACCCCTGGCAGAGCAGCCTTGGCAAGGAGGCAACTTGGTGAGCCAGCCTGGGGGTGGGGGGAGAGCCTAGGCTCCGGGGGTCAGAATCCCTGTACTTCTTAGAAAGTACAGCTGCACTTCTTAGCTGTGGACCTCGGGCAAGTGCTCAACCTCTCTGCACTGCAGTTTCTGCACCTGTAATGTGGGGCTAGTGGTAACTATGTCATAGGACTGTGGCGAGTATTCGATGGAATCACACATATACGATGTCTCGCATGGTGGCCCGCACAGAACCAACTGTGCCTATGTCTTCCTCACACCTGTTCTGTGATGTCATGTTGGCAGCTTGAAATCAGCCATGGTGGGAGTATTTACACCACGGAAGTTGGCAGACACTACAAATCAGGGCATTTCCATCCCCTCCCTTCGACTGCAGGTTGTGAAACATCAGTGTTCCACTGAACCAGAGAGTGGGAGCAGCTGTGCAGTATCTCCACCACCAGGTCATTTGCCAGGCAAACATCTGCCCGTCTGAGGCCAGATGGAGCTGCACCAGCTGCCTGCCCGGAACAAACAATATCAAGGTCGACTGGTTTGTGTTGGGAGCCCTCTGAGGATCTCAGGTCCAGAGAAAAGTGGAGGTTTCCCAGGACCCTTCTCAGGTTTTGGGGCACTCCCCATCCCTAGCCCCAGAGCATTCTCATACAGCCTTGGGATAGCTGGAGGAAGCTGGGGTGGGCATCATGTCCCTTTAACATTTGGAAAAACAAAAGTCTCAGAGGTCAGGTAATCTGCTTGACATCATTCAATTCAATTTTTAAAAACCAGCACCCAGTTGAAGAAAGTGTATGGTTCCACCACCCCCAAATTTCCCCTTCTGCTTCCTCCCTGACATTTCCTTCCCCACAGTGTGCCACTATTCCGGCTTCTGTCATCTTAGTTTAGTCTGATTAAGAACTTTATATAACTGGAATCATATAATGTGTTCTCATCTATGTCTTGCCTCTTTCCCAGCATTTTGAGACTCACGTGTGCCTGCTGTGTATGGCAGTATTTCATTCATTTTTTCTGCTGTATACTATTTCACAGTGTATCCACTCTTCATTCATGGACATGTGACTTGTTTCCAGTTTTAAGCTATTGCATACTGTTGCTTGGAATATACAAGGACATAGATTTTGGAGACCATATGCACACATTTCTGCTGGGTGTGTGCCTGAGAGTAACATTGCTGGGTGTGGGGACTGTTGAATGCAGTTTTGATGCAACAGATAGTTGTTGAGTCCCTTTGGTGTATGAGTTCCTGAATGAGACTTCCTGGACTGGATAAAACTCCTCTCTCAAAAAGCTCCCAGCCTGGAAGAGGTGGGTGGTGTGTAAGGAGGGTGGAGTGGGACTAGACACATTCAGCAAAAACCAGATCTGAAATGGAGGTGCCAGCAGAGAGGAAAGAACAAGAGCCCTGGGGGTTCACAGTGCAGGGGCCACCTGTCTCTGTGGGGATCTGTGTGGGGAAGTGCGCAAGTCTGGAGGAAGAGGCATTGGGAGGACTTGGGAAAGATTTCAGACCACAGAGATGAGGGGCTGGCTTCCAGGCAGGGGACTGCAAGGGAAAGGTGTGGAGGCAGGTAAACCGAGCGAACTTGGAGAAAAGTGAGTGTCCCCTTCCGGCTGGAGAACTGGGTCTGGGTGGCACAGAGCGTGCTAGTTAGGGTCTGACCGCTGATCACGAAGGCCTAGGAGTTTGGGCTCTGGGAGACCACTGACAGCCTCTGACAGGGGAGTCTGCTGGGGAAGACTGTGTGTGGGGATTATGTCTGTGGGGGGATGCTGGATGCAGGGAGGGGTACTAACAAAGTCTGAACCCGGGAATGGAGGGAGTGGGGGGGGTGGGGGGAGAAACAAGAGTGATCGGAGGGAGGCCTGCAGAGCTGGACAGCACGGTCTCTGTCTCCACCAGAGCCCAGGCTGAAGGTACCGATTCTTCTGGATGAACGGGGGTGGGGTGGGGTGGGAGTGGGGATGGGCAGCTTGCATTCAGAATCAGGAAGCTGGGCCCCAGTCCCAGCTCCTCCTCTCCCTTTCTGGGTGATCCTGGGTGAGTCCCTCCCTCCCTGGCCTCAGCTTTGCATCTATTACAGGGGGTGGCACTGACTGATCCCTGAGGCCTGGCCTCCTGCAGCCCCTACCCCGGGCCTCCCTCAGAGGGTGGAGGGCGGGCTGTGCGATAATTAAAAGGATGATGGATGGGAGAAGCCTGGAGGAGCCCAGAGTGCCAGACAAGTGTAAGGGGAAATTAGTAGTCACCCTTTTACTTAGCACGTGATCTGGCAGCCTCACGATTTATCACAGGCATTATTATTAATGACATTAATAATGATGCCGACAACACCATCCACTGCTTGTACCAGGTTTTTGTTTTCATTCGAAACATACTCCCTCCATGATCCTCACCCCTCCTTGTGGGTGCAAGGTTTTACAGCCTAATGTACCAATGGGTAAACTGAGGCAGAGAGCTGCTGTGTGACTGATTAGCCAAGGTCAGTGAGTAAGTCAGGGAGGGAGCCCAGCTCTATCCATTCCCAGCCCAGGGTTTTCACCGCCAAACCAGCTGTCAGCTCTCACCCTCTCTCGTTTGATTTGAGTCCTGTAGTCCTTTCCTGTGTGTCCCCATCAGCAGCTGGGCTTAATCTGAGGAGCCCTGGACTGGGCATCTGACAGGAATGGGTTGAAGCAACCTTCTCTACTTGCTGGCTGTGTGGCCTTGAGCAAGTTGTGTCCCTGCCACCCCAGGCCTCAGTTTCACCATCTGCCACACTGGGGCACCTAATCCTGCTGGTGTCGTGGTGAGGGTTAAGGACGTTGTTGGAAGTTCAAGCTTGGGAACTGGATGCTGTCCAGGCCCCTGAGGGGCACCCATGTGTCTCTCCCTCAGGTCAGAACTCAGCACATAGGGGTGGAGGATTGTTTTTTCACTTGAGCTGGGCTGAAAAGTCACCCATGGCCTTCAGTGACAATTTTCCAAAAGCTCCCTTTGCATGTTCAAGCAAGAGAAGCAAGCGTGTGTGTGTGTGTGTGTGTGTGTGTGTGTGTGTGCGCGCGCGCGCACGTGTGTGTGTGTGTGTACTGTCTGGCCGAGGCCAGTGGTACATCCTACATGAAAGGTCCCCAGGTGACAGCAGTATGACAGCTGGTCCATGTTGGGACCCTGGCCTGTCCCCGACTCCCTGCCACAAGCTGAGTGATGAGTAAAGTGAAGGCTGACCCTTTTCCCTTCAGACCCCTGGTCCCCAGCCCACGTGGTGAAGCAGCTGTTTCCACCTCCTTGGGGCTCCAGGAAGGAGGAGGAGCTGTGCCCCTATAGTGTCACCTGCACAGACTCAACCCCCTGGCTGCACACCTGAGCAAGTGAGAATCACAGAATATGTTCCCAGCTTCTACTCCCCTGGTCTCCCCTCCTCCTGTTCTTTCTCCACCGTGAGCTTGGCTGGCTAGGGTACCTGTCCCTGCTCACAGCCCTTCCGTGGCTATCTGCCTGTATGCCCCTGGCAGCCTCTCCACAAACCGGTTCCTCTCTCCCTTTGTGCTCTGTGTGCCAGCCGCTGGCTTGGGAAGACCTCAATGGTTCCACGCTCCCTCCTGCCACAGGGCCTTTTACATGCTATTCCCTCTGCCTGGAATGCCTTTCCCTTCTCCCCAGATTTCATCCACTCACCCCTTATTCTTTATATCTCATCATATATGTCACTTCTTCTGGAAAACTTTTTCCAATTCCCTCCAGAGGCTGAATCATTTCACACTCCCCATTTCATATTCTTATAGCGCTTGTACCTCTTTAGAATCCCTGTCCGAATTTGTACGTATCTGTTTATTTATTTAGTGATCATTTCTTTAGTCCCTGTCTCCCGCTAGAGTGTCAGCTCTGGGAGAGCTTACTGTCCACTCACTGTTGAATGCCCGGCATCTAGCGCAGTGCCCAGCACCAAGCAGGGACTCATCTGGCCAGCTGGTGAATGCTTCAGTGAATGAATGTGGTGTGTGTTACTCCAGCTCTTCAGCTTGGAAACTGGGGCATAATGAGGTGATATCTGTTGGCCAAAGTCTCACTTATTAGAACCAGAAAGTTACAGTGCTTGGTGCCACCTGGTTCCACCCCCTCCCTGAGGGCAGGATCCCTGCTCACAGGTACTAATCTCTGCTTACCTGCTTCCAAAGACAGGAGTTTTACTCCCTTGAAGGGCAACAGAGGAAGCTGGTGGAGGTCCTGTATCATTCATGCATCAGTCCGTGAGGTCCAGATGTCCCTAAAATCTCTCCTGTCCTTTGTGCTGGATAACTGGGACCTGCTGTCCGGGAAGACTGTGCAGCAGACATTCTGGCTGGCCCCTGAAATGGACACAAGATTCCACGAGTCCATCTCCAAGCTCAGCAGAGCAGAGGATTCCGGGACCCCACCTGGACTCACTCTTCCTTCCATGCCCTCTTCCTAATATCTATGCATCTCTCAGGGCTGGTTTAGGCCCTGCCTCCTCTAGGAAGCCCTCAGGGCCTGCTCTCTCCTGTGAGCTGAGCAGTCTGGGGCTCTCCCTGTGTCCTATGTGAAGGAGGGAATCAGAAGAAAATGTAGGGACCAGCTTGTCTAACCTCTCATTTCATACATGGATTTGCAGAGGACCAGGGAGGGGAGGTGACCTGCCAAAGTCATACAACTGATTACCTGCTGATTTGGGTCAACGATGCAAATTTTGTGGTTTTTAAAATTTCATTTTGTTAGTTTCTTTTTTTTTTTTTTTTAAACCATCTTGGAGGATGAGGGAAAATGAACAGCCTCAGGAAATGTAGTAATAGACATCAAAACCTTTTTTAAAAGAATGTATCCTTTCTGGCCTAAGGATGCAATTTGAAATGGGTGCAAAGATTTATGTACAAGGATGCTCATCACAGCCTTGTTTATGACGGCAAAAAACTAGAAATAGCTTAAAGGTCCAACAGAGAGATTGGTTAAATAAATTATGGCGCATTCATGTGATGGAATACCATACAGCCATTAAAAATGATGGCCCAGTAAAAGAATATTTAACGACATGGGGAAATGTTCACAAGATACTGTTAAGGAATAAAAAAAGCAAGTTGCAAAACAGCATGCTCCATATGCCTCTGACTTTGCTAAAACTATTATTAAAAAAGAAAGCTTAGGGCCCCTGAGGTTATTTATGATACTGTTTCACTGCCTCCAAGACACCAGCCTCATTAATTCCTATTTCAGTGTGGCTCAGCGGAAAGCATGAGCATTTAATGTCTGGAGGTCTGATTCTGAGTCTAGTCTGTGCTACTTATTCACTGGGTGACCTTGAAGCTACGGGCCTCATTTTTCCTCATCTGTAAAATGGGGATAAGAGTCCTCCATTTGAGTGATGTGGAAAGGATTTCAAAGATAGTGTGTGTATGTGTGAAGGGCCTTGGTAAACCATATGGAGCTGTATAGATATTGAGAATAATGGGTATATTATTCCCTAATTAAACTGAGGACTCCATGAAGGCCGCACGAGGTACCATTCCTCCCTGTCACTCTGCAGCCAGGACAGTACCTTACACACTGATGTGCACCCACCTACTGAAACCCCAGGCTCGCCCCTCCACACCTTCTGGACATCTCTGTATGCCCTGGGGCTGGGCTCAGCATCACCCACGGGGAGCGAGGTTGCAGCTGTGGGTGTGTTGAGTGCTGGGGGTTATCTGGGGGTGTTCCCAGCACCCCCATTCCCCAGCCCTTGCAGGACCAGGGAGTGGTCACTGTCTGGTACAGAGGGTGTATCAGGAGTGGCTTGGAGGCTAGGGCCCAGCCAGGAGACCATGGTCCTCAGCACCCCCCAGTGCTTTAGCCCCCTTCTCCGACTCCCTGGGCTGTGAGCAGTGGGGGTGTTGCTGGGCTACAGGGGTACCTGCCTGCCACCTCTGGGGGCCTTGGGCCAGACCCAGTCTGGGCCTGCCTTGTCCTGACTCCTACAGTGCAGGACGGGTCAGCCACACCTCCCCTCTGAGTTTTGTGAGCCCCAGATAGAGGATGTGACCTGCCCTGAATCATGCAGTTGCTGACTGAACACCAGACCCCAGGCCTAGCTCTTCCCACTGGCACTCCCCTCCCAGAGCCTCAGCAGAGGAGGGACTTTCAGGCAACTCAGCCAGAAACCAGGGGTTTCTTGTGGGTGCCCAGAGGGCACAGCTGGTGCATTCACATTTTCTTTTTACATTCGTTCTCTTTCTACACAGAGTTTACATGTTTCCACTCTGTGCTGGCTCCAGACTAGAGGCTGGAATTGTTTTTGTTTTTGTTGTTTTTTTGTAGAGGGATGGACAGTTAAAATCTTTCAGGCACATGGGAAGAAAATGATTAAAGGGGCCCGGTGTGGTGACGAGATGCTATAGAAAGTGCTGTTGGGCCCACCCAGGGCCCCTTTGTCCAAAGGCCCACCTCTTTCCCAGCTGCTGTTCGGTGACCGGCGCCTACAACTCCAGAGACTTCTGAGGGCCAGCCAGGGCTGCTGATGACAGAGCTGGGAAGGCAACAGCCCCTCCTCCTTCCAGTGCCCCTTTCCAGTGCCTTGCCACGGGAGGACAGGAGCCTGGCCTCTGCCTCAGGCAGGATAACTTTGCTGAGAGATGATTTACTCTCCAGAGCCTCCCAGTCGGGCCAGACCAGTCCTTCCCTGAGACCCTTCCCTCCCGCTCTTATCCTGCTCCACCCCCTCGCGCGGGGTGGAGGGCTGAAGAAGCACCCCCTCTGTAATCTTGCTCCTGAATCCCTGCCTCAGGCTGTGCTTGGCGGGAAGCTGACATGAGAAAGATGGGGACAGAGACATGCCGTACCTAAATATACCTAAATATAACCGTGTAAACACTACCCGTGGAGGCTCTGCACTTCAATAGAACAATATCAAGGCATGTTGTTTTTGGAAAGAGAAAATAACTCAAATGTACCAGAAAGCCTAGTAAAGACTGGATTGGAAGCAGAGCCTAGAAATTCACTGGCTGAACACACCCGGTGGGAACTAACACATTTACAGCAGGTGCCCACACGAGGAGGACCAGGTCTGACAGTGTGTGTGCTGCACGTGCAGAGAACACCAACCGAACTCTGGCATGGCAGGCCCACGTGGCCCTTACTGGACTCTAGCCCGTGGAACAGGAAGTGCTAGGCTAGACTGCATCCAGCCTCTGGTGGCCACTCCCCCAGCCAGCACCCCAGGGCCTCCTCCCAGATTGTGCTCATAGAACCCACAGGGAATCCCCCTGGTGGATCAGGCAGTGCCAAATGGAATCCTTTGGGCCTGGTCACTACCAATTACCTTTCAAACCTCAGCATCCTCCGGGAAGACCACAGGGAATGCTCCATTCTTTAAGCATGTCCAGCCCCAATTCTCAGCAGGCTTCAGCTGGCTCAGTTATGAGCAGCTGGCAACAGGAGTGCCTGGAGGACAGGACACTTTTGGAACTCATCTGTGTGTGCAGGATGGGCACACAGTAGGAAGTAGGTACTGGAGAAATATATACCTTTCAGGGTGGGCAGACTTGGATGGTTCCCCAAACTCCTATTCGCCCTCCAGGTCACAGTGTAGATGTTACCACCTATCAGTCACCATCCTGTGACCACCACATGTGTAGGTAGCATCTGTTGCTTTGAGGGCTGGAACTCTGTCGCTCTTGTTCTCTGCTCTATCTGAGTACCCGGTACACAGCCTGGCACACAGAGGTTGCTCAGTAAATACCTGTGGAAAGAAAGAGTCTCTGGAGAAGTGGCCACACTGAGCTCAAGGATAGACTCTCCATGCAGGCAGGTCCCGTATCTTCCTTGCACATGCGCAGGGCTAACAGCATGTAGTGAGAAGAGCCTTGCAAAGTGAGCCTGCCCCTAGCAGAGCCAGGATCCCATGGAAAAGGGACAGAGGCTCACTTGGGCTGCCCCAAGGAATGAGGTCTGCATGAGGATATCTGTGGCCATGACAGAGGCCAGGATTCCACTTGAATAGGCCCAATAACACTAGCTATTGCTTATCGTGCACCAGGAACTGGGCTGAGCATTTTATACACGCTATTTTACATTTGCAGAGAATAAGAGGAAGCATGGTTACATCCAACCCCCTTCCCAGTAGTCCCTTTTGTGTCAAGTCTTGGAGGAAAGACAATTCCAGACACTCACTGTCAGACACTGGAGGGGGTAAATCTTTCCTCTTCCCACTCTAGGTAAGGATGGTCAGGAGGGGAGCCAAGATCCAAGCCACCAAGGAGACACCCTCTCCACTTCAGATCCTCAGTGGGTGAGGCTGGGCTGCAGGAGTGGGGAGGGGTGATGCCCTCAGGGCAGTGGTGGGGAGCCCCCGTAAGTTGGGGTTCTTGCAGGAAACAGACGGCACATGCCGAGGGGCTATTTGAGGGGAGTTTAGTGGGAACAGTGTGGGCTAAGGAAAGGCGACAAGGGTGATGTAATACCTGGCTATCCACAGTGGGAGTATTTCCATGGCGGCCTGAGGGGCAGAAGGAGGAGAGGTTATACACCTACAGAGAGAAGCTGTGGGCGCAGCAGGCCTGGGAGTTACCACGTGGGTAGAGGGGCCACCTGGGGCCACCTGTTGCTAACTGGCTGTCCAATCCATTGTGGCTGGGGTGGCTGGGGAGAGAGTCCTGCGGCACGAAAATATACCCCCCTGCTCCTGGGGCTGGGGTCGGGCAGGCGACTTGGGCAGTTCAGACTGAATGAACCGAGAGCTCACAGTGGTGCTGGGTGGGACTAGCTGGAAATTAGCTGTTAGGTGGAAGCAGAAGCATCCAGGAGTGGGGAGGAGGCTGTGTCTTGGCCCAAGCCAGTCATGCACGTGGAAGACCTGAGGCTCAGAGGGCAGGAACCGTCCTCGGAGACCTGCCTTTCTCACTCCCAGGCTCGGACAGGGCGCCAAGGCCCACAGGCTGTGCCCTCCTCGTGGTGGCATCCCCCAGCCTCACACAGTCTCCCAGTTTCCCCATCTGGCTCTGACACCCCCATCCATCACTGGGTAAAAGTCCCTGGCTTTCTTGCATAACCAATAGGTGCTTTGTGGGAAATTACCTAAGTTATAATCCAATTACACAATAACTACATTGGGATGGCTCTGTAACTACAGCATTAATTAACTTTGATGGCTCCCATAAATTATGTGGGAGATTGATAGTGGGGAGAGGGTAGGTGCAGTCTAGTGGGTGGGAAGTGGGCTGGGAGTCCTGGAGGGGATTGGGGGTAATGAGGAGGGGTCAAGAGATACAGAGAGACTGGGTGGGAGTTAAGGCAGACAGGGGACAGTTTTCTGAGAGCTGAACTGTGAGCTGGGCAGGAAGTTCTGGGCCCTTTGAGAGTGGTAGGGGGTCATGGAACCAGCTCCCTTCTGGACTGCAGAGGTCAGCTCCCTCTTCTGCCTCCACGAGAACAGCCTCTGTCTTCCCTCGATGGCCCATTTAGGCTGAGCACAGCATCCCTTTGACTTCCCCCCCCAAAACCCCTTGTCCAAGTGTTGCACTAGTGAGCAACACGGACTTCCCTGGAGATGTCACAGAGGTGACAGCAGTCACTCCCTTGGACCTACCAGCATGACTCTAACCAAAGAGATAGGCAATACCAGTGTGGGCTGGAATGTGGAGCAGCTGGCTCTCTCCCTCCCAGCTGGTGGGCTGTGAACTTGAACAACTACATTAGAAAACTGTTCTGCGGTATCTACTGAAGCTCAACACGGGCACGCACGGGCCCAGCAATTCCACTCCTGGGTGTGTACCCCACAAAAATGTGTACATATGTTCAAACAAAGACTGTTCAGAGTAGTACTATACTTAGCCATCAAAAATGGAAACTACCCAAATGTCCTTCCATGTAGAATAGTCAAGTGAACTGTGGACTGTCCATCCCATGGAATACTCTACAGCAGGGGTCCCCAACCCCTGGGCCGGGGACCGCTACCAGTCCTGTCAGGAACCGGGCCACACAGCAGGAGGTGAGTGGCGGGAAAGCAAGCGAAGCTTCACCTGCAGCTCCGCATTGCTCGCATTACTGCGAAAAATTGTCTTCCATGAAACCAGTTCCTGGTGCCAAAAAGGTTTGGGACCGATGCTCTATAGCAATGACGATGATAAAACTGCAGCTACGCGCAACAACAAGGCTGAATCTCTCAGACAGAATGTGGGGTGAAAGAAGCCAGAGATAAGAGCACATTGTACGTTCACTTATGCAATGGTGAAAACAGGCAGAACCAATCAGGTGCTAGACGCCAGGACAGTGGTGTCTCAGAGGGCAGGAGTTAACTGGGAGGGGCCGGAGGGGCTTCTGGGGGCTTGTCATGTTCTGTATCATGATCTGGAATTAGCTCTGCAGTGTCTTCACCATATGAAGATCCATCAAGCTATAACCGTGTGATTTGTGGGTTTTCTCTTCACATGTTACATTTCAATAGAAATTTAAAAGAAAAGTCGCATTAGCTAAGTCTTCTCTCCCCAAAGGCCCTCCTCTGTCTTGGCACTACTGGGTCCCATGGTTTGTCTTTAGCTCCCCTTTTCCCCACGCAGGGTCAGCCCCTGAGCTTCCTCCCCAAAAGCCTGCTTCGCCCCCTGCATTTCCCCCAAGACCTGGCATTTCCACCCCTAATTATGGAGAGCTTTTAGCCTCACCCAAGCCCTGCCCCGCCCAATTCAGCTCCACCAACAGGCACAACACACCACACCACGGGAGACTCACAGACGGTGGACTCACAGACAGGACCCAGGCTCCATGGGAAGGCAGTTCCGTGACCACAGTTTGTACCATTAACCTGTTCCTCGGGGTCTCATTCCTCACCCCAAGGGGCAGACCAACATATTTTTTCCAGCTAAATACAGTGCTGTCTCCAAGAGGAATTCTCAGGGCAATTGCCGAGAGAGTAAAAGTGTCTCCTCATTCCTCTTGTTTTACAGAAGGGCAGACGCAGTCCCCGAGAAGGTGAGGCCTCGGCAGAGATGGGACCAGAACCAGGTCTCCTCACCTTCCGCCCAGTGCGCCTTCTCTCCAAGGCCGGGGCCATGCGTGGGGCGGTAGTGGGGTGTGGGCTGCAGCTGTGGCTGCCCAAGCTTTTCATACGGGGAGGAAATGCCCCAGCGCCCAAACCCAGGCTCAATCGTTTGAGGGGTTGCATCTGCAGACACGCACTGCAAATCTTGGATAGTGCGGACACATGGGCAGGCAGGAGAGCTGAGGAAAGGTCAGCGAGCCAGACACGGGGCACCCCAGACGCCTGGCCCATTAATTCAGGACTCCGAGCCCTGAAAAGTTCCCAAACTGCAGGTAGGCATCATGTTTACATCAAACTGCAGTTTCCCTCCTCCGGATCCTACAGCAAATGGGGATCTCCTGGGCCTCACTGATCCAGGGCTGGAAAGAAATCAGGAGAGGAAATGAAATGAGGCAGCACACGTTAGCTTGGGATTAAAAGGGCACCTTCCTCTTAGCCTCTCCTCACCGACTGCTAAATTTTGTAACACCTTCAGCAGTGGTGTGCTCCTAAATATTTAACAACTGGCTCTCTAGGAAAAAAATAAAAGAGAGAAAAGGAAAGAAAAAAGAAGAAAAAAAGCCCTGCTTTGCAGTATTTGCTGATTTCCATGGTGTAAATGTCTCACCATGGCCCATTTCCCGCTATCAGCCTAAGGTCAGTTGGCTCTCAAAATTTCTGAAAATTTAACAGTTGGGGGAGCTGGCTCCAGCAGGAAGCCCTGGTGAGGGGAACTGGGACTTTCACATGCCACATGCTAGTAGGTTTGGGAATTTGTCTGCAAGGCCATTGAAAAATATGCAGCTGTGGCTAGATGACAGCCTCTTAGGTCCTAGGGCACGTGGTGGACCCTTTGCTTCTAGGGCATTTTGTCTAGCTTTGCCTGAAGTATGAAGGAGTTGCCAGTAGGACTGAACACAGAGCACAGAATATTCTTGTGAAGGAAAAATGTGCCAGCAGAATTAAAAAGCCAAAGGAAACTTAGTACTCATCCTATTAAAAGCGCCTCTTTTCAAGGTATTAAAACAGTGATTTTTAAAAAATACTGATCTTTCATCCCTTACATGACAGAATGTATCACAGCTGACAAAGCACAAAGCACCTTCACATGAATTATCTTGTTGGATCCCCAAGGAAGCATTATAGCCTGACTAGTCCCACTTCCCGGGTAGCACAGGAAGACCCTATACTTTATCATCCAAACCAGGAGAGTTTTGAGACAGGCAGGGGGTACTCGTCAAGCCAGGACAACAGGAGCGAAATGGGTCCTTCCCATACACCCTGCGGGTGAGGTTGGCTGACTTCCTCTAGGTCACACACAGCAAGCAGGATGGGGTGCTACTCTGGGCTTCACAGAGGAGCAGCGACCTTGGGGTGATTAAGGGTAGCTTGTGTGTCTCCCCAGATCTAAAGACTCCTCAGCAGTCACTTACAAGGGGTGTGGGCACTCTGCTCTTTGGAGCCTTTCCTGAGAGCCAGTCCTGAGGGGTGGTGGCATGGAGTGCCTGTGGTGAGGTGGCAGCAACGGGGTGCGAGGACATAGGAAGGGGAAGGCAGACTCCACCAGCTCGTTGTCCTTTCTCTGCACTGAGTGGTTTCAAACGGGAGCCCTGACTTTGGAAAGCTTGCTGTGCAGGCAGAGGCTGGGGCGGGAGGGGGCAGGGAGAAGCTACTTGTGCCTTTTCTGTCCTCTCTATCTGGCCACATAGACTCTCTGTCACTACACCAGCCTGCCGCCTGGTTTGCAATGGGAGAAGCTGCCCCAGGGAGCAGCCTCTCCCAACATGTTTGCCTCCTGCTTTGTGCTGGGTGGCGAGGATGGGGCGTCCTTACAATGGCCAGGAATAAACAGTCTCTGTCAGGCCACTCTGCACATCCCAGTTTGGAACCCAGTCCTCGTCCTGCAGAGCCACATCAGCCAGGAGCCCCAGCACCTCCCCTAGGAAGTCTTCCCAGAATGCTTCCCCTGGAGGAAGAATAAAGCCCCCTTCCCTGAGACCTCAAAGCCGTGGTTATGCCTTGTTATTGGGCTGGAGTGTGTCCCTGTCTCTCTGTCCTTCTAGAGGGCAAACCCCTATGCAGGCAGCCCCTCTATCTCATTTAGTGCTCTCCCTTCCTAGAGCCCTTTGCAGAGGTGGCTCTCAGCAAATGTGCAGGAGTCAGACTGGTAGAGTGCGCCTTGGACTTGGTGTGACACAGACCTGTTGTGTGCCACTTTTCATAACAGTTAATTTAGTCAACACTTGCTGTATGCCAGACACGGTCTTCAGACATGCCATGTATTAACTCAATTAATCCTAGCTACCTAGGGCAGTAGGTTATTTTTTCCCCCATTTGTTAGATGGGGAAACTGTGGTTCAAACTTGGGGAAAAATCTAGTGTAAGGGTGTGGGATGCAGAGCCAGATGACTTGCATTTATGGTCTGGCTCTACTGCCATGGGCAATTAACCTCTCTGTGCCTCAGTTTCCCCATGAGTCAAATGGGACTACTAATAATTCCTTTCCCATTCCCAGAGGATGTCCTGCCTCTCCCAGGGTTTCTGGGAGGATCAAAGGGGATAATGGATGTGGACGCTCTCTGTAAATCACAGAATGCTGTACAAATGTCAGGCATTAATATGTATTGACTCGAATGCCCTCTCTCACAGCCCCTCTGCACTTCAGAATCATGGTTCTTCCAAAAACCAATCCCCTGGGATCAGAACTGGCATTTCCTAATCCCCTGCAAGCACGGAGGCAATTTGATGTCCACAAAAGACTTCTTAGGAGAATTCGATGACCTGATTAAAAAGGAAGTTTTGGGGGCAGGTGTCTATCTCGTAAAAAACATTGCCAAGGCCCTGTCTTCAGTAAGGCTGTCCAAGAGGGGGTTGCTATTCCTTTTCAGGGGGTGGGGAAAGTATTTTTAAATTACTAAATAATGGAAAGATTAGGAAATGCAGATTAGCTGAAACATGAAAATTAAAATATCCTATAGTCCCACTACCCAGAGAGAATTATTCTGAGTTCCAAGTGAAGTTTCTGGTGTATTATGATACCAGATAGAGCCAGGCATGCAGAAATTCCCAGGTCGCGATCCCCTCACCCACGCTCCACGCAGAGTTCCGGACCAAGAAAGTCATGTCTGAGAAACAACAGCTGGATGGGACTCCAACTGCTACTCTACTCATAAATTCATTAATAGATCTGGGACTCTGATAAGGGTTGGGATGAAGAACCAGGCCTAGAAGACTTAGAGGGGCTTTCTGCTCCTTCCCCCTGAAATCTGAGATAGCTGTCTCTTCAGGGCAGGACCAGCCTATCTTCTGAAGCTGGGACAGGAGTGGAGGAAGCAGAACAGAGCATTCACACACTAGCGCTTTTCAGTGCCATGAACTTGCCCTCTAGTGAGGGTGGCCCCTCAAATCCTGGGCTTGGACCATTCCTAGTAGAAACTCCTCTTCCATTATGGGATGTAACAGAGGAAAGGCAGTGGGAGGAAGGGCCAAAGCATGGGAAAGTGTGGGAGTTCCCTTCCCAGCAACTGCCATGGTTATTATTGTGGATAGCTGTCCAAAGTCTATTTTAATTATTTTCCTGACAAAAATATATTTATACATCATTTTGTCTTTTAAACCTTAATTGATTTTATTTTTAATGGTTAATATATGCACATAAATAATTCAAACAACACAAAAGAGGACTGAATGAAAAAGAAATTTCCTTCCCATCCCTGTCCCTCCAGTCCTTATTCTCCTTCAAAGGGGCCCCCCATTGTTACCAATTTCTTGAGTCCTTTTAAAGATGGCCTAAAGATGTGAACATCTATACATCATTCTTCATGGGTCATCGTATTCCAGTGTAGGGAGGTCCCATGATTCATTTGACTAATCCTTTACTGTCGAAAAACCAGGCATTTATTAATAACTCTTCATCAGCATTTACATAAGCATCCTTAAGGCATTTCTTTGGATAAATACTTAGGAATAGGATCACTGGGTTGGAAAGTGTGCACATTTTGAAGACTTTCAGATCTTCCTGTTCAGTTGCCCTCTGGAAGTATGTGCCAGTTTTCACTCATACCCACAATGTTCCATCACGATGATCTTTTTCTGACATCCAACCAACATTGGGTTTAGAGACTCTGCCAGTTTGCTAGGTGATAAATTGCATCTTATTATTTTTTGAATCTGTGTTTCTTAGATTATTAGTGGAGCTGATGATTTCTTTACATTTCCTTCTAGTCTATTGGCCATCAGTCTTTGAATTCTTGTTTTTTTCCCAGTGATTTGAAAAAGCTCTTTCTAGTAAGACTATTAACTCCGTGTTTCTCATATTTGTTGCAAATATTTTTCCCAGTTTGTCATCTGCCTTATGACTTTGTTACAGTGTTCTTGGGAGAATATAATAGGATTTCTGGTTATATAATATCTGATATAAAGTGGAACTTTTTCCTTTCACGGAGCATTAAACGAGAAAAATGAAATTGAAGGGAGACAAAGAAGATTTAATGCTGACTTAGGACAGACACTTCAGCTGCAGGACTCTCCAAACTCTAAAGGGAGTTACTGTGGGCCATTCACAGTCTCTGTCTGGGTTCATTAGGCTAGGGGTGGTGAGAAGCAGGAGGAAGTAAGGTCGAGGCTCCCAGCGGACCCCCCGCCAAGTTCTCACCCCCTCCAATAGCCTGTCTTCAGATTGTACATGTAAGTATTTAGGCCCGCCTGTGGCCCGTAACATGCACTTAGTAAACAGTAGTCGTTTAGCTGTCCATTCACTGGACAAATATTTCTTAAGTGACAGTTATGTGCCAGGCATTGTTCTAGGCCCTTAGGACCCTGGAATGTCTTGTCCAAGACAGACACAGGTCCCTGTCCCCTGGTGGAGCTGACATGGTAGAGAAGGGAGAGAACTGTTCCTGCTGTTTGTTTTTGAGGGTCCCTGCGTAGGGACAGCTCAACTCTGGAAAGGAATTTAGAGGTTACTTAGTTCAATATCATGGGCCAGATGGGGAAACTGAGGCCCAGTGACAAAGTGACTTGCCAAGGTCACAGAGCCAGTCAGTAGTACAGATAGAGCTAGAGTTGAGGTCAATTTAGGCCAAGAGTAGCTCCCAGGCACCATTTTCCTACAGGAAGGTAAGTGCATTGTTATGAATTAAACCACCTGACACCCACTGACTGTGGCAGGGAGTGATGGATGGTCAGCTGGCAGTGGCCGGAGGTGAGGCGATGGCCCTGCTCTGGAGGGGCTATGAGGCAGGAACGGGAAGTAGGACAGAGACAGACCCTGGCTTCCATGAATTTGGAGAGATGCCCACCCACCATCCTACTTCTGGAGGCTGAGAGACAGAGACAGAGAGACAGAGGGAGAGGGGGAGAGAGAGAGAGAGAGAGAGAGAGAGAGAGAGAGAGAGAGAGAGAGAGAGAGAGAGAGAGGAGAGAGAGGCAGGACTAAGCCTGGGGCCGAATTCACTGCCATGACCAGCTCCACCTAAGGTGCTTGAACCAGGGACCATGGAGATCTGGGGACCCGCCCAGCTCAGCCACACCTCCCATCGCCAAGCCGGAAGTGGCTGCAGAACTGGCCCTTTACTGCCCGCTTCATTCTTCTGTTGGGCCTCTGGCCTTTAGCACCACAGGAAGCCACTCTGGTGGGGGTCCTTGGCCCGTCACTCTTTAAGGACACTCATGCACCCAGCCTGCCTGGCCTCTATCTGAGGGCACAGGGCTAGATCCCCTCCCCAGGTAGACGGGGAGTTGGGAGATGCCTGGGCAAAGTTCCCTGACTATACATCCTCAGCGCACCTGATAAAGGGATGGTCCCTAGCAGGGACTTGATGAATATACTGATTCATTAATTAATACATGATGATAGTGATGTTTGGTGAAGAGTCTCAGCTCATAAGGATAGGAACATGGAATTGTTTAATTTTTTCCCCAATAACTGTGCTCCGTTACACCCCAGCCCGGAGTAGCGAGCTCCATTAACCACATCCTCCTGACTTGATTGTTAAATAGCCTCACTCCTGCTATTTGAAAGCCAGTTCTGTTCATTTAAAACCTGCAGCTCCCATTTAATTCAATATTAGTCTAGTCCTCCGCATTTTTGGTATCTGGGAGGGAAAACACTCCCTTTCTTTCTAGATCCCCATCTCCTCTGCCATCGGTGGTGGTAGTAGTGGTGTGTCTGCTGCCCCGGCATGTCATGGAGGGCCCTTCGGGAGCTGGTTCCCCGCTGCAGTTTCTCTGGCATCAGAATGTGGGCCCTTTCTGACCTCTCTTCTCAGCTGTGGGCCTTGGATGTCGTTCTCTGGCCAGCAGGATAGCCCCGTCCTGCTATCTCCATCCCGTTATCATAGTAATGACCATCATTCACTGAGTGCCCGGCACTGTTCATACCTGAGCTCTCCTTCTGGTGACAACCCTGTGAGGCACCCGTGTCCATCCCCATCACAGCTGAGAAGATGGAAACTCAGGGAAGTGCAGGCACTTGATCAGGGCCACTCAGAACCCAGATCTGCACACCAGTCTGTCACCCCCAAGGCCCTTGCTCCTAGAAGCCTGAATGGCTGAGCATGTGGCTGCTTCCGCATGTCTGAGAGGGCTGGATTTTATCGGGTCCTCCGGGAGCCATGATCTACCCCCAATGCCCTCACTTCCCAGGAGGGTCAGGAGCGAAGGTTGTGGGCCTGAGACTCATTCTATCCTAAAAAAAAAAACAGAACAAAAATCGGACTCTCTGGGTTCTGTGCCAGAGATGCCATGGGCATATTTAGGCTAGAATGAAAAAGAATTTCCCATCCACTGGTTTATCAGAGCTGAGGCAGGGGTTGCTGTGGGCTTTCTGGGCCACACCCAAGACGCCCTGGGGTCCTCACTGATTCCCCTCCCCACCAGGAACTCCCAGTGTGGCCCAGGCCGGAGCGGGGCAATGAATCGGGGGATGCTGGTGTGGGGACACCAGGGAGTAGCCCAGGCATCCTCCCTGGGCCCCAGCAGTCCTGAGAGCCTGCCTCACAGTGAGCCGTGGGCTCACTCCTTCAGTGCCGCTTAATTACGCCAGTAGGACAGGTCTGCTTTGGCAGACGGGAAAGCCTTTCTGGGCGTCTCCTGGCCTCGTGGCTGATGTGTGCAGGCCTCACTAGAAGCTCCTGACCAGGCTCCATTCATTATGGCGAGACAGGTACAAGAAGACCATTTTTCAAGGCAGACACAGGTCCCTCCCCATGGGCTTCACTATGATCCCCCATCCCTACGTCAGGGTGAGCACAGACCCTCTGGTCAGCCTCTGGCTATCCTCCCCCTACTCATGAGTAACTCTTGGAGCATCTTTGCACGGAGGTGTCATGGTCACAGGGGGTGGATAGCCCCAGGAAGGCCTGGGGTTGCAGGCTGAGGTCGATTGGCAGCCCCCTAGCCTTTGTTTGCACTGAAAATGTCTAGTTTGAGTTCTGCCTTCACACCTTGAAGCAGGCTCCTGTGTACACACCTTGACTCACTCAGCACACCTCTTGATCCAGCCACTGCTGGGGTGATCTGTTCTGCACAAGTTTGGCCAGCTTCCCTCAGGTGCAACCTGCAATGACCCCCTTACTCCAGGTATGAGCAAGGCCACTCGCCATGCGTGGGATACCGGCAAAACCCCATGTGGCACTCCTGCATGTGCAACCGTGTGTGTGTGTGCATGTGTGTGTTTAAGGGGCAGTTAACACATGTAGGGCAACCTGTGACTACTGGGAGTTGGGAGCTGATGGATAAATATTCCCTGTGTTTATTGCACTCTGAGACAGTTGTGAACCATCTCATAAGGCTTCTCAGATGGAGCCCCAATCATCTGTAGCAGTTGCCAATCTGATAAACACAGCATTTATCATCTCCCTCCTTCCCTAGTTTGCTCATTCTGGTCCTTCCACCTGCTCCCTGGGACCACTTTCCCCCAAACCACCTCCAAGCAAGACTTTCCCGAGGTTTTGTTTCCAGGAGAACCCAGACTAAGTGGCAGACTGGCCTTAGAAAGCCAGTCAAGCCCGAGAAAGGCACCTGGAGCTGGGTCACTCGTCAGTCAGCCACAGGAGCTCATGGCTGCTAAGTGAGGTGGTGAATCCTCTGGCTTGCAGGAGCATCACACTTACTAAGATGCCCAAGAAATTACGTGACAAGGTGGCCCAAACTTCCATGGCACCAAAAATGCATTTCTCTCAACTCAGACTTATGTTTGCGTATAGCAATCTCTAAGACCAACTGATAGAGCTAGAAAAAACTCGGATCAGTGCAGTAAGTCAGTGCTAGCCCTGCACTACAGCCCCACTCAGCGGGCCTGAAGGACAGTGTTGAGGGCAAATCCTCCCATGGGCAGATCTGCATGCGGTGCACGTGGCCATCCACTCTGTAGGAGGGAGACAGGCTGTCATACACATATACACGGACTCTTGGGCAGTGGCAAATAGCTTAGCTGGTTGATCAAGGTCACAGAAGGTGCAAGACTGGATGACTGGGTACCAGGACGTCTGGGAAAAAGTTACGGATGGACCTATGGGATGAGCTGTGGCCCTGCCCTTCTTGACAGCCATGGCTCTTCTGGGCCACATCGTTGAGGAGTTGGTGACAGGCATGGCGAGGGGAGCTGATGTTCCTTCAGGAAACCCTCTTTTGTGCAAATGGGGAAACTGAGGCCCCGAGGGGGCAGGCAATGTGGCAGCAGTGCTCAGATGAGGAAAAATCACTGACCTAGGAGTCAGAAGACCCAGGTTTGTATCCCAGCCCCTTCGTGTGCTGTCTGGGCCTAAACTTTTCCGGTCTCTGAAATGGAGATCGTTGTCTCTGATCTGCCTAACATGAGCGGGGTCTGGGGTCTGATGTGGTTTTGTTTGCATGATCTTGGCAAGCTGTCAAATGCTGTGTTGGCTGAAGCCTGACAGAGGGCTGAAATCAAGGACTCTGGACGCTCAGCACAGTGTTCTTTCCTCTACCCTGGAGGCCTGGGCCCAGGAGATGAGGAAACGGGGTGAGGAAGGAGGAGATAGGAGTTGATGGGAGATGACCCCTGGGACGCTTGGCCTCAATGGAAAGGGCCTTAGCTCCCCGTCCAGTTCCCCGAGCCACAGGGGCCCCAGGAAGTCGTCCGCCTAGCCCAGGGCAGAGATGGAGGCGAGGGAGGCTGGAGCCCCAGCCATGTGCCAGAGTGAGACTGATGCACAGGCCTGTCCTCAGCCCCCAGACTCCTGCTCACTAAGTAAACACCTGGCGTCAGCTCATCACTCGCCTCCCCTAATTAGCTCATCGTTCTCCCGGCTCTCCATCTGTCTTCACCTTGCTGCCATGGACTCTGGCGTGCAGTTATTTTTGCACTTCCCAGTAAGCACACCGGCTGGCTGGTCACTGGGGACCAGGGCAGCCTGGGCAGAGCTAGAGTTAGGGCTGGGGCTTGATCACCTCCGCCTGGAAGTCCCTGGCCTGCCTGCAGGCACTTCCGACCACTCCTCTGCCCCACCCTCCAGGGCAGGAACTCCTGCCCCACCCTTGGGAGCTGAAAGGCTGGGAGTGGGGGCATTACAAAGCACAGTTCAATCTAGTTCAGGTAGTATTTATTAGGTACAGGCACTGTGCTAGGCACTGGGGATACCTCCAAAATACCCTTGGGGGAATGCCCCGTTTCCTGGAACACAGATGTCCAAGGGAACTTAAGTTCATATGAGTTGTGCTCCAGCATCCGTGCAGGATGGGGCAGAGGGACTTCACCCAGTCTAGGGGCTCAGGAACCCTCCCAAGGACAGGCACATGGGCAGAGCGGACAAGGATGAGGGAGCTCTACCAGGCAAAGCTTCCAGCTGGGGCGTCGTGAGACCCGACTCCCAGGGCCCGTGACCGCGAGCGAGCGACTTCTCCCCTCTGGCTTCACTCCTGGGACACTGAGAAGCATGAAATGGGCGCCTTCCAGACAGACAAGAGCACCTCACCAGTGCTCGGGTGGGGGGGCCTGTGAAGTTCACTTCGTCTTCACCCCATCTCCCACGTGCAGAAACAGGAGGTCAGAGAGGCTCAGACTCATCCTGAGGCCGCACAGCTTGGGCAGCGCTAGAGCTAGGATGTGGCCATGCTCTTCCTGACTGCAGAGTCCCTACTCTCTGTACCCCCTGCCCCGACTCTTCCAGCCTGACACCGGGCAGCAGGCTGTGTGAGCCGGAGAACAGTGGCCCCTCCTGTAGGAGACACTCAGCACCCTGCCTATTAAGGGGAGGGCCAGCCCTCTGCTCTCTCCTGGCCATTGTTCTCCAGAAAATTAAGTCATTCCAGTGGGCCCTGTAAGCCTTTTTTGGAGCTGGCTGTTCCCGAGATCTGAGCCAGACTGCAGCTGGAAGTCTGTTATTATTCATTGAATCTCTCCAGGGTGGCTGGGAACACGCCTTTTAATTGTCTCATCTCTGTCCATCCAAGAACAGACTAAGGGGCACGAATAATCAGTATCTCATTACAGAGCAGAGCCTAGAAAAGGAAGCTCCTTAGCCAGGGCCCTCCACCCCATCAAAGGGCCGCCCTGGTCAGGAGAGGAGCAGGCTTATTTCTTCAACCCCTGCAATTCACATGCCAAACTCTTTCCACCCGCCTGAGCAGGGGGACTGCCCAAGGCATTTGGCGTCCAAATGGTCATGAGACAGGGATTGACATATTTGGGAATGGAGGCAGTGGTGGGGGGCACCAAAAGGGAGGTCAGAAGACACTGATATATGGGCCCCAAATCTTACTGTCTGCCTTTCACTGCCCCAGAGAGTATAGAGAACCTAGAACTAGAATTTAGAGATTATCTTGTCATCTATCTGTCCATTTATCCATCCACCCACCCATTCCACATCCATCCATCTGTCTGTTCATCTATCCATCCATCCATCCATCCATCCATCCACCCACCCACCCATCCATCCAATGGGTTAGAGAGACACTGGCATTTGTCAAGCATACCATACATTGCAAAGCAACTTCCCTTCTCTCATCTCATTAGATCTATCTCCACAACTGTTTGGTCACATTTGACAAATGCAGAAACTGAGGCCCAGAGATGGGCAGGGGTTTGCTCAAGGGGAGACAGTACAGAGCAGTTTCCAGAATGGTGGCTCAGCCCGAAGTCTCCAGGCAGAGTCAGGTACAGAGACCTGAACCATGGGGCAGGTGGGGGCTGAAATCCAGTCCACGCTCGGCTCACCAAGCGGGAAGGAGCTGTGTCTGTTTGGAGGAAGCGGAGTCTTTTTCTTTGCACAACGGCACCATCGTCTTGCCAAACTCAGACCTCAGCTGAGGAGCCTTTTCAACTTTTCATGCAGAAGTTGTGTGGGCTACTGGCAGCCCTGAGCTGACCGGTCCTGAGCTGGAGGGGAGGGAGCAGCAGACTGGCCCATGAGGCGGGGCTTCCCTTCTACCAGAGCTCAGGAAGGCGCCGTGCCCCATGGTGCCATGGCTTAGCCCACCCAGAGAGGGAATGGTCTCTCCCTCCCTCTAAGCCAGTCGCTAGCCTAATGCTAAATGGGAGCTTCTAGCTGGCCATTCTTTGAGGTCATATGCTCTTTGGGGATTGCCAGCTGTTTGGATTACTCTGGTTGGTAATTTTTTTTTTTTTTTTTTTTTTTTTGGTGCTTGTGTTTTTGTTTTGATTTGGTTTTCGGTCAACTTTTTGGAAGTAAAATTTATAGACAATAAAATGCACCCACAATAAGGTAGAGTTCTATGAGTTTTGACAAATGTGCACACTCCTGTAACCACTACTACAGTCCAGATAGAGAATATTTCTATTACCCCAGAAAGTCCCCTTTGCTCTTTGCAGTCAGTCTCCCCACCCTAACCTGGCCCCAGAAAGCAAACTCTGATCTTCTTTCTGTCACTAGTGGCTAGACTTCCCTTTTCTAGGGTTTCACGTAAATGACATCATGCAGTATGTACTCTTTTGTGTCTGGATTCTTTCACTTGGCATACTATCTCGGAGATTGATCAGTGTTGTTTCATGTAGTGTTGTTTGTAGTATTCCAATGCATGGATATACTTCCATGTATTGATCCCTTTACCTATCAATAGACATTTGGGTTGTTTTTAGGCTTTGGCCATTATAAGCAAAGCTATGTACAAGTCTTTGTGTAGACATGTGTTTTTGTTTCTCTTGGCTAATGTTTAGCGGTGGAATTGCTGGGTCAAGGACAGTTATATGTTTGGACTTAGGAGAAATTGTCACACCTTTTGTGAAGTGGTTATACCATTTTACATTTTCACCAGCAATGTGTGAGTTCCAGGTGACCCACATCCTTGCCAACACAAAAGGTAGGGTTGGCTTTATGGGCTGTGCAAGTATATAGTGATATCTCGTGGTTCTCATTTAGGGGTCTATTTTGAGGACCCACGCTTTGTCTCACCCACCCCTCCCTCTTGACTGTGAGATCCTCTGGGACATAGACTGACACCCTAGCCTCACCTAAGAGACCAGCAGGCAGCTGGGCCCAAAGCAGGATGCACACCATCCCTGCCCTGGCTGGCTCACAGGGCAGTTTTGAGTTAAGGATTCAGTGAGCTGAATGGAGTACAATCACTCTGGGGACAGCGATGCCAGCACTAACAGGGGCTCACGATGCACTAGTGCGTGTGAACACCTCACAGCCCTCCTCACTCCCGCGCCCCCCCCCC
>NW_006781396.1:2346435-2364512 GCF_000442215.2 Lipotes vexillifer | reverse complement strand
CCCCCGCCCCCCCCCCCCCCTTATCATGTCCATTGTGCAAATGCAGAAACCAACCATGGCTCAGCCAGGCAGAGGGGCACCAGGTCAGTGAGCCACCAAAGCCCGCACTCGTGGCTGTAACACGAACCACTGTGCCGCAGAGTCACCCGGGACCAGCCGGGGGTTATCGCCGTCACGGTCAGCAGACAGACCGTTGCTGGCATGTGCACACACCCGTGTTCCTGCCACCCCTCCTGCCAGCTCATCCGGCAGCTCTGGTCCCTGGGGCTCGATGCCACGTCGTCTGTCGCTCCATTATCCTAAGCGGCCTCCCCGATCCCATTACTTCACTGCTGTTATTATTTATTCATCAACGGAGCCCTCAGCCTGCGGATGGGCACTTACCTTGATGTGCCTGACAGCGGGTCAGGAGCCCCACTAAGGGCGTATTAATCACCAGCAGCGCCGGCAGGGAGCCTGCTTCCCCAGAGACAGGAGATCATGTTGCAGACACAGAGGGGTCTGTCAGCACGTCCATTTTCCCATGGAGGAATCCACCGCCTGGCGTTTTGGAGCTGGATGAGCCTCAGAGAGCATCTGTGGAGGCAGGGAAACTGAGGCTCAGAGAGAGGAGGGCATTCCCCAAGACACCACATCTCACTGAAATGCTAACTGCAACTCTTTCCATATACAAATGCACAGTGATTATAACTCCATTTACAGGTAAAGGGCTTTACAGTTTCAATCTATTCTCCTATTGGATGCTAATAATCCCTCGAGATCAATAAGGGCTTTTAATCAGATAGATAGATCAATAGATAGATAGAGATGATAGATGTAGAGATGACATAGATATAGAAACCGAAGCTCACAGAAATTAAGTGACCTGCTGAATGTCACTGAAAGCTAGGACTGAGACCCAGGTATCCAGGATCTGGCTTCAGCCAGGAAACGCAGGATGTGTACCTTGGTCCTTCTCTTTCCTTCTGATCCTCTGTGAACAAAAGAAGTCTTTGATTGTCTGGAATAGAATCCCCTCAGGAGCTGGGTCTTGCCTCACCCTGAGAGGCTACAAAGGGGTTTCTGCCCAGCCTTGCCCTGCCCACTGCTGGGCTCTTGGCCTGTCACCTCCAAGCTCTCGGGAGGAGGTGGCTCATGGGCCACTGGGTGGACACCTGCTGGACACACTGGTGTGGCTGGAATTGGAGATGACTCTGCCTTTCACCAGCAAGCAGATACAGACGGCATTTGACACTAAAGACAGAGCTGCCTTGGAGTGTGCAGCATCCAGGAGCCATGCCAACATCAGCGAGCTCTGGGTCCCCTCAGACTTTCAAGGAAGTCTCCTCTGAGCCCCTGATCACAGGACTCTTGCCCCATCTGAGCCCCTCTATCCCTGACTGAGAGTCTGGTGAAGTGACAGATGGAGATCACCTCATGTCAGCCCACGCCCCTGCTCTAAAGCATTCCATGGCTCCCCATTGCTCTCTGAAAAAGGGGTGGCAGGGTCCTGGTAGGTTGAGGCCAGCTTCTGTCACTCCCTCTTACATATAGTGAAGGAAATCTGGTATTGAGGAGCTCCTGGGCCTAGAACATTCTTTGAAGAGTCTTTTTTTTTTTTAAATATGCATTTTGTGGGAGATGAAACTGAGGCTTAGAGAGGAAAGATAACTGACTTAAGGCCATGCTGCTAGGACTTGTCAGATACAGGAGTCACACTCATGCACTCGGGCCCAGACCCCAAGCTCTTTACCCAGCTGAAGGAAGGTGTGTGGGAGATAAGGACAGCTACGTCCAGGGTGGCTCCAAGGGCAAAGCTAAGAGCACAGGATGGAAGTGAACAAGGAGCTGATTTAACTGAAGCTAAATAAGACCTCCCATACTGTCTGGGTGTCCAGGATAAAAAGGGCTGCTTGCCAGGGAGGTGAAAAGGAGCTCCCCATCACAGGAGGTATGCAAGTGGGTAATTGCCAGCCATCTGCCGAAGTGTCATGCAAAGCCTCTGCCCTAACATCAGTAGATGGCTTGTCCAAAGCCAGCCAGAGAGTTTATTGGGTGATATTCACTGGGAAGCAGTCCAGCTGACCAGTCTGGTTTCTAGAATCACCCCACCCACCACTGGGCCCAGAGTTCCCACCATCTGCTCATTCATTTGTGCATTCCTTACTCAACAAATAGCCAGCACACACCAGAACTCCCTTATCAGACCTGGGGGAGAAGATTGCTCTGGACACGGCTCCCCTCCCACTCCAGCCATTGGCATCCCTCCCTTCCCCCAAAGGCGGCCAGCACCACCCACCAACTCGATGAATGCCAGCTGAGCAGCAACAGAAGATTCAACATGGGGCTGGGATGTGGGGGGCACAGCCCTGATGCAAGGAAGTTGCAGCCCAGCTGGGAAGGGGCGGGAAAGGGGAAATGACTAGGGAGTCCCTGGATACCAGTCGCCTTGCTTTAAAGCCAGCTCACCACCATGAGAAGAGTGCCAACAGTAGCAACCAGCACTCACTGTACCCCTCCCATGTGCTACAAGTCACCGCACAGCCACATTGCAACAACCCAGGAAGTGTGGGGGGGGGGCTGTTATTAGTCCCATTTTACAGATGAGAAAACTGAGGCTGTCACTGGACCAAATCAGTTCCTAAGGAGTGGAGCTAGGATCCATCACCAGGCTGTTGGAGTGCAGAGCCTGAGCCCCTAGCCTAGCAAGCAGAGTGAGTATGGGGGCAGGCAGGAGATAAAACCAAGGTTGCAGGTGCCCAAGGAAGCCAAGTCTCCGTGAGGCTAGGACTCAGGGTCTCCTAGAGGAAGGGGGCCTAAGCAGGACTCCCAGAACCTTTGGAGGCACAGTGCAGACCATGAAACCAGCACCCACTCTGGAGGCAGCCAGACCAGCATTGTTCTTGCACTTTACTTGCTGTGTGAGCTCAGTCGAATCACTTCACCTCTCTGGGCCTCAGGTTTGTCCTCAGAAAAACGGGGCCAATAATGCCCACCTCCTGGTTACTGTGAGGGCGAAATGAGACCAAATGGCAGTTTCATGGCTCCAGGAGAGACAGGAAGGCTGTGCCTCCCATTTCAGGCCATGGTCCCCACACAGGGCTTTTCGTCCTCTTTGTGCTCCCAGCTCCTACCGAGTTGAGGGCCTGGGCCCAGGCTGGGCTCAGTGGCTGTGCTTAGGGGACAGGGCAGGGAGCCGGTGGTGCATGTGGATGATTTTTCCTGCAGCAAGTTATTTTCTGCTGATCTAGGTCAGCCTAGCCAGGGGGCAGCGTGAGCTGCCTTTCAGTCCAGCAGCAAAGAGCAGGTAGCCTGGCCCATCGTGGGACTGAGGTCCTTGCTTGGAACTGCATCCTGGCTCCTGGTTGCCCAGAGAGGGGAGGTCCAGCCGGGACCCTGAGATCATGGTCTCAAAGCTAAGGACAGAGGCTTCAGGGCTCCTGACTCCTGGTGGCCCCAATCCCAGGGCTCTGACCCAGGCTTGCTGTGTGGACTTGATGAGTCCCTTCTCCTCCCGGGGCCTTCAGCATCCGATTGCCATCATGGTGAAGGCTGAGGAAGGCGAGGGGTGATGGAGACGTGCATAGGGTAGACCCCCAGACACTCAGCCCAACCCGCACGCCCGCCCCCGGCAGCTGTGTGATATTGAGCAAGTCACTTAATCTCCCTGAGAATTAGTTCTACTCACAACATGGGGATAGGATCTGCTTTGTCTTCTTCTCTGAGCTATTGTGGGGCTCAAATAAAGGGAAAAGGTCAGCTTTACTTGGAGCTCCTCAGCTGGATCCAGTCCGGGAGACAGGGGTGAGCTGGATGTGGCTCCTGGGCTCATGGGGTTTGCTCTGGGTATGGATGGTGGAGCCACACTTTCAATGGGGGCTGTGGGGACCCAGGGGGGATGCTGGTGGGGGAAGATTTATCTAAATGAGAGTATCAGGGAAAGCTTCCTGGGAGAGACATGAGCAGGATGGTGGGCAAGGTCATGGTCAGGCATGTGCAGAGCTGGCAGGGAGGCAAATAGGAACAGCAGGATCCACAGAGTATCAGCACTGGGGCTACACAACTGTGACCCCCAAACCAGCAAGCAACCCAACAAAGCAACGCTGTCCCTACCCTCTTGGAGCCTGCAGTGTGACAGGGGAGACAGACATTAATGAAATGCTCATCAAACATTGTAGTTTTATCTGAGGGGGCAGCGGGGGACGGTTTTTAAGGGAGTAACAATGATCTCTGAGAGTTTCCTACATGCCAGGCACCGTGCCAAGCACTCTGTATGTATTACCTTGTTTAGTCTTGACTATGGCAAACACTGTCGGTGTCTATGGAAGAGGAAACCGAATACCAGAGAGGTGAAGTAACGTGCCTGAGGCAGCACAGCTGGCAGGCAGCAGAGCAGGATTGGAACCCAGGCCGTCTGACTCCAGAACGCCCACTTACTGTAATCACTAAGCTATTCTGCCTCTCATGTGCTTAATATGGCTGGTCTCTCCCTTGTGTTTCTGGTTTCCCCTTCCCTCCCCATCTTTGGCCACCAGGATGATGCAACAGAACTAAGTCAGTTCCTGAACGACTTGGGGCCGAAGCAGCAGATTACAGGTGTAGCTGGAGACCTTTGCTAGACGGCGCCCCATCTTCTCCCCGGACTCCAAGAGCCTCCACGCCTGGCAAGGAGGAGCAGAGGAGAGCGAAAGGGCAAGACAGGAATTGCTGGGCCCGAGGACAGCTCCTGCTGCTGCTTCGCCGCCTCTCCTACCCCCACTTCGTGTGAGAACTCCCAGGGCAGGGGGGATCTGTGCCTGCCCTTCCCCCTAGCCAGCTGGTGGGACCCCCAAGTTTCCCTCTGCCTGGCATCACATGGAGCAGAAGAAATGTCTGTGTGGAGTCTCCAGGGCAGCGTGGGAAGTGGCAGGGGGCCTGGAAGGGCCATGCGCTCAGGCTGTTGTGATGCAATGACCACGGTAGGGGTGGCAGAGGCTGAGATGGCACTGGAATGAGGATGTGAGGAGTGGACAGACGACAGTCCTTCCCCGACACTGAAGCACTGGGGGACCCACCCTCCATTCCCCCACACCCAGGCCCTCCCTGGATTGTGACAGGATGCCAGGGCAAGCTGAAGGACCCTGAACTGCCGCATCATACATTTCAGATTCCTGGCAGAATGGGGGCTTAGAGTAGAAATTAGGCTTAGTTACAGAAAAATATAGTCACCTTTTTTGTGCCCCTGATTTTACTGACTCAGAATCACTGTGAAAGAGACATATGGCCACCATAAATTTGACCTCAATGGGGAAGTCAGGCAAGGCTTCCTGGAGGAAATGATTCTTGGGCTGAGTTCTGAAGGAAGAGTAGGAAAAAGGGGTGGAGAGAAGATCATTCCAGGCGGCGCTTGTTATTAAAAAAAAAAATCACTATTTTCCAAAACAAAGATTTAGTGGGAAGAGCCATGCAGTTTTACGTGTTTGCAGTTCTCTTAACCGCCTGGCCTCAGAGGCGGCAGCGGGGTGCTCACTGGGCTGGCGGGGGGGGCGGGGGGGGGGGCGGGACAGCATGTGCAAAGGCCCTGTGACAGGTGGGAGCTTGGTGGGAGGGAGGGAATAATGAGGTGCAAACTTCCTATTTGTCCTACCACAAGCCAGGACTCAGCCAGTGCAGCTCCTGGCAGTTAATGTTGGGATCCAGGGGAGTGGCACTCTCAAAACCCTCCTGTCCATGGTCTTTCATGTACTCGGACTTTGTTTCTGCCAGCTCTGGCACTCCTGACACCTGCACCAGACTCAGAACATAAAGCAGCAGGGGAGGAGTCCCAGGGGCATCCTTATTGTCCTGCTCAAGAAGCCGAGACCAGAGAAGGCAAGTCAGTTGCCAAAGGCAACCCAGCCCACCACCGCAGAACAACTCCTCCGCAGAGCTGAAGCTCTGGCCTAGAGGGACAAGCCTCCTGCCACCAGGGAAGAGGACAGGACCCGGCTGTTCCCCAGCCCTTTCCCAGGCCTGAGAAGCTTCTAGTGGTCAGAGTCAGGAGGATATGATGGCAGTGACCCTGTGGAGATGTGGGCCAGCCAGAGTTCACAGCCACCCAGCTGTGCTGGTCACAGCCCCACAACCACACGATGACCACTTCAATAGCCAAGAGGGCTGAAAGGGAAGGGCAACCCAGCTGAGTCTGAGGCTAGCTCCTCCAGCAGAACCCCAGCCTGGCCCTGGCCTCCATGGGTCCCAGCAGACTCTGGCCCTCTGGGGTTATGGAGGGCAGTGAAACGCTCAAGGTCAGCAGGAGGCTAGAAGCTCAGAAGCCCAGACCACCAGAACAGCTCCACCCGTGTGAGAAGAGCCAGCCCTACCTCTTCCACCAGCACCTCTGCCCTCCTGGGGCCCTGGGGAGCAGGTGGTCCGGCCCAGGGGAGAGGAGAGAGGGTGGGGACCCAAGCATCAGCCCCCTGGGCTTGCCAGCTAATTATGCATTAGGAGCTAATATTAATAAAGGCTCCAGGAAAGGGAAAAGATCTCATCACCAGATTATTGCACATGAGGGAAATATCAGGCCCCCAAACTGTCTCCAGCCCTCGCCCTTCATCTCTAAGCAATCTGCTGCTTTTATTAATTGACTGGATTTTCCCAGGCTGAGGGTAGCGGCGGGGGCAGGGGGAGGGTTGCAGGGAGAGGAGGTACAGGGAGAGGTAAAGCAAGGCAATTTGGAACAGACTTTGGGATGATGGAAACGTACACAGGACAGATGCCTTCCACCACTGCTTCCTTGATGCCATCCACCGGCACAGCCCAAGAGCATCCCTGGGGATGGAGCCCACAGCTCTGCCCAGCCCCGGCTCCATCTTGCTGCCTCCGGAAATGGGACCCCTCCACCCACTCTTCCTCTCTCCCTCCTCCCTCCCCTCTCAGCGCCCCCCCCGCCCCCGCCCTTCGTTCTCATCTCTTCCTCCTCCAAGAACCACAGTCTGAGTTTCCTTCCCACCTGGATCCCACTCCAGTGGCTCCAATTCCTTGAGTTACTTAAAGTGATGCTGAGGTTCAACTTCTAGGAATTTTTCCAAAAAATGAACTGAGTAAAAGCCATATTGGAAGAAATCTAAATCTCCATCAAGAGAGGTTTGTTTGCTAAATTACAGTACAACCATACACTGGAATGCTCTATATGTAACGAATAAGGAATAATCTACAAGGTACATTGTTGAGAAAAAAAAATCAAGGTGCAGAATGCATGCATAGCATGCTACCTTTTGTGTTCAAATACACACACATCCCTATATATACATAGAATAGGACTTAATTCAGTTGAAGTTTGTTATGGAGACAATGTTTGGAGGAAATGCTTGATGTCGTGCCTGTTACGTAGTAAATGCTCCATTCGTGTTTGCTGGTGCTGACATTGGACAACTGACTCCAAAGTTCCTTCCCATTCTGCCTTGATGCCTTTCTGGAAAGGGCATTTTCACAGACAACCCTTGAGAAGGTTGTGGGTTGTAAGTGAGAGGAGACCAGTAGAGGTTTCAGGGGGGCTGTAGGAGGGTGTAGGCTGGTAGAGCCCTTCAGGGCTCCGGTTGCAGCCCTGGATGGTGCCCAGTGGTCCCACGGCCTCAGGAGGCAGACACGGGAACCAGCACAGGACCTGGTGCAGAGGAGGTGTTTGCAGCAAAAGGAGGGAATACTGTGCATGCTGCTTCTTACAAACTATTTTTACACCAATGCAAATGGAGGCTTGTCAGGCTGTGTGACTCATCTCAGACCCACCCTGAACCTGGTAGGGGCTGTGGGTTCTAGACTGAAAGAGGCCTTCATCTGGCTCTGTCTCCTGGAGTCCTTGCTATATATATATAAATGAGCCAAAGATGACCTCCGTGGATTGGCCCCTAGGTTATTTATCTCTTCCCTGCAGGCCGAGACCTGCTAGCTCAAAAGACTGCCAGTGCTGATCTCAAACTGTTACACATCCAGCAGCTTAAAAAATAGCCCAAATGAGCAGATTTTTAACTATTTATGCCCTGCCTAACTAGCTTTGCCTACCCCACAAAACCTCCTCCACAGCTGCTGGCCATTGATAGAACAGAGTTCTCTGACCCAGAGAGTCCCTGTCTTGCTACAGAGTGACAGCACCTAGATACCAGAAGCCCTCCCTCCTGCCCCCCTTTCTCCCCAGGAGTTCCCTCGTCCTCTTCGCCTCTGGATGGCGGTCACCTTGCCACAAACTTTGGATGGTCTCATGCTGTGAAGGGTTTCCCTTCTCTTGCAACCCTGTTCAAGTACTATTCAATAAAGCTGTGTTACTGCTCTTCATGGTTATGCAATTGAGGCTTAATTTTATGTGTCAACCTGACTGGGCTAAGAGACGTTCAGATAGCCAGTAAAACAGTGTTTCTGGGGCATCCTTGAGGGTGTTTACAGAGGAGCTTAACATTTGAATCAGGAGACTGCGTAAAGAAGATCACCCTCACCAATGTGGGCAGACATCATCCTATCTTTTGAGGGCCCAAATAGAACAAAAGGTGGAGAAAGTGTGCATTTTGTCTCTTTCTTCTTGAGCTGGGACATCCATCTTTCCTGCCCTTGGACGTCAGAGTTCCTGGTTCTCAGGCCTTCGGACTTTGGGACTTTCACCAGCAGTCCGCCTTTGCAGGCCTCCGAGCTCTGACTGAATTTTGCCACCAACTCTCCTGGTTTTCTAATTTTCAGGCAGTAGATTGTAGGACTTCTCGGCCTCCATAACCACATGAGCCAATTCCTATAATAACTGTCTTTTTATATCTATATCTATATCTATATCCTACTGGTTCTGTTTCTCTGGAGAACCCCGACTAATACGGTCTTTTCCCCTTATCAGCCCCCAAGTCCCTCAAACTCCCATCAGTCCCTCTGCCTGAGGCCAGGCTGGAGCCAGGAAAATCCAGACACTCCTCCTCCATTGGCAGCTGCCTGGGCTGCCAAGACAGAGGAGAAGGGAAGAGAAGAGGCAGGGAGGGTAAATGACACACATCCCAGATACCTGTCCTCAGGCGAGCATGGTGGCCCCTGTGTGGGAAGCAGCAGCTACTGAAGAGGCTCTGCTATTCTGCTCCCTGGGGAAGACGGACGGGGGCGCAAAGAGAGGAGGAGAAGGCTGTGGGCACAGGGAGAGGATAAATCGCACGCCACGTGGTGTGACCAAAACTTAAAAAAAAATAAAAGGATTTAAAATAAAATGAAGGGCAAAAAAAGGAAAATATTGCAGGAGAATATGTGCACAGTGATCTCACTGATATAAAGAACCAAAGCAGACAAATTAAACATGATGGTTCAGGTGAAACCACAAAGAAGGGCAGGAGCAGACTGGAGACCTCTGGTGGGGGGAGGGGAGAGCAGTTGCGGAGGAGGATGTAGGGACCATGTAAGGCAGGGATTCTCATACACTGATGTGCACACGGGATCCCCCTGGAGTCTTATTAACAAGAAGATACTCATTCAGAGGGTTTCTGGTGGGGGATGAGGGGCTGCATTACCTACAAGCCCCCAGGTGAGGCGGATGCTGCAGGGCCGGACCACACTTCAGGTAGTGAAGCCAAGCCAAGTAACCATGATGGTCTAGCCCAGGGTCACTCGACCCTGTCAAAACATCAGACTCCCTCAGGAGCTTCTCCAAAGCACTGATGTAAGTTGGTGCAGCCATTATTGAAAACAGCATGGAGGTTTCTCAAAGCACTAAAAATAGAGCTACCGTATGATTCAGCAATCCCACTTCTGTTTATATATCTAGAGGAAATAATATCAAGATCTCCAAGAGATATCTGCACTCCCATGTTCACTGCAGTATTAGCACAATAATACTGTGAATATGGAAATATTCCATATTCAGTATGGAAATAACCAAAGTGTCTATTGACAGGTAAATGCATAAAGAAGATGTGATCTATATCTGTATCTATATGGTGGAATATTATTCAGCCTTATAAAGAAGGAAATCCTGCCATTTGAGACAACAGGGATGAACCTGAAGGACATTATACTAAGTAAAATAAACCAGACACAGAAAGACAAATAATGCATGATCTCATTTATATGTGGAATCTAAAAAAGTCCAACTCATAGAGACAGAGAGTGGTTTCTAGTTGGTGGTTTCCAGAGGCGCAGGGGCAGGGAGGGGGGAATGGGGAGATATTTGTCAAAGGGTACAAAGTTCAGTCATGCAGGATGGATAAGTTCTGAAGATCTAATGTACTACATGGTGACTATAGTTAGTAATACTGTATTGTATACTTGAAATTTGCCTACAGAGTGGACCTTAAGTGTTCTTACCACACACACACAAATGGTAACTGTTAGGTGATAGAGATGTTAATTGGATTGATTATGGTAATATTTCACAATGTATATGAATCGTGTTGTAACACCTTAAATATATACAATTCATATTTGTCAATTATATCAAAATAAAGCTGGGAAAAAAACAGTGATGCCAGGCCAGTTAACTGAGCATCTCTGGGGGTGCAGCTAAGGCATGGACATTTGTCAAAAGCTCCCCTGGTAGTTAGTTGTGTTGTGCAGCAGGTGGAGGGCCACTGTTCCAGCCCTGGAGCTAAGGGGTGGCACACCGATGTTCATTTCATTTTCATTCTTTCGTTTTTTGTGTATGTTATCTATATTCCTTTGTATGTATGAAGCATACAGAAAATTTAAAATAAAATTTAAAAAGAGTGTGAGGTGAAAAAGCTGAGCTGGGAGATATGGGAGGAGAAAGAGCAAAGAACCCAAAAGGATTCCTAAAAATGCTCTCCCCCATCAACCATGAAGCCTGTCAGCCCACTGGGCCTGTCAGTCAGCACAGCAGGCTGTGGCCGTGTTGATGGTTAGCCAGCTGTCAGTTCCAGGGTCAGCCAAGCAGCAGCACAATTGTCAAGCAGTGGGTCAGTCCATCAAGCTAGCAAGTCGGGCAGACTATTACTGAGTGGGCCGCCTGTCTGCTTTAAAGTCAGCCAGCAAATTGGGCTGTTAGTATGGTGGTCAGTCTGGCAATATTTTAGTCATTGCTGTCAGGCAATCCATTAATTATGACTAGGTCAACCCTACTGTCAGTCAGTGGGTCTGCTGCCTATTGCTGTGAGGGTTAGTGTGAAAGGCTCGCTGGGACGTGGAGTGGCCAGGCATCAGCATGTCGACTGGTAGTTCGTCAGGTAGCTGGTCAATCATAATGTCAATGAGTGAGTGTGTGAGTCAGTCGTAAGACAGTCAGTGATAAGACGGTCAGCCCAGCAATCAGTGTGTCAGATGGACATTCTCTGTCAGCCAGTTAGTTGGGGAGACAATGCTTAGTCGGGGAATCCCTGAATCTGTCAGGCAGAATAGTCAGGTGGTGGGTTTGTTAGTGCAGAGCCGGTGAGACGGGCAGTTAGGCAGCCCGTGAGCTAGTCAGATGCTGTATCAGTCGGTGAGTCCACGAGACAGTCTTCCGTCAGTCAATCCATATGTGTGTCATCCATTCACTATCAGCCAACCCTCGAGTCTGTCCGTCGGACGCTCACTGTGTCTGTCCGTCACTGCCTGTGTCAGTGGGCCGGGTGACTGTGGTCAGGCGGTCAGCCAGCCAAGCCGCCGCGTGACAGCTGCACCTCTCCGCCCTGAGCCTGCTCCACTAAAGGCCACACAGGCTTGGGGAGAACTCTGAGGCTCTGCCCAAAGGCGAGGTTCTGTTACTATTATTATCTGAGAAAACTCCCAAGGCTCCAGAAAGTGGAAAAGGCTGTCAGTTGACTGCTCTCCCCTTCCCTCTCCCCTCCTCTCTCTCCATTAATGAGGTTCCTGCCACAGAGAAGGGGCGCTTACCTGGAGGCCGGAATCGGAGGAGGGGGCAGGCGGTTGGTGAGTTGTTCCAGTCAGCCGTGGGCCTGCTGCTCAGTCATCCCTGCTTTGACTGCTGGATGGGGGGTGGGAGGTGTGAGAGGGGGTGTCCTGACCAGGAGCTCCTTCCCCTGGCCTGGCCCTGCCCTTCCCCTGGGGACCCCATATCCTCCCACCCAGACCCAGGAGTCAGCTGTCCCCTCTGGACAAGCAGGGAGGGGCAGGGGCAAGTAGCTATACTAGCCCTTAGGAAACACAGATTTCATGTCAGCTCATGCTCTTATCTGCTATGACTCAAAAAGAAAAGAAGAAATATCGTTGCTGAATCTATGTTTCACTTCCATGGAAGTTCCATTTACATTGTCTCAGGTAACCCTCACAACCATCCAGCACGGCAGCGTTACCCCTTTATAGATGCGGGCAAGAGGCTGGGAGAAATGAGCACTGACCTGAGGTCAGTTCTGACCAGGTGTGTCTGACTCCAGAGTCCACACTCTTCCCTTTGCCAGGTTGCCGCTCTGGGGCTGGCTGGGGTCTCTCTGCTCCAGGTTTCCCTCTCGCCTTTTCCCCGTGGGGCTGGAGGGGAGATTTCTCCATCTCTCGTGATTGTTTGCTCTCTACTAGAAAACAACTCTGCTCGGGATTGGTACTTGGGACCCGCTACGTTTGGGGCCAGACCGGGAGAGACTGTAGAGGTTGGGTAGCGTCATTCCTCAGCTGTGGGTCGGCAGCGCCTGGCGCACTCTTTTATATACTTCTAAATTTGTGGAGCTAGAAGGGAGCCTGGAGCTTACCTGGTCTGCATCTAGTCTCACTGGAGGCAGAATCCCTCCTGCAGCCATGCAGTCAGCATCTGATCTGTGTTTACACACTCCCAGTGACTGGGAGCTCACTACCTAAGGAGGCTTTTCTATCGTGGGACAGCCTTGGTTCTTGGAAAGTCCCTCCATGTCTTAAGCCCAAACCTTTAGGTCTCAGTTCTTCATTCTGGTGCTGCCCAGACCAACCCTCATGCTTCTCAAGAGGGCTGGCCCTGCTACCCAGACTTGGA
Organism: Lipotes vexillifer; assembly: GCF_000442215.2. Taxonomy (NCBI): domain Eukaryota; kingdom Metazoa; phylum Chordata; class Mammalia; order Artiodactyla; family Lipotidae; genus Lipotes; species Lipotes vexillifer. The sequence goes on along the minus strand of NW_006781396.1, from coordinate 2,351,662 downwards.
GAAAGACCATGGGATTCCCTCCTTGTTCAAGGCTTCGATTCTTTGCAAGGGAAAGGGGAAGAATGCTGGAAAAGTGTGCAAAGTGCAATGCTCTTGGGGCAGTGCAGTAGACCGATGGCGTCAATGGCCTGAATTTGTCATGCCTTGCTGTAACTACGGCTTTAAGTAGTGCTCTCCAACAGTGACCTGCTCTGGCCAGTGGGGTAGTAACCAACTTGACACAAGCCGAGGCCAGTTAAAATGCTCATTCGGCCCTGCTTCTTCTCTTGGACTCCTGCCACCTCTATGAGAACAAACCCAGGCCAGCCAGCAAGACGCATACAAGAGACACACAGAGCAGAGCCCAGGTGTCTGGGCTGAGGTTGCCCTACAGCAGCAGCCCAAGTGGATCCTCACCACAGACTGGGCCCAGCCACGTTGGTCAAGCTTAGTTCAGGTCAGCTAAACTCAGAGACTCATGAGAAATAAGTTATTTTAAGCTACTAAATGTTGGGCTGGTTTGTTACATAGCAATAGCTAACTAAGAGAGACTGTGCAGGTTGCAATCCTGCCTCACCCACCCTTTCCTGGCAGTGTGTCCTCAAATAAAGTATATCATCTCTGTCAGTCTCAGTGTTCTCATCTGTTAAGTGGGCTACTAAGCCTGCTCTTCCTCCTTCAAAGGAGACAGCCAAAGAGATCAAAGATATGGAAGTGCATTGCTAACTATGAAGGGCACAGGGAAGGGACTTGGGCTCAGGAGGGCCCCAGGGGCTGGCCTGGATGGGCTGGTGTCCCTGCGGCTGCCTGTCAGAGCTCGGCGAAGCAGAGGGCACTGTGCTATATTAACCCAGCTCATCTCCCGGGTCAGAAGCAAGCCTGGCAGGCTGAGTGATGGGGCCAACTGGAGACTTATTTATAAACACAGCCCTTTCGCCTTCACTTCTTGGGTAAGCCCCGCTGGCGGCAAATAAATGAGAATCAATAGGCCAGTTATTAAACCGTAAATATCCCTCCCCTTGGGGTCTTGGGCCAAGAGCTCTGAGACTCTCAGCTGAAGGCAACAGGGCTAGGAGCCCCTTGCTCTGAGCCTTTCAGCTGAGACAGGGCCAAGTGCCCCTCGCATGGGGCCGGCCTCAGCCCCCAGCCCAGCCAGCCACTGCTGAACAGAGGAGAGGCTGCTGCTGGCACTGTGGGCAAGAAGGAGGCCTGACCTGTGCAAAGCCACCTTAAAGGACCCTCTACCCACCACACAACACCTATAGTTTAGAAGGGAGGAGGGCCATGTGAGCAAGGAACAAACCCCTCTCCTACCTACGCTGAGACTCAGTAAGGGACGGAGAAATCTTCCATCCCTGCACCTACACAGCCTGTGGATGGAGGGACAAATCAGACTCCCAAAGAGAGAGTGACTCATTCAGGGACACATGCCCAGAAAGTGACAGAATCCTGACTCAAAACCAGAGGCGAGGCCTCTGGCCTGTGCCTTTATCTAGGACAGGATGAATTGCCGTGTGGATTAAACTTAGTAGATGGTGACTTTGGGAAGGGCCTAGGTTATGAGGCAGCTAATGGGGTCCAGAGAGGCAGGCGTGGTCCAGCACTTTCTCAGGAGCCTGAGAGTACACCATTTGATCATCTGTGCTGGAGGCGAAGTTACCCAGAAAGTGGCTCAGAGAAGCTGGGGGTAGATGTAGGGAAGTAAAGACAGTGTGAGACGGAAGCAGGGGCTGGTGAACTGGAGAGTTTTGTAGTTCGGTGTAAGCGAGAAGAGGACACACACACACACACACACACACACACACATGCGTGTGCACAGCAGTTGGGGGCACTGGAAGGCTTCCTGCAGTCCTTGCCTGTGGGTATCAGGGAAGCTATATGCAGGAGGCTGCATTTGAGCTGGGCCACGGAGGATGAGTAGGCCTCATACTCAGTTCCACCCCTTTGTAAATGAGAAGGCAGTGAAGGGTGGTCCAGGAGGAAGGGCCAGAATAAATAAAGGCATCAGTGGTGGTAGTGATGATGATGGTGAGGATGGTGGCAGAGATGATGAAGATAACCATGACGGTGGTGATGGTGATGATGGTAGTTGGCACTTTTCAAAAGACTTTCTGTGTGCCATGACCCACACTAGGCATTTTACATCCTCCATGTTATTAAATTTGCACAGCAACCCTACACTCTCTACACCCAAGTCCCTGGCTGCTCAGTGGTTCCAGTCCATTGCCTTGTATTCCATCTGCCTTGTATTCAGCGGTGTGTGCTTCTCCTGCTTCCTGAGGATGGTGGCTGGGTCTCCCTTGTGTGAGACAGAGGGGAAGAGCAGAGAGCGCCAGGAACACAGGCCCAGGAGCCAAACAGTGGAGCTCAAGCCTGGGGTCTGCTTCTCGCTAGCTGCCCAACCACGTGCAAACTCTCTGGTTTTGTTCTCTTGTTGGTGAAACAGAGGGGATGGTTATAATAATAAAAGTATTTTCCTTTTAAGGATACTGAGAGGCCTCAATGAGATGATCCATGACAAGCCCTTAGAAGAGAGGCTGGCCCATAGCACGTGCTCAGGGTGAGCTGTTATTTTTATCTGCATCCTGCCCGTGACCTTGCTGCACATCAATGCTTGCCAAAGGTGGGTTGCATTGAATGGGAGTGGCCACTAGCATGCTCTTCCCGGCCCAGATCTGAACCTTCTTTCTGTATTTGGAAGATTTCCCACTCCTGGTGGAAGGCAGAGCTTATCTGCTGTTATAGAAGGTGAAAATCCCAGCTTGTCACTTTCCCAGCCTCTCTTGCAGCTCAGGCACAGACCCATTAGCTGAGGTCTGCCAGTGAGGTGGGCCACGATGCAATTAAGCAACACTCTAGGAACACCATTCTGGTGTTGGGTGGGGCCGCAGGGCAGCTACGTGAGCGTCTGGGGTGGCTCAGGCAGTAGGCAGCAAGACACAGTCCTGTGGGCCTGGAAGCAGAGCACTGGGTGACCTCCTGTGCTCTGTGGCAGTGCCCTCCTCAAACTGGCTTGGTGGCATGGTGGTTCAGCCTACAGTCTGGGCACTGTGTCTTCCAGCCTTTCCCAGAGATTCTGTGACGCCCAGTGTCCATTCAGCAGATCCCATCTCTGCTCAGTCGGTGTGTACTTCTGCCTGAAGGTAGAACCCCGACCGCATAGAGAGGAGGGTGGAGTTTCTGTTGGACTTGCTACACGGCTCAGACACTGGTGAGACCCCGGGCCAGGCCCGAGGTGCTAAGCTGCTGCGCAGGCAAGTGCAGCCAGGACTCACGTCACTGTGTGTAACATCCCAGGCCGCTGGCCTTTGCCTCCAGCACTTCTGGTGGAAGACTCCATGGAGGGTCGCTCCAGAGCACTGGCTACAGGCCCAAGGGAGTCAGGTGCAAGTCCCGCAGAGAGGGGGTAACTTATGATTAAAAATGTCCCATATACAGGGAGGGGGCTGTAGCTCATTCTCACCTGCAGACAGAAAGGCCTCAGAAAAGTCAGGTGACCTAGAAATGGGATTCCCAGCCAAACTCCGAGCAGGGCCACGTCACCACACAATAGTGATTGGAACCTCTTGCATTTACACGAGCTCTGTATTCTCACCTCTTTATCTCATTTTTGCCCATCCTACAGAGGGAGAAACAGGGGCTCAGAGCTCACGCTGGCTTTCCCAAAGTCCCCAAGCAATGAGTGGTAGAGACTAGTCTCCAATGCAGGCATTCTAACATCAAAAATGAAAGGGGCTTTTGAGGAAACTGAGACCCAGGAGGGAGTGGTCGAGGGAATCCATCACGGGGAGGCAGATTTTGAACTTGCACTAAAAACAACAAAAAAACAAACCAAAAAAACCCCTTTCTTATGACCTTAGAATGGAATGCCCCACCATGGGAGTAAATGAGCTCCCCGTTAGTGGAGGTGTGCAAGAAGAGGTAGGGACCACTAGGGGGGGATGTGCTGAGAAACAAGGATTCCCACACTGACAAGGGGGGCTGCTATCTCCTGAGGGCATGTGGTTCACTATAAATTGGGGTGGGGGCTCCTGAAAACATGCTGGTTCTTTTGTGCTCTCCCTCTGCTTTGAGCCAGTTCAGCCCAAGAGGACTGAGACATGCACAGAGGTTGGCTCTGATGTCACAGGCAATGTGGGAGGTCTCGAGCTGCCTCCAAAGGCAGAGCAGAGACCCCAGAGTCATAAGAGGTCAGTCTCCCTACACACACACACTCACATGTACAGATGGAGAAACTGAGACCCTGAGAGGGGAAGTGAGGGACCCCAAGCTAGCCAGAAGCAGAGACAGGGTGAGAACTGAAGCCTTCGGCATTCAGTCTAGAGTACAGCTTCTCAGAGTGGGGTCCCTGACCAGCAGCCTCAATATCCCCTGGAAACTTATTGAAAAGGCAAATTCTCAGGACCCACTGACTCCAAAACTCTGGGGGAAGGCCATAGACTGGGTTTCATCGAGGCTTGCAGGGGATTCTGATCCATGCTAAAAGCTTAAAATCACTGACATAACTGCTTTTTTGTGTTACAGCATTCACTGACTTGAGACCCATGAGTGGGACATCCTTCCTGTGATATGCCTGGCCTTATCCCACTTTCTAAGCCATGAAAGGAAATGTGACTCTCCCTGGCTTATAGGCTACACACATTTTATCCACATGGGGTTAATGTCCCAAGCTCAGAGATGTAGAACAACCTGGCAAGGTCACACAGCAACGTGTTGGCTAATCTGGGATTAGAACTCACAGCTGCCCAATTTTCAGCGTGGGATGGAGTGGACCTCTTGGGCCTGAGCCCTCCTGCCCCAACGCACATGCCATCATATGGCCCTCACCCCACCTGCACAGAGGACCCTGGGCTTCAGCACTCCCTGGGCTGGGAGCAACAGGCTTTACTCCCAAGAGTCCTGGCTGCTCCGGGCAGTGCAGGCTGGACTGCTTTATTTATTGCTGTCATTAATTAGTTTTGTTGGGGATGAAAGACAGGTCCCCGGAGAAGACCAGTGCATTAGAGCCCATTATTCCATCATTGCTGTGAACTCGTCGGCAAAAAGCTCAGCCCATCTCTGCTGTCAGCCCACTACAATTCATTAGCCCATAGCCCAAGTGGCGGTCTTCCTGCTCCCCCTAGGCAGGGAGGGCTCTGTTCTGGCATCTAGTATCCTCCAGGGCTTCTCTGCCCCAATTCGAATGGGGGGGGGGCGGGGGCTGGGGGCAGCCCTGTGGGGGGGGGGTGGGCTACTGCCGTTGCCGGGG
>NW_006781396.1:2344564-2346387 GCF_000442215.2 Lipotes vexillifer | reverse complement strand
GGGGCGGGGGCTGGTGACAGCCCTGTGGGTGGGGGATGAGCTACTGCAGTTGCTGGGTGCCGGAGGGAGGTAGGGATTCCCTTACCCAGTGATTCTGCTATGAGTGCATTCCATGATGCGTCAGACACTGGCTTAAGTGCTTTAAACTCATAGTTAATTCTCACAAATGTCTTGTGAGGCATGCTTTAATTTGCCAGATGAAGAAACTGAGGCCCTGCTAAGAGGGAGAGACTTGCTTGAGGACCACAGCGCAAAACTGCAGAGCAGGGTTTCAACCTGGGTCCGGCTCCTGAGCCAGGTTTTGCCCTTTGCTCACTGGGGCTTCTCAGTGTGGCTCATGAAGCCAGGGGCCCAGCCCCTCCAGAGGGAAAGGAGGCTAAGAGCAGGGGAAGTGTGGAATGAAGCAGAGAGGATGGGCTACGTGGTATGCTTGCAAGGGCTTTCACTGGGCACAGAATCAGAAGCGATGAGTCCACTTCTGACCTGAGTGACCTTGGGCAGGTTCTCAGCTTCCCCTTCAGTGCAAAGATCGGGTCCAGTGACATGGGTTCTTCTCTAAAGAGGCAGTATAGCCTAGGAGTTCAGGCAAGGTGACCTTTGGGTGTTACTTATCTCTCTGAGCCTCAGTTTCCTTATCTGAAAAGTGGGGATAGCCTCCTGGGAGTGTTGTAAGGATTAAATGAGATAATACATGAAAGGGCTTAGCACAGCATCTGACACATCACAAGGGCTTGATCATTATTTACAAAGATGAGAATGATGATCTGAAAGGACTTAGTCTCAGGCCAACTTGTTAGTCTCAGGCCAACTTGCCTTGAGTCTTGATCAAGTTAAACCAGTAATTACAGAATCACTCTGTGCCGTGTACACATTGCGGTTTAATCACCTTATGATGAGAAGGCATGGGTAAGGCTCTGGAAGGTTAAGCCTCCTCCTGCTTGCTCAGGGCTTGAATGCTAGGCCTGGCTATGCCCCCATCTTACTGTGTAACCGTGAGCAAGCTGCCCAAGTTGCTTTCTCCCCTCAAGGGCTCAGTCCTCCCATCTGTAACATGGGCAGGGAGTCGGGTCAAGCAGGGCACTGCCCCTCGTCTTGTCCCCTCCACTTTGGCAGGAGCTGCCTCTCCTGAAGGCCATCTCTGGCCCTCAACACGGCTGACTCAGGCTTTGCCCAATGGTGGAGGCCAGGCTGCCTGCCTGAGGGTACCAAGAAGTTAATTAAACCCTCAAGAAGCCATTTGTTAAGAGGGGAGCAAGGGTATATTCAATACCAGCCAAAGGGTGGTGCAAAGTAATGAGTCTTTCTTTAGCTGTGAATAATGTGTTCTCTCCTGTCATAGCCCCTCTCCCCCCATCTCTGAAGGATGGTCCTAGGGAGGCTTATGGCTCATCTTAATAGCCTGGAAACTGAGGAGTCCAGTGGACTGGTCTCTCTCCAGGATTGTCACTTTCCACTTGGGCTTCTCTCTGTTTCTGTCCCACTCATGTTCCACTAACTCTTTTCCAGGAGGGATCTGGGGCCAAGATGATCTCTGTCTCTCTGTCTCTCTCCCCACCTGCTCCGCACTTGTTCCTTCCCTCTCCCCCAGCCTCTGAGGAAAAGCTGAGGGCCACCATGTTGCACAACCCCACCGCACGCACTGTATGTAGGAGTCACAGCCCTGCCATGTAGCGCGTGTCCAGAAACAGTTTGGAAGAGGGAAGAAGAAGAGGAAGGGGAGGTGATGGCCTGGCTGCCCCTGAACCTTGAGGGAAGGCGACTGGCCAGGAGACAGAGGCAGCTCGAGGTCAGCTTCGGCCAGTGTGCTCCAGCTGCTGCTGAAC
>NW_006781396.1:2324198-2344450 GCF_000442215.2 Lipotes vexillifer | reverse complement strand
ACCCACCCGCTCGCCACATCCATGCGCCTGCCCTGCAGAGCGCAGCCTGCCATACACTCTAAGGCGGGTGTCTGTGGGAGGCAGCCCAGCCAGGCACCGAGGGTCTGGCTTTGGGGACCAGGGCTGGTGTGAATATGGCTGGCTCCCTCAACTACTCTGAGCTTTCTTTCCCCCCAACTTCTGTAAAAGATGGGGCTGGTTCTGGTCCTGCCCCCCTAATGGGCTCTGGGGACAAAGGAGATCTTAACAGGGTCCCTGGGGAGGGTGCAGCAGTACCCATCTCTGCGTCTTTGTCTTGTGCACCCTCACCCCCAGGGGTACCTCGTCTGGGCAGCTGTCCGGGATGGGTCCTCTCCTGGTCCTGTTGCTTATCCTGGGCTGCCATCTGCCTGTCAGTCTCTCTGTGGGCGCCCCCTCCCAGCTCATTACAAAATTTTGGCATTCACAGGCAGAGACGGCCACAGCTGAGAAGTGGGAGCCCTGGGGCCTCCCCCTCTCCAGGTGGGGCCTGGCTTTGTCCCCCTTTGTGCTGGTACAAAAGGAAGCCAGGCAGGGGAGGGAAGGGGCCTGGGGTCTAGCAGGTGTCTGTCGCTGTCCTGGCAGCCAGCAAGGGGAGTGGTAGGAGGGGCTCGGGCAGCTGTCATTCACCAGCCAAGCTGGGGACAAGGCACCTTGATTAGGCCCCCGAGATAATCGTCGCACACCTGGGCTGGCATCCCAGGGCCCCCCCCTTGCAGTCGCCCCTTTGTCTGTCTGGGGAGCCTCCCGCTCCAAAGCCCAGATTGCGGCTGATAGATTGGGCTGAAGCCAGGTGCTGAAACCCGAGAGCCTGGTAGAGGACAGCAGTGCAGAGGGGCTTTGGGGATGGGGGTTCCTAGAGCCAGGAGAAGGGGGGCAGCCTGGGTTATGGAAGGCCCAGGTCCCCTACTTCTCCGGGCCACATAGTGACCAGGTGGGCAGGAGCAGAGAGGACCAAGGTGGGGAGAACCACTAGGATGGGTGCATGTGTGTGTGTGAGCGTGTGAGTTTGCGTGTGTGCGCATAGCTTATACATGGATATTCACACAGCCAGGGTGGGACGGGACAGGTGGCTGTTGGATGCCCCCTCACTCCTCCCCAGCAGTCACTACAGCCCTGGTGGGGTTGCCCATGCACAGTGTCTCTTCTGGAAGGAGCTCTTTGGTTGAGGAGTGTGCTTGGCCCTTGAGGGGAGCAGGACAGATATTCGTGGAGCTGATCATCCTCAAGCAATGAGGGATGGGAACCAACGGATAAATACCTGGGCACCCTTACCCCTTGAGAAGGACAGCAGTTCTGAGGTGTGTGCTTCCCAGTCTTCCAGAAGAATCTGGGTGGGATCAGGCTCCCAGCACAAACCCATCATGAACACACACTTCATCCCCTTTCCTCCCTCCCTGCCTCACCCCTCGCTCCCTCACCAAGTCTCCTGGGATCACCTCCCAAATAAACCACTTGTGCCCAAATTCTTAACTCAGGGTTGCTTGTATGAGTACCAAAATGGCAATGAGGCACGTTAGGTCCTGGTGGTGTGCCCTGCATGGGGTGAGGGGCAGCGTAGAGCCAAGAAACAAGCTGCACACTTTTCCTGAGCACAGAGGGGTCAGAGCCTATGCCAGGCTCCATCTCCCAGCGGTGGGTGGGGGGATGAGAGCCTCATTTCCTGGGCATGTACTCGGGGCCACATTGAGCCGTGCCTGCCTTGACCAGTGACTGGGCCTAGGGGTGGTGGGAACCCATGGTTGGGGGACTTGGTGTATATCCACATATTAGTGTAGATACCTGTGAATGGGGGTAGATAGGGGTGTGTCTGTATATTGTAAATGTGCGATGTTGCACATGACCCTGTACTCAGGCACGTGTGTGTGTGTACACATGCACACATGTGTCCATATACACTCAGAATCAAGGGGCTTCTGGCTTTGGGAGTCTGGGCAACTGGCCCTGCCCCACTGGCTACCCACAGACCCCAGTGGTGGCCAGCAGCAGGGTAGGGCATGCCACCTCAAGGTGGAGACTGGACCAGCCTCCTGGGAGGACATGAATATGGGGTGTTGCAGAGTGCCCGTGTTGTCATGTGGCTCCCTACTCTGCCCTCAGTGCCAGCAGGCCAAGCCAGGGTATATTTATCATTGCGTTGACTGGGGACGGCGTCTCTCAAGTGCTCCAGCCCAGGAGCTGCAGAGCCAGGGTTGGCAGGAGAAGCACAATATCCATCTCTGTGGCTGCCTTTCATGCCCCCACCCTCCACCCCTCGTTTGCATCACTCAGCCACAGCAGACACCCTGATTTCTCTCTAAAAATGAAACAATGACCTTGGCTGTGTGTCATGGTGGGGGTGGGGGAGGAGGACTTCCTACAAGTCCTACAAGGACTTCCTTGTCAGGGGCTGACAAGTGGCCAGCTTTTTCCAGAGTAAGTGGTCATCTCCTAGGGCCAGCCTCAGGGGGGTCCCCAGCATCCCTGGGGTTGACTCCTTTATCCTGGGGAGCATCAGATTTAAAATACAAATTTCCACTCCTGTAAGGGCCTGCAGAGGTCAGCCAGGCCCAGCCCTCGTGTCTCATGTGAGGAAGGTGAGGCTCAGAGAGGGAAAGTCACTTCCCCAGGGTCACACAAAGAAGCAGCTGAGGGCAGGATTAGAACGAGGGCTCCTGGATGCTGTATTTGCCTCTCACCACCCAGCTCTGCAGGCGGAATTTCACACTTTTCTGGCCCAGTTGGCCCATCACTCAGTTTTTCCTACACTTACCGGAAGTTACACAGACAGGCAAACTACCTGCTAATAGTGGGCCCCAAAGGCCCAATAAAGCTCCGATCCACCATCCTAGCCATTCCTGCCAAGCCCTATATGAAATCAGCAGGGCCGGGCTTAGCAGAATGATGGCATTTTTCAAATAGGCTCAGGTCAGCTCCTGCTGGCCCTCCTGTACTGGTGTCTCCTCAAAATTCACGTACACCCGACACCTGGGAATGTGTCCATATTTGGAAACAGAATGTTTGCAGATAAAATCCATTAAAATGAAGTTATCCTGGATTAGAGTGTGTCCTAAACCAATGACTGATGTCTTAAAGAAGAGGGAAATTTGGGTGAAGCATGGACACACAGGGAGACATCATGTAACAGTGGAGGCAGAGATTGGAGTGATGCGGCTATAAGCCAAGGGATGCCAAGGATTGTAGGCAGCCACCAGCAGCTGGAGGAAGCAAAGAAGGAACCTCCACAGAGGCCTTCAAAAGGAGCACTGCCCTGCTAACACCTGGATTTCGGACTTCTGACTTCCAGAACTGTGAGAGAGTACATTTCTGTTGTTCTAAGCCACCAGTCTGCAGTAATTTATTATGACAGACTCCTCTCTGCACAGCTCCACCCTCTTTCTACCCTGCACACCACGGTCATTCCCACCCTCCAGCAAGATGAGTTTAAGCCACACTGGCCCTCACCCCAGACTTGATCTCAAGTCCTTTGTCTGCTATTCCCTTTGCCTTAAACACCACTTCTGACCCCTCCCAGCCTCGCTGCTTGACCCTCTCACGTTGGGATCCAGAACTGCTAGAGGACCCCACCCTGACAGCTACCTGTATGTCCTGGCTGCCCCCTTCTTGTCTGGCTGAGTCACACCAAGGCTCCAAAATGCTGCATCTTCTCCAGCAGCTGCCCTGCTTCATTGGCCTTGCCTGGCCCTGCTGGCTGGGCTGGGAACCACTTGTCTGGACGACCCTGGGTCACACTTGTTCCCAGCTCGTCACATGCAGCATCGTAGCATCATCACAGTCAGTTCATTTGGGATCTCTGCTACCGGATGGAACTCCCTGTGGGCAGAGACCATGCTGTGCTCTCCAGGAAGCTTGTCACATAAGAGAATGTGCTAATAATCCAGCCCAGCCCTTTTCTTTAGAGACGAGGAAACTGAGGCCAAGAGAGCAGAGGTAACTTGCCCAGAGTCACACAGCCACCCAGGACCAAGGCTAGGGTTCTTCTTGCTATTGAAACAGCATCCAGGAATAGTCCTTCTGGTCCCCCTGAGGGACATGGGAGCCACTTCCTGGGTACCCGAGGACTTCCTGCACTTTAGGCCTTTGTTCCTGATGGAGATCCATGGTGTGCTGGTCAAACTGGGGGGTACCATGCCCCAGGCAGGACCAGAGGCTCATGGGGAGAGGAGTCCTCTCTGGGACAGACAGACTCTGGGATGCTCCCTGGGGTCAGCCTATATGGCTGCAGGGACTGCCTCTGCCACTGCCTCAGTTGCCCCAGGCTCACCCAGACTTGGAGCAGTTTAAGGACACACAAAAAAGAGCCAAACGGTCATAAGTTGGAATTTCAGCTTGGACACATCACAGTCTCTCTGAACTTAGTTTCCGCAGCTATCAATGATGGCGATTAAATGAGGCACCCAGAGAGCCAGAAACCTACAGGTTCATTTACATCTATTTTCTTCCCTTTCTTGTACAGCAGCCCCACCCTGCCACATGCTCCTGGTGTGCCTTGGGTCCTCCCCTGTCCCCTGGGGCAGAGGCGAGAGGCTGGAACTGAAGGTGGATTGGGCCCCTCCTGGGCCATGCACACATCAAGTGGAACCCTTTTCAATTTTTACAACAAATCTGAGGCAGAGACTATAACCCCCATTTTACAGAGGAGGAAACTGAGGCCCAGAGAAACTCACTCATGTGGCTAATGAAGAGGAGCAGTGTGGCCAGGCAGGGTGGCCACGAGGCATTTACTTCCTGCCTTAGTTTATGTCTTCCCGCCACCTGCCAAGTTTCTCTTGGGCTCAGACTAACGTTGGTGACACCTGAGTCCTGAGATGATCTGTCTGAGAAGTGACTAACTGCCATGTGGTCTGGGACCCTAGCCTGTCACACAGCACTGTCAACCAGACCACACTCAATCTGGCATCTCAGAAAAGTTGGAGACCCCAAGTCCCAGGCCCAACGAATAATCACCAGCCTCTAGCCCTGCTAGACTCTGGACCAGGTGAAGAGTCACAGGGAGGAAGGCCCCCCAGGCCAGCACACAGGCACTGGAGGAACGCGTCACCCTCCACCACATACGTGCCTCATCCAGGAGCCCATAAATTTCATCTGTTCCCTGTGTGGGAAGGATGGGGTGTCCAGGAGATGAAGAGACTATCCCACTGTCCACCTAGATGGCTCTGCCAGGCCAGGCAATTTTGCTGATGTCACCTCCCTGGAGATATTAAATATTGATGATGCAATAAATTTTCGCTGCACCTGCTATGACTCATGTCTTAGTGTGTGCCAAACAGAAGACAAGGAGGCTGAGGTGCCTCCATTTAGGCTGATGGGCATCCACTCTCCTGGCACTCTGGGAGTCATAGCCTCTTTGTGCTTAAAGGGGCTTACAGAGGTCATCTGGTCCCTCCCCATGCTGTCAGGCTCTAGCCTGAGATGAGCGTTCCCTGAGGAAGGGAAAATCTTCTGGTTAGCATATTACTGCCTTTTTCTTAGGAAGTTCTTCTTTAAGTCTTACTGGGATTCACAGTGAGCAGGAGGCTGACAGGTAAGCCCCATATACCTTGACAACCAGGTAACTGCTCATTTCTAAGGAGCAGAACACTTGGAGGGGCTCAGAGTTCTCACCCTGACCAATTTCTGACTGCTTACTTGCTGTGTAACCTTGGGCGATTACAATGTCTCTGAACCTCAATGTCCTCATCTGTAAAATGGGACTGCAATCTCTGCTCACATTGCTTCCCAGGACTGTGGGGAGCAGGGTTTCCATGGCCTGGATGCACACCTTGGTAAGTGGAGGGAGGACTCCTGGACCAGTTGCCCCGTGAAGTAAACAGCCTGATCAAAGAAGACAATAAATGTGGAAATGCTTTACAATTGGAAATTGCTTTGTAAATGAGAAGTGTTGTGTAAATGTTGGGGATAATTATATGCTTCAAAAATCAGGAGCAGCAAACATCCTTAGGAAAGAGAAGGCTCCTAAATTGTTCATTTATCCCTAGTCCTGGAGGCTCTGTACAAGTGTGTTGGGATGGGTGGGGAGCCCCCCGGAGTGCAAATTGTGCTCCTCCTTTCCCAGCCCTTCTCTTCCCTAGGGCTCTAAGCCAGGCTCGGCTCCTGATTAAAAAGGCTGGGGAGTGAACAGCTTATCAGTTACACAGAATCGATAGGCGTTTTCTTTATATTTTTCAATTAAAAGAGCCTACAGAGAGAAGAGAAAAACTCAAGTGCCCCAGCTGTCAATAGCTATTGGGGCGAGGGAAAGTGCGGGTTGTGGGGAGGCTGGGCCATTTGTCAATGCCAAGTTCTGCCCGCCTGGCCTGCTCTCTGCATCACCTAGACGCACCCAGGAGAGGGACCAGGAGGCACTACATCTTCCTAAGGCGTCCTCAGACTTTTTGGCTGTGGGAACACTGTCTCCTGGGCCTTAATTTTTCAGGAAATAAGCAGGATTGAACTGGTGCTGAAGTGAGAAACTACTGTAGTCGGTGATGGGTGGATGGGATGGCCATCCACGGCTATGATCAAACAGCTTCAGAGATCTACAGATGGGAGCGGGGGACTTTGGGGGTTGTTTTGAGGAAAATGCCCACCCACTGTTCTCATAGGCAGTGAGAAAACACAAAGAGAAAGTGGGCTCAGGAGGCAGCAAGCAGGATGCAGGTCAGTTATAAGGAGGCGTTTGGAGACAGGGATGGGCCAACAGGAGCCTGACTCGGTACTCACGAGGGATTTCTGCTCCCTGAGATATCCTGGCTGAGTGCCTCCATTTAGGCCAATGGGCACTATTCTCCTGGCACCGTGGGACGCGTAGCCTTCTTGTGCTAAAGGGGGCTTACAGAGGTCATCTGGTCCATCTCCTTGCTGTCAGACCCTAGCCTGAGAGGAGCGGCCCCTTCAGCCCTGGGGTCTGTGAGCGGCAGGAGGGCAGTCTGTTCCTTGAATGCTGTTAGTGACCCTCCCTAAGCCCTCACCAGGCCCATGCACTTCTCCCCCTGGTGTTGCAAGTGTCACTGCTAATGGCCTCCCTCCCCACATCCCATGCCTCTGCCTGGGCAGCCCTCAAGGATACAGAAGGAGTCACCCTTGTCTAAAGGTGGCACATTAGTCTCCAGAGCCACGCCCCTCCCCTGGTGGGGGATGTCGGAGGCTAGACTGCACTCACACCCTTGCCTACATTTTCTTCCTGCTCTAATCTGCTTCCCTAACTCTGTAACAGGGCTCATCAGAGAGCATTCTCTAATCTAGCAGGTACACAAAATCCCTGACTCAGGCTCTGCTTGCTTCTGGGACAACCTGACCCATTCAATTCATTCATTCAGGAGGCATTTATTGAGCATCTGCTACATGCCAGGTGCTGGGCTGGGCCCTGGAGATAAACAGGTAGATAAGTAAGTAAATGAGTTAGATGTGAGTGCTCTGAGGAGAAGAAAAGGAATGAGATTCTAGAAAGCATGGGAGTGGGGGACCACAGGGCCGGGGAAGAGCTCTCTAAGGAGGTGACCTGTGAGTGTGGACCTGAACGACCCAGAGCCAGCTGTGTGCAGACTGTGGGGAAAGGGGGTCCAGGGAGAGGGCGGGTGATGGCAAAGGCCCTAAGGCGGGAGTAAGTTTATGGGGTTTGAGGTCCCGAAAGGCCAGTGTGCCTGGAGCTTAGAGAGAGAGTAGGGATGAGAGCAGGGAGGCAGGGAGGCTGAGGGTGACCTGGTCACCCACAGCCAAGGTTTTGTCCTCACGGTAATGGGGACCTTTTAAAGGTCTCAGGCAATTAAGAGATAGGGTCCATTTGTACTTTTACAAGATCACCCTGGCACAGATCGGCGAGGGTGGCAGGGGCTGTGGGAGCTATACCAGACGCTTCTGGTGCCCCACGCCGCTCCCCACTGGCCACTGGTGACTCAGCTGCCGCTGGTGAGCTGAGGACACACACCTCCAAATGCTTGCAGCTCCTCTGCTTTTCTCCTGTGAAGAGCTCACTCAGCTGCACAAGATGGCCTGGGAGTAGGAGGGGGCAGGGAATTCAGGACTCAAGAGGCAACTGTCTATCAATGGGGATGAAAGTCAATAATCAAATGTCCCAGGCTGCTGTCCTTTGGAGAGACTCTCCTGAGGGTAGGGCTGGCCACGGCGCTCCGCAGTGGCGGCAGCAGCAGGACACCCTGGATTGGCTTCTCCTCTTTCCTGCCTCATCTCCCACATGAATGACTTGCGTGCACCCAAATCCTTCTCTTGTGCTCTGCTCTTGAGGGAACCCCATAAGACAGGGGAGAGATGATGGTGGCTTGGAGTAAGTAGGTGATGGCAGACGCAGTAGAGAACTGGAGATGGATCCAGGACGTATTCTGTAAGCTGGGTGACGGGACAAGCTGATGGGCTAGCTGTAGAGGGTGAAGGAGAGGGGGAATCAAGGATAGCTCGGAGGATTTCAGCCGGAGGGTTGATGGTGTACTGAAACGGAGAAGAATGAGAGGACAGGTGTGTGGCAGGAATCAAGAGGTTGGCTTGGCCGAATTAAATTTGCAATGCCTGTGATGCCTCTAAGTGTAGATTCCCAGCAGACACTTGGAGATATGAATTTGGAGCTCGGGGCAGAGGTTAGGGCTACAGATGTCAATTTGAGAGTGAGTCATCACCTTAGAAATGGTATTTTAAGCCATGGGCCTGAGTGAGATCACCTGAGGAAAGGGAGTAACTGGAGAAGGAAAACAAGTTGAGCAGAAGAAAAGGAGCACCCTCATCTGTCCTACTGAGCCCGGGCTCAGAATCCCGTGGGATCCTCGGCACAGTACTTAGAGGCAGGACCGAGGAGGCCTGCCATGTAGAGTCGCACAGGTTTGGCACTGCACAGCTCCCAAGGGTGCCGCTTATATAAGCTGCAATGTGAAAGGCACCCCCTAGAGTTATTCAGGTTACAATCTTCCCAGCCATGAGTACCTCTTTGCAAGACCAAAGTATGGGCAGAGCCATATGTAAGCCACACAGAGAGGAGCTTCTGAGAGCTCAGTGGAGGAAGAAATTATGGCAATTGGGATAATCAGAGAAGGCTCCCTGGAGGAAGTGGCGTTTGTCCTCAGGCTCAAAGAATGGAGAAAGTTTCCACCTTTTGAATTGCGAGGGAGGGAGACACTCCGGCAGAGGCAATTGCAATGGGCACCATGCCAAGGAGATGCACAGTTACCTGACTCAGTCAGGGTCACACACTGAGGGAGACTCAGAGCTAGGACTCTGATCTGGGCCAGACCATGTGCCCCGGACTATGCCATCAGGACACAGTGGCCTCTTACCGCCCCCAGTTCCCATCACCCGCTTTGGCAGCTTCGCAGACCCAGGAAGGGGTGAGAGCTGTCTTCTCTAGCCTCCCTGTGCCCAGAGGCAAAGAGGCCTGCTCTGTCTTTCTTTCCCTGGACAGTGCTTAAAGAGGCTCCAACTGTCTCCACCAAGAGCCCAGGTTATCAAAGGAAGCAGATGCAGCACTGTCACTGGGTGGCAACGGCCCGGGAATCCGGGAATTAGCTGGAGCCAGCTCTCCCCAGGTCAGGGGTCTCCCAGGTGTGGGGTTGGTTTGTCCTCCTTACCTCTGGGCATAGCCTCTGGGTAATGTGGCCTACAGCACAGATGACCAAGCTGGGGACACTCAGGCACCAGAGAAAGTGCTGGGGGCAGGGGATATCTGGTGAGGGAATGAAGGTTCCAAAGAAGGGATGAGACTCATAGGCCCAAGGTGGACCCTCACCCAGGAGGGGTTGCATTGTAGAAAGGGAAAACCAGGATTCCCTTCACCTTTACTATCTGTAAGACCATGGAGGGGAAGACAAACCAGTGGATATTTTGCTCCTCCCTCCCTTCTCACAGCATTTTTTGAATGCCTGCTGTGTACTGAGTACATGCTGGGCCCTGGAGTTGTGACAGGGATGAGGAGAGACGAAACATCTGTCTCTGTGGTGCACACAGGCTGAGACAACAGATGCAAAACAGGAAATTATACTAGAGCAGGACAGAGCCATGATGGGGGCTGGGGGACCCAGAGCAGGGCACCTAAATAGATTCTGGGGAGCAGAGAAGGCCTCCTGAAGAAAGTGACATTCAAAGAGATAGGAAGGAAGAAGTGGGTGGAGTCTCAAGCCCCGGGCAAGAGACTGTCCCATCTCTTCAAACTGCAACATCCGTGGGGACCTGGGCTTTAGCGAAGAGGGAGGACTGAGGCTGTGGCTGGCTCTCACCACTCTGGAGAGAAAGCCTTTTCCACTGAGAAAGCACAACTTGGAGTGCTCAACTCAAAACCTGATTGAAGCTGCCCTGTATAGGGCTCTGTGGACACCTAGTCCTGTCCTTGAGGTGCCGGGGGGTCCCGTGGGGAGACAGGCAGAGCAGACTGTCTCTGGGAGTCGACTGAGCAACGCCCTCCCAGGGGAGATGGCACTTGGGCCAGATCTGCACAGATGTGCAGGGGGAGATGGGCATGTATGGGAAGGGAGTGCTGGGAGGAGGGAATGGCTGGAGGAAGAGCTAGCTTTGGGAAATGCTTTGTCGCTGGAAGCACACTGGCCGACAGGACCCTGGGAGGCACGCCTTCATCTACTCTGCACAGGTGCTTACGTACCATGTGCCCAGGCCCCTCCTAAGTGCTCGGGCACAGGTGGTGTGACACCCTCCCTGCCCTCAAGGGGCTCTCTCCATCCAGTGGAAGGGACCATGGGACCCACCATGGCAGGCACATAATAGGTGCTCAGCAGACACTGGCTGCCGGACAAGAACAGAGACATATGTTGCTGTTGACTTTAGAGGAGCCCAGAGAGGAAGGAGAGGGCCCAGCAGGCTAGTGGGAAGGGGTGAAGTCGGGAGTTTCCTGGGGAAGGTGAGTCTGCAGCTGGGCTTGGAAGGGTTCAGGCAAATGATGAGATCTGGGGAGGGGAATGGGCAGTCGCTTCTGCTTGGACCTTCCCGTGTTTGGGAGAGCATCACTGATGTTGCAGAACTGGGAGTCCAAGAGCCGTGCGAAGTGTGAGAGTGTGGAAGTGTGTGATTTACGTTAGTGTATGAGGATGTGTGCACAAGTGTGAAACTGTGAACGTGTGAACAAGAGCAAGTACAAGTGTGTGTGCAAGATGATGAGCATGAATGCATGTGAGTGTGAGAAACTACAAGTGAATGTGAATGAATGAGATTATATGTGTGAGTATGAGCTAGTGTGAGTATGCTTGTGCAGGCAAGACTGGGAGGGTGTGTGTGTGAATTCGCGTATGTATGTGAGTGTGCAAGGTTGTGAGTGTGTGACTGTGTGTTAGTGTGTGCCACACAGACACCAGAGCCATGGCTATGCTTGTTTCTCTAATTGCTACGATTCACTGGATTTCAGCCAAGCAGTCAATCCTCCATTGACATAAAGAAAATGAATTTCATGCCCTGGGGACACTCTGTCCAACCTAATGGACAAGCACACGGTGTGCTCAGTGGTTACAGAGCAGCAGACATGAGGGCTTTGCTCATCCAGAGGATGGCTCCTCTGGAAGGGCCCACTTGGGCCCTAGGAGCCCACTGTGTCACCTTGGCCTGGTCTCTAGCTCTCTCTGGGCTTGGCCCTTGCCCACGTGAGAGAACGATGCAGAGAAACATGACTGGCAGGAGGACAGGACCGCAGCAGTAGGCTTCCCATCCTGCTCCTCTCCCAGCTTTCTGCTCTCTCCTGAAAGGTACACACACTGCCACAGGTTGCTCATCTCCCGAGGAAGCCTGGAAGCCCATCTTTAGGACCTGCTCTAGCTGTCTACTGGGGGCCAAGAGTGTGGGTAGAGGAAGGAACCTGAGCTTCAGAGCCAGATGTTCCTGGTTCAGACCCCAAGGCAGCCACTTGCAGTGACAGTAATTCAAGCCACTATTTAACACAAGCTGCAACCATGTTCATCTCCATTAACTAATGTATGTCTTGCAGCAGCCCAGTGAGAGAGGTATGATTAGTCCCATTTTACAGGTAAGGAAACTGAGGCTTGGGACGCCTCAATGACATGTTCTGAGCTGGCAAGTGGCCCTGTCCACTCCACTGAATCACCTTCCTGGGCTTCACATCTGTAGAATGAGTGGTGATGCCAGCTCTGTGGGCTTGTTTTGGGATGAAATGAGGCCCCATGGCTGGGAAGGGGCCAGCACTGTGCCCAGCTGCCGGTGGTGAACATGCCATGAGTGAGCCTAGCTCCTCTATAAAGGAGACAGGCACTGAAAGGGAGGAGGGAGGCCTGGGTCTCCAGGAGCCATTCTTTCCAGCCCCAAGCCACAGGGTTGGGCGGCAGGCTGGGGCTGGGGTCCCCACCTCATGCTCAGAGGACCAAGACACTGAGCCCTCTGATGGAGAAACATGCACCTGGGCCTCAGGAACAAAGCCCTGAGGTGCTGCCAGCCCACGGTGCTGGCCGGGGGCAGGAGGATGCAGCCCCGTGTCCACAGAACCTGCCTCCTCACCAAACTCTTGAGACATGCACAGAGCAGAAATCCTCGCTTCCAGCCTGCTGATGTGCTGGATGCCCCAAATTAAACCCAGGAGAGGAGGTGGCAATGGGAGAGTTTAATTGATTGGGCCTGGTGTGGTCTGATAAGCAGCTATCCAGGTTCCTGGGAAGGTGAGCGTGTGCGAATGTCTGTGTGGGCCTGGTTGTGGAGTCGGCCAGCCCTGGGCTCTGCTCCTAATCTCCATGGAGGCCTGAGGCTGCCGTCTCCCCTACCATGAGGCCCCCTTGGTCAGACCTCCTCCTTCCAACCTGGAGACCGATCACCCCTCAGGAGCCCTGCACTGAGAACCACCTTCCCCCAAACCGGTCTCCTGGCCCAGCACGTCGCCCCCGTCCCTGACCTTGAGCAGATGCCTGGCTGAAGGGTCCTCCCCAATCAGGGCTCTGGTGGTCAGGCCCAAGGTCTCTCTCCAAAGGGCCTCTCCCTACTGGAACAGTGCCGTGGATGAGGGGAGTGTTTGGGGGACGTGGGGGACTCCATGCAGGGGTGTCCTTTGAAAAACTCAAGGTAAAAATACATGTGGGGCTTCCCTGGTGGCGCAGTGGTTGAGAGTCCGCCTGCAGATGCAGGGGACACGGGTTCGTGCCCCGGTCCGGGAAGATCCCACATGCCATGGAGCGGCTGCGCCCGTGAGCCATGGCCACTGAGCCTGTGCGTCCGGAGCCTGTGCTCAGCAACAGGAGACGCCACAACAGTGAGAGGCCCGCGTACCACAAAAAAAACAAAAAACAAACAAACAAAAAAAAAACAAACAAAAAAAACATGTGAATTGAGCAAAGATAGGCTTTTCAACAAACAGAGCTGGAAAAACAGGACATCCCCATGCAAAAAATGAATCTAGACACAGACCTTACACAGTTCACAAAAATTAACACAACATGGATCATAGACCTAAATGTAAAATGCAAAACTAAAAAACTCCTAAAAAATAACATAGGAGAAAATCTGAATGACCTTAGGTATGGTGATGACTTTTTAGATACTACACTAAAGGCATAACCTATGAAAGAAATAATTGATAAGCTGGACTTCATTAAAATTTAAAACTTCAGCTCTATGAAAGACACCGTCAAGAGACTGAGAAGAAAAACCACAGACTGGGAGAAAATATTTGCAAAAGACATATCTGATTTTCCAAAATATACAAATAACTCTTTCTTACAACTCAACAATAAGAAAACAAACAACCTGATTTAAAAAGGGGGCAAAAGACCTGAACAGACCTTCACCAAGAACATATACAGGGCTTCCCTGGCGGCACAGTGGTTAAGAATCCACGTGCCAATGCAGGGGACACGGGTCCGAGCCCTGGTCCGGGAAGATCCCACATGCCACGGAGCAACTAAGCCTGTGTGCCCCAACTACTGAGCCTGCTCTCTAGAGCCCGTGAGCCACAACTACTGAGCCCGCATGCCACAACTAATGAAGCCCACGTGCCTAGAGTCTGTGCTCCGCAACGAGAGAAGCCACCGCAATGAGAAGCCCATGCACCGCAATGAAGAGTAACCCCCGCTTGCCGCAACTAGAGAAAGCCCGTGCACAGCAATGAAGACCCAACCCAGCCAAAATTTAATTAATTAATTAATTAATTAAAAAAGAAAAAAGAAGATATACAGATGGCAAATAAACACATGAAAAGATGCTCCACATCATATGTCATCAGGGAATTGCAAAGCAGAACAACAGTGAGATATCAGTATACATCTATTACAATGACCAAAATCCAGAACATTGACACCACCAGATGCTGGTGAGGATGTAGAGCAACAGGAACTCTCATTAACTGCTGGTAGGAATGCAAAATGGTACAGCTATTTTGGAAGACTGTTTGGTAGTTTCTTACGAAACTGAATATACTCTTACCATATACCCCCCAGCAACGGCACTCTTTGGTATTTACCCAAAGGGGTTGAAAACTTAGGTCTGCACAAAAGTTTGCACACAGATGTTTATAGCAGCCTTATTCATAATTACCAAAACTTGGAGGCAACCAAGATGTCTTCAGTAAGTATATGGATAAATAAACTGTGGTACATTCAGTTTGGAATGGAACATTATTCAGTGCTAAAAAGAAATCTACCAAGCCATAACAAGACATGGAGGAAACTTAAATGCATATTTCTAAGTGAAGGAAGCCAATGTGACAAGGCTACGAACTGTATGATTCCAACTACATGACATTCTAGAAAAAGCAAAACTATGGAGACAATAAAAGGATCAATGGTTGCCAGGGATTTGGGGGTGGGGAAGGAGAGGTGACTAGGCAAAGCACAGAGGATTTTTAGGGCAGTGAAAATATTCTGTATGACACTATAATGGTGGATACATGTCATTATACATTTGTCAAAACTTGTAGAATGCCCAACACTGAGTGAATCCTAATGTAAATTATGAACTTTCGGTGGTGATGTGTCAATGTAGGTTCATCAGTTCTAACAAATGTGCCACTCTGGTGAGGGATTGTGATAGTGGGGGAGGCTGGGGAGTAGGCAGGGGGTATGTGGGAAGTCACTCTAACCTCTGCTCAATTTTGCTGTTAACTGAAAACTGCTCTAAAACTATGAATGACAAATACTTAAATTTCATGCCTGTTTTGATCGTAAATTCATGCAACATGACCCGGATCACATTCCCACTGACTGGTCACTGGGACTCTGTTCTTACTGTTAAGTGTGGCTGTTACTATTATTACCAATGGTCATTGAGTATCGGTCAGGATCTGTGCTAATCACTTGACTGCGATGATCTCATTTGATCCCATGACAAGCCCCTGAGGTAGGAACTGGTACCCCATTTTACAGACAAAATGACTGAGGCCCAGAGAAGTGAGCCCACTTGCCCATTATACAGGTGGTGGTGATGGAGCCAGCTTTTGAACCCAGGTCTGTCTGGATCCTGAGGCTGAGCTCTTCATGTCGTGCAAACAGTACAGTAATGATTCAGAACGATTTCTATTACATTTTCTCATCACTCTCTCATTTGTTTTCATTGTTCCCATTTGATGCGTGGGAAGCTAGCAAGAGAGGTGAGGCACTTTGCCCGCCTTAGCTCCTTTGCAATCACACCGTTGTTTCTGGGGCTCTCTCCCCTGTCTCTGGAGTCTCAGAGGTTCCATAGGAATGAAGGAAAATGTCAAGAATATTAAATTTATAATTGAGTAAAACCTGAGAAGAATCATTAAATCGCAATTTAATATTTCCCAGATGGTTCATCGACATTTTGGGAGACGTGTCAAACTCTTTGTCTTGTACATCCTGACCATGTGGATGAAAAGTGAGTGTTTATAGAGAGGCTAGCTGGAGATCAGGCTATATACCATCAAAACAGTGGTATGGATTTGAACCCAGAGTAACACCCCTCACCCTCACAAGGACCTTTCAAGGTTATCCTACAGGTGAGACTCAAGGGAGACATGGCAGTCCAGGCATGTTACATAAGCATATGCAATTGCAGTGTGTAACGACCCCTGAGTTATGCAGTATGCCAATTCATTTCCAGATATCAAGTTCCGGATGCTTTATTCATGAAAAAGTTGACATCAAAAATGTGTGTTTCCTAGAACCCAACTCTTGCTTACTAATAACATTTTCCAGTAAAAGGGACTGGGATCCTTGAAGAAATGGCTGATTCTAGGGCTGGGCCAAGAAAAGTTAGAGCGATCCTGGAACATTTTGTGGTGCCAGAAAGTAACATAGTGTTAAAAACAACAAACACCACCCCCCAAAAAAACCCCAAAAAGTCACAACTGACTTATATCTTTAAAAAAAAAAATAAATCTGCCAGAAAACGAAACACAAAAACCTGATAGGGCCATGTCAAGAGAAGAGAAGGGTCAAACTGCAAGAGCTTCCAACAGCCAAAGCTGGAACAATTTGAACAACACGGTAAATAGCAACAAAAATATTGAATTCCAACTATTAAAGTAGAAAGAGTGAGTAAAGTAGAAAATCACCATTAGGACATCAAGGTAGGAATTGCTGCAGGCTGGACCCAGCCATGGATGCTAACATTAGTGGGCAAAACTTTAAGGAGAAATAGGACATGTGCATAGCCTCAAAGTAGCTCCCCACCCCACCCCCACAATTTATTAATTACTATGGTGGTTTTAACATATGTCCACAAATGCATTGATGTTCAGGGGGTGGATCTTAATTCCTCTCTTCTTGAGTGAGGGTTGCACTTAGAGACTTGCTTCTAAGAATAGAATATGGAGAGGGAAAAAATAACACAGCAGTGGAGAAACCTGGCAGACACCACCTGAACCTATGATCAAGGTTAACCTCACCAGTGAGAAGTCCTGTTGATGTCATGTGTCATGTACCCTGATGTAATGTGATGAAACTCCAGCTTTTACCAATAGAAAAACTGGTGAAATTTGAAGTTAAGCAAGATGTTGACATTGTTAGCATAAGAGAGAGGTGGGTGAAGTGTCGTGGGAACTTTCTGTGCTACTAAAGTTATTTAAAAATTTTTTAAAAACCACATGCCTTGTTCCGGATTCAGGATCCCCCAGACGTGGACTGTTAAAACATTGGCCTTAAGTTAGGCTATTCTGAAAGCAGCAAATTCAACCTGTTGTTCCCTCTGCAATATATAGATATATTGCATACATATGCACACATATAACTATATAGTTACTAAAAATAGTGCTGTATCCATTTTTTTATAGCCTGCTTTATAGTAATCCGTTGTGAGTGATGCAAAGGCTTATCACAAATGTGTGCCAGGAACTACAGTTGAGAGGGGTCTCCCAGAACTTCTGGGCTCTTCCTTGTGCCCTGTGGAAGTTCTATGGTCTTCTCTCCATACCCCAGCATTGCCCCGGCCCCCCCCCGGATCTCAGCACCCCAGAACATAGGACAAAATCCAGGAGAAGCTGTCCTGAGGTCTTCCAGAAAGAACTCTGAACCAGAAGCCAGAGACCTGGGTTCCTGTCCTGGTGCTGGGGCTCTAGGCAAGCCACGTGCCCTCTCTGAGCCTGTTTATCTGTGCAATGTGGAGAAAATTCCTGGCTTTGCCTCTCTCCCAGGATCATAGGAGCATTCAAAGGAAGCCACCCATGGAAAGTGTGGGTGAGCACTGTACTAGCTCTGCATCTGGGCACGAGTTCAAATTCCTAGTTTGCCCTTCCTGCCTGAGCGACCTTGAGCAAGTGGTTTAACCTCCCTGGGCCTCAGTTTCCTCCCCTAAAAATAGGACTGTTGCTAGTACCAACCTCACAGCGCCTTTACTATGAGGAGTGAAGGAGCGCGTTAGCATCAATGTGTGAAGGACACCGAGCACAGTGCCTGGTACAGAGTCGTAATCAGTGGCAGATGCAGTGATTGCTACTTGGGTGTTAACCAGACACATTCAGAGTAAGCCCGGGGGCTTCCCAGCGCAACTGTGTGGTACCCCAGATGCCAGCGGTGGCATGCAGCCCTTCCTCTCCTCCTTGGAAGCAGCCCCAGTCGACACAGCCTGCAATCTCTGATGACCAGCTCCCAGATGTCCAGGGTCTCCTAGCCCAAGAACCAGCTCCTGCGGGTGCTGCAAAGCTGCCTGCCTGGGGCAGAACCTTGGCCGGCCAGAGAACAGGCCTATGGGGGGCTGTGCTGCTGAGGGTTGGGGAAGGAGCAGAGCTGGGGGAGGAGGGGGAGCGACAGGCCATCCTCAAACGTCCTTCAACCTCCCTGGAGATGTCACAGGCTTAGCAGGGGCTGCTTGACACATGTCGGATAAAATAAGAAAAAATAAATAACAATGTTTATAAGAAGATTAGAGAGAAGGCGGCAAAATTTCTCTAGGGAGCCTCCTTGGCTACATCTCGGCGTGACAGCTCCCACTGCCTTATCAGAGACATAATGAGTTGCCAGGATTTGGGGTCATTAAAAATCCTCTCTGGCTGGGCCCCCTCCCTTGCCTGTCACCTTTGATGGTGGAGTCACGGGGCCTGGTGGCAGCATGGGCCTCCTGCCCCCACCACGTTGTCTGCCCATTACTGTCCCTGTTCGCCGGGGGATGGAGGTGAGATGGTGGGGCCCAACTTGGCGGAAGTAATGCAACACGACGGCCCAATTTGTGCCCGCTGCCCCTCGGGCAGAGGACCCATCTCCCTGGTCCGGATTAGGCTCCGTTTTATCTTGGCTGCCTTCAGAGACTAAAGGGGGGGCTCTGTGTAGATGCATGTACATCCACAGCTGCAGACTGCATTGTGAGGGAGGGAGCCCCACGGGCCATCTTATCCAATGCCTTGCTTTGCACATGGGAAACTGAGGTCCCGGGAGGGGCAGAGTTCAGAGGCAGCAGTATATTGGTGGCAGAGAATGTTTTGAATCCAGTTTTCAGACTCCCAGTCCAGTGTTGGGCGTGTCTAGTGGGTTACTGCATTTTTGTAGAGGAAGCAGAGTGGAGAAGGGATGATAGGAATATACAGACAATTCAATTCAGTGAGAACAAATGTATATTGATCTCCCACAATGTGTAAGTCACTGGGAGAGACACAATGAGCTCAGAAACCAGGGAGGCACAAGGGAGGGATGGCTGCAGAAGCCAGTGTCCACAGGCCAGCATCTGTCACACCCACACCCATCCCAGACATCCTGACCCACTCTGTGAGGATCCATATCAGTGCCATGGAGAAAGCGCTCTTGCCTTTAATCACCTCCCTCTTTGTCAAGAAGCTTATCTCCAAGGAGCTCAAAGCACTTGTAGTGTATTGATTTTCTCAACCACTCACTGACCTCATTTCCCCTGAGAGACGGGGAGCTTGGAAGATGGAGGATTAGCCTTGTGTATCAATTCAGGAAACTGAGGCTGGGAGCAGCCCACAGTGCAGTCTACTCATGGTGCCACTGGCCCATGTGGTCGCTTTGTGCTCTGGGCAGATACAGCCCCATGTTGGAGAATGTAGCCTGGTGAGCAGAGTGAGGCTGGATCCCAGCCCCATTATCACCCCTTCGACCGGGCACTTTTGTGCAGTAAACAACCTGCCCAGCTGTATGTGGCAGCCCTGCTATCATTTCTAACTGCCTAGGATGGTCCTGAGGTCTCTCTCAGCTAGACCTCTGGCAAAATGGTAAAGCCAGGAAGGTCCTCCCTGTTCTGGGGAATGCACCTAGCCTCTTCAAGCATTAGTTTTCTCACCTGTAAGCAAGGAGTGATAAGAGCCTGTGAAGAAGTTGGATTGATTTAATGAAACACTAGATGCTGCTGTGTTTTGTAACTGTGTTCTACGTGCTGTGTAAATCTTAATTTTGTTTTTTCGTAAGGTTGCTTCTTGGAGCCGGTAACCCACACCCTCCTTCTCAAGCCCGTACCTGCTGCATCCCAGGCTGCGTCTTCCAGGTTTCTCCCCAAAGAGAATCCCAGCCCAGCCGGGGTCTCACCTGTCAGCACCCCAGGGTCACCTAGTACATAGAAGCCAGGGCTGGCAGGGTTCCTGAAGTCCCCATGTCATCCCCTACCTTGGAGCACACCAGAGGAAGGAAGAGAACAGTTCCATTTCACAGGCAGGAAAGCCAGGGCCTGTCAGGCCAGCTGTCTCCACCTCAAATCTGCCGTCCCTCCTCTCTCAGCCTTTGCTGCTACAGCTTCTCGGTTGTTTCATCTGGAAGGGATCTTAAATCACAGGGGAGCTCTAGTCCAGTCCTTCCTTCCAGGGTGGAGATAACAATAAGCGGAGCAAGGAGGGAGAGTGCCAGTCCCGCCGCAGAGCCCCGACTCCGAGCACTGCTCTTTCTGCAGCTTCAGAAGCTCCTCATGGGCAGCGGCCTGGG
>NW_006781396.1:2297696-2324037 GCF_000442215.2 Lipotes vexillifer | reverse complement strand
GCAGGAATCCGTCTGCTTGAATGTCTCCTGGTCTAAGTCCAGAGCCTCTGAGGTTCTCTGCTTACCTTAGCTCAGCCCTGAGCCACTGGGGGCCCAGGCTGTTCCCTAAGACTCAAACTTAGGCAGTAAGTTGGGGGCAGAGGGGGCACCTCAGGCTCAGAACAGGGAGTGTGGCTGGTTGCCTCCCAGTTTGGGACTGGGGTCTTTCAGCACAGCTTGCTCTATCACAGGCCCAGCTGGGATGGCCAATACAACACAGGCCCCTGGTGAGGGCATGGCTTTCACAAGACTGAATTCCAGGACTGACAGATGGAGTCTCCTCTCTGCAGCTCATGACCCCTGGGTGTCTGGTGGCCTGGGACAGCTGGCGGGTCCCTCAGCCCCGGTGCTGGACCCCACACCGGGTCTCCATCAGTCAGGAGGGGTCTTAGTGCCACACTCACCAGCAATAACAGAATAGCAGTTTGTACATAATTTACTTTGAAAAATAAGTGAGTCAACTCAAGGCTCCCCTGTAATGCTGCTTCTCTCAATTGCTTGCATCCCAATACTGAAGGAGGAGATTCTGATAATAATGATAATAAATCATAGCTAATATTTTATTTACAGGGTACTTACTGTGTGCCGGGTACTTACTGTGTGCCAGCCACTATGCTGAGTGCTCTATCTGCAGGACCTTTGCTATTTCTCTAACAACACTGAAAGACTGGGGCTACTGTTAACTCCATTCTTTAGATGGGAAAACTGAGGCTCAGAGACATTGCCCTGTCCTGTGCTTGTGCAGCTGGTATGGGTTTGAACCCACGCCTGTCTGACCTCAAGCCCTATCAGTTGCTGGATGGAGTCAAGCCCACCCCAGGAACCATCCCTGACCTGGTCCCCATGGGCAATTGCTGTACTTGGAGGGGTCCAGTGGGTCTGGATAGAAGGGAGGGCGACAGCCGAAAGCTTAGCTCACCCCACAGTTCTATGGGCAGCGTCAGAAGCCCAGGAGCCCCTCCATGGTGAAGCCCCTCTCATCCCTGCAGCCTCACCCACTGGGAACCCTCCAATACTGTCTCCTTCCTGTTTCTCCCCTCATGACATGATGAGTCATGTCCTGAACCATGAGGTTTCCGTATCTGCTGTTCGCAAGAGGCCAGTTGACAAGTTCTGTCCTCCAGTTTGGGGATCCAAAGCTCATTAGCTTCATGAAACAGCACGGCCACGTCCTAGCTGCTGCAGTCCAGTGGGGCAGGGGTACGCAGAAGGCCTGGCACTTACCACCTTTTCCTTCCCACCCCAACTAGGGCCTCCAAGCACTTTCTGCTTGCAGGGCGCACGGGGAACTGCTTGTTCTGATCTACATGGGGAAACTGAGGCTGCTCTCCGTGCAGGAGTGCCCCCTCCTCTTGGTCCCGGGGAGCCTCAGAAAGGCCCCTGGCCCCCATGCCTCTGCAGCCTGGGAAGGGGAGAGAGGAAATAGAGCTGGGAAGCATTCGCCTCTCCTCAACAAAGCAACTCATTTCTTTAGGCAAATGAGCTGGGGAGGGAAGGACATGGCTGGAGACCAGCAGTGATTAATTAGAAAGGAAATGAGTGGTCTGCAGAGAGCACAGCGGGGCTGAGGGGCAAGGGGCCAGGCAGGCGGGAACGAGCAGGAGGAGGGTGCGCTCAGGGCGGGCTTGGCAGGACAAGGAGCCCAGCCCTGAGCAAGCACTGGCTGTGCCTGCGATGGCCCCTGGGGGGAGGAGGAGAGGGCAGGCTGCCTGCCCTCCTGGAGCTTACAGCTCGGCTGAGGAGGTGAGACCAAGCTAGGGGCACAGAGGAGGGAGGTTGAAAAGAGGAGGCAGAAGGCCACACAGGGAACAAGCGTGTTTGGATGTCTGGCTCCCCCAAGGCACGAGTCAGTGCAGGAGTCCGCCTTCCAGGATGTCCCCTTGCTTCCCACCTAGGTGGGAAGCACTCAGGCTACCCACAGCTCCTCTGGGACTTTCCCTCCCCTTCACATCTAGCTTTGCCCCATTCAATGCCGTCAAACTAGTCTAACCTGTGTCCCAGTCCCTTGTGGCTAGATCTGCTGACAAATTACATTAAGAGAATAGTGTACATAGGGCACATCGGGATGAACTAAGAACCTGGGATAAATGTC
The DNA here is from genome assembly GCF_000442215.2 of Lipotes vexillifer. NCBI lineage: Eukaryota > Metazoa > Chordata > Mammalia > Artiodactyla > Lipotidae > Lipotes > Lipotes vexillifer. The sequence continues at coordinate 2,321,906 of NW_006781396.1, read as the reverse complement.
CTGTTACAACCATAGGGTTCTAGTGGGCAAGAAAATGACAGCTGCCCTCAGGCCCTGTGAGAGGTTTGACCAGAGTCTTGGGTGATGTTCTCAGCTCTGACCCCACTTGGGTTCATGTCACAAAATGCCAGAGTATAGGGATCATTGAGTTGAATGCCTCAGATGTAGTCCAAGGGCCAGAGAAGGGCTGTGACTTATCCTGAGCCACACACATTTGCGGTAGAGATGGGAATAGGTTTGGTCTCCTGATTCCTGCAGGGCTCTTCACATAATCTCTTAGACTGTCTGCTTCAGGAAACCGTGACAGCGGATGGGATTCTCAGCCCCTCTCCTCTTAGGGCCACCTACCTCCCCTGCAAGTTCTCCTTGGGGCCTTGGTTATTGCATTTGTCCAGTGAGTGTCCATCCGGGGTGCCCCTTACGGGATGCCCCTTTGACTCCAACTTAAATTTCCAACCTGCTCCCCTCCCCAGCTACAAGGGGTTTCTCCTCCAGTTCTTTTTCTTTTTTTTTGCAGTACGCGGGCCTCGCACTGTTGTGGCCTCTCCCATCGCGGAGCACAGGCTCCGGACGCGCAGGCTCAGCGGCCATGGCTCACGGGCCCAGCCGCTCCGCGGCATGTGGGATCTTCCCGGACCGGGGCACGAACCCGTGTCCCCTGCATCGACAGGCAGACTCTCAACCACTGCGCCACCAGGGAAGCCCTCTCCTCCAGTTCTTTGTGGCTCTCTGGCCCTTGCAGGGTTAAATCTGGCAGCTCCTCCCTCCCTCCCCACTAATGACACGCTTCTCTCCACGTGATGGGTTGATGGCTAAGAATAGAGTTTGCCGCTCTTGGGCTCTGCTTGGAAAAGCTGCCATGACACGAGAGTTTTCTGCATCTGCTGGGCCACCGCGCTCCAGGCCCGGGACCCTGGTGCCTCTTCCTGGGCTCCACTAGGCTGGGTGGCTGAGGGCCGGCACGCTGCTAAGCCCCTCTCTGTGGCCCAGATGGGGTGCAAGAGGAGGAGCCAAGCGGAACTCACTTCCCCAGAAAATCCTGTGACTCAGACTCTACTTCACAGACACTTCACACCCCTCTGCGTGTGCCAGGCCCATCTGATACCTTGTGCATCAGATCTTCGCCATTTCACAGCTGGACGACTAAGACAGACAGGGCAAGAGGCTTGCCTGAGGTCCCACGGCTGCTAAGTGCCAGAATTTGATCTCACAGCCTGTTCCTGTCCTGGACACAACATCCCCAGGATGACACAGGTCTCCTCTCCCCACTTCCCCTACCCAGTTGCTGTCTTCTTACTGCCTTTCTCATCCTAGCCCCAGCCTTTGCCTCCTACGATGAAGGATAGGCTTGACTGATGCCAAGAGCAGAGAAATATCGTGTGAGATGGTGATAATGACGATGGTGGTGGTGGTGTGTGTTAAAGGCAGTTAGGAGCACGGATCCTAGGGACAGGCCGCCTGGGTTTGTATCCTGGCTCCACTACTTATAGCTGTGTGACCTTGGGCAAGTTATTTTAACCACTCAGTATACTCATCTGTAAAATGGGAGCATCATAGTTTACAAGGATTAAGATTGTTATCATCCTTAAAATGAGGGCCCCATAACTCTTTATTATTGCATGCCTGGCAGGATGAAAGCACTGGATGTAAGGTCCTTGTGTGGTTGTGATGTGCAGAGAGAGGGCCTTGGCATGAGCAAAATAAGCCTCCTTCCCTGGGTTTCCTGGATACCTGGGCAGTACTAGCCTGCCGGGCACGTATGTGTGCGTGTGCCTGTAAGCACGGTTGGACAGGTAGACTCCTAGAATGAGAAGGGGCACACAACTCACATCCTATCAACTTCCTCCGCCACACCCAGTTCAGAAACCCCCTCCAGAACATCTCTCACCTGTGTTATCTTAGGCTTTGCCCGCCTACTTCCCATGACAAGACATGTGTTCCACCAAAGGCAGTCTGTCACCTTGTAAGTTCTGGCTATTAGAAGGAACTTCCCTATGCTTTCCCCTCCTCCCTTCACCTAGGAAGCCCCAAGTTAATACAGCTTTCTGGAAAGAATGGAGCGGGCTGGCTGCAGCCCCCTCCCTCTCCAGGGAACCTGTCCTGGATCACCCCAGCCCACTGAGCTGTCCCTTCCTCTGTCTGTCTCCTCCACTCACAACATTTCTGTTTATCATCAGACCTCTCATCATACGGGTCCTGTTTCCCCAACTAGACACGCCTTGGTTCTGAATGAGATGACAAAGAGAAAGTGCTTAGAACAGTGCCCAGCCCGTGATAAGTAAATGTCAGCCATCAAAACAAGAAATGCTGTCATTCTTATTATTACCATTGTCATGCTCTCCCTCACCATCACCATCTACCATGATCTCAACTATGACATAAATGAGTCAACCACACAGGGACCTTACATCCTGTTCCCTCATCCTGCCAGGCAAGCAGTAATAGAGCAAAGAGTTATGGGGCCCTCACCATGTGCCAGGTACTTTCCTAAGCATTTTAAGTGTGATAACCCCATTAATCCTTGCAACCGATAATGCTTTCTTTTTGCAGATGAGTAAACTGAGGCACCACGCTGTAAAACAGTTTACCCAAGGTGGCACAGCTATAAGGAGCAGAGCTGGGATTTAAGCCTCAACAGGCTGTCACTAGAGTCAGCGCTCCTAACTGCCTGTGTCCCCACCACCTCAAGACTCAGTGAGAAAGGTTTGACCTTTGGGGGTCCACATGTCAGCAAGACAGAGGTGCATCCTTGGGACCTGTTCTCTGATACTGAGCCTCTCAGGGCTGGACCAGGATTTCAGCTGCCATCCGCTCATCCCCCCGCCCCTACCCCTGGTAGAAGTCCCTGAAATTCAAAGTGAGCTCCTTGAACAAGGTGATTTGTTGTGCATTCCCTGTCTTCCTGGGGCAGGATGGGAGGGAGGGGAGTGCCGATGAGTGGGCACCTAGGTAAGGGAGATGTAGACGTTCCAGGAAAGCAGAAGCAGCCCAGCTCTGGAAACCTGTCCTCCCATCGTGAAGTGTCAGCACACAGAGCGCCCACAGCCATGGCTCTGTGGACCACCCATCCTCCCGGAATACACACACACACACACACACACACACACACACACACACGTGCACACGATATTAAAGTCATATTTTTGGGTGCTGGGAAGGCACAGTTGTCACTTCCTCCGCCCTAGGCAACCCACTGGCCCAGCTCCCCTTTTACTTCCCTGCCCCACCGTGAGCGCCATCCGTTTGTATTTATATAGATAAAGCGGCCTGGCTAATTAAAGTTCTCTTGCTGGAGAGTGAGGGAATTAATAAAAGAACTTGGAAGGGAGCCGACCAAAAGCTGGGCTCTGTGAGCCAGAGCCAGAATCCGCAGCAGCAAAGGACGCCGGAGGGTCCAGCCAATCCCTCTGCCTGTCCAGCAGGCAGGGCCATGGGAGCCTAACCCCACCCTCCTCCAGGGGTTGCTCTGGGACCCCAGGAATGAGGGTGCTGGCAGAAGCCGCTTCACTGTATGTTTCATGCTATGATGCTACAAAGGTGCCTTCTCTTACCCTCAGGGTATGTGGCTGCAGCACTGAGTCTTGAGGCAGTGGGGAAACAGGGGAGGGACTAGTGACTTGCTCTCTGGGCTCAAACTCTGGCTCTACCACTTACAGCTCTGCAACCTTGGACGAGTGATTTTACAGCTCTGTGCCTCAGTTTACTCATCTGTAAAACAGGAGCATCATAGGTTTTGTGAATTAACAGGGTTATCACCTGTAAATTGCTTAGAGTAGTACTTGGCACATGGTGCGGGCCCCATAACTCTTCGCTCTATTATTGCTTGCCTAGCAGAACGAGGGCACTGGATATATGGTCCCTGTCATTGTGGTGTGCAGAGAGGAGTGCTTGGCACGAGCAAAGAGGCCTCCTTCCCTAAGCTTCCCAGATATCTCGGCAGTACCAGCCTATAGGCTGCCCAGTTGGGCCTCCACCCCCAACACACTCCAGATGGGAGATTCAGGAGCCACCTCGCCTAGGATTCCCGTAGCTGAGCCCCCAGGATGGGGCTGTTTTCTCTTGCTAAGAGGCAGCTGCCCTAATCTCTGCCTGAGGCCTGAGGACTTGCCTGAGAGAGAAGTTCTGACTCAGCCCTGCAGCTGGGGCTTGGGGATGGCTGCGGCTCCTCACAATAGAGCCGGCCTGGGGCTGTTGGACTATGCCCCCCACACACACCCATCTCCCGGCCTCTTTTCCACCACTCTGGCCTCAAAGACCTCTGGTGTCCCCATTGCCCTTGGGCCGAGCTGGGAGAATAGGCCACCAACTCCTCATGGAGGTGAAGGCAGCCTGGAATTGTATCCCTCAAAACCCTTCCCTTTCCATGTTCCTAAGCCTATGTTTGCAGAAGGCAGGGAGCCTGTGGGGCTGGAGGCCTGCATGGTCCCCGCTCTGTTACCAATAGGTTGTGTGACCTGGGCCATGTCCAGTCCTGTCCACACAGGCTGGACTCGTCTGCATGCAGCTTTCTAGCTCAGTCCTCCAGGATTCAAAACATGGTCCCCAAAGAGCAAAGATGGGAGAGCCACCATCACAGGCTGGGATCTGACTGTCCAGAATTCAGCTGGTTCTGGGAGGACTCGGCTGTGTGAGGTCTTGGACTTGAACTCAGATTCCTCCTAAGGCACCCAGGGCCTCCTCAGGCTCAGAGGGAAGACTGATGGAAGCCAAGTTCCTGATGGCCTGAGCTGGCAGCTGGCCCCTTCCACCAGAGCCCAGCCCCTGGGGGGCCCACGCCTGTTCTCCAGCAGTTAGCAGGGGCCCAATCTTCCTAAGGCACCCTCCTTCTGTCCAGCAGGTCTCAGCTCAAATGTCCGCATTCTCTGACCACACGGTCAGAAGCAGCCACCCCCTGCCCGTCTCTTATGCCATTCGCATTTTTTTTTTTTTTTTTTTTTGCGGTACGCGGGCCTCTCACTGTTGTGGCCTCTCCCGTTGCGAAGCACAGGCTCCAGACGCGCAGGCCCAGCGTCCATGGCTCACGGGCCCAGCCACTCCGCGGCATGTGGGATTTTCCCGGACTGGGGCACGAACCCGCGTCCCCTGCATCGACAGGCGGACTCTCAACCACTGCGCCACCAGGGAAGCCCTGCCATTCGCTTTTTATTTTGTCTTCATGGCACTCAACTTTATCTACAACTTCTCTATTTGGTTACAAGTTTGTGGTCTGCTTCTTCCAACTAGAAAGAAAGTTCCTCGTCTTTTCAGGGCACGTCTTTAGTGCCTGGCACCCACTGAACATTTTTTAGATAAGTAAGTGACTGAGTGAGCGGAGATCTGGATGAACCCCTGAGGATATGGTCACCGATGCAGCCGGCAGGGGAGGAGAAGGTCAGCCCAGCTGGGCGGTGGTGGGGCACCTAGAGGAAACAGCTGAGCCTGTTGGAGCCAGAGGCCCTGCGACTGGAGCCTCCTGTTTGTCAGCCTGTGCAGGCAATGGTTTGGTCCCCTGAGCCCTAAACGAACACAGGAGCAGAGAGAGGGCAGCCCGAGGAGGAAGGATGAGCCAGATATAACTGAGGACAATGAGAAAGGAGGGCCACAGGAAGAAACAGAGAGAGAGAGGAAAACTCTGACAATACGCAGGACCGTCACTCATTGGCAGGATAGCCCCCATCCAGGTGTCTCTCTGGGGCTGGCTCATCCTTCCCGTTATCGCTCAGCACAGTGATGCCAGGAAAGCCCCTCCCGGCCAGCCTGGGGCCCTCCGCCCTGGAAACCTCAGGGCCGGTGGAGCTCACCATTGTGCCGGGCCGGAAGGTGAGGCCCAGAGAGGGCCAGGGACTTGCCCAGGGTTACAGAGCAGAAGTAGCCAGACCCAGGTCTCCTGGCTCCCTGAGCAAGGCTCTTCCCACGCCCCAGCCTGTTGCAGGGGTGTGCACATCAACACCTCACACCACCCCCATCACCCCTGCTCACCAGCAGCCCCAGCAGAGCCCCGCTTGGGTCTCAGATACCTATTTCTAGGCAGCACTTGCTGTCCAGGGCCTGGTGTCTGAGCACGAAAGCCTAAAAATAAAAAGACAGATTGTCCACTTCGGCTGTAATTACCACCTAAAAAGACCCAGTGGGAAGAAAGGGAGAGAGAGGAGGAATAAAGGAAAAAAATCTCAGAGCTGAGCATCCATCACGGGCAGACAGGCAGGAGGAGGGAGGGTCTACGGGTACATCAGTGGGCCTGTCAGGCCTCCTGTCCCCCAGCCCTTCCTCTCAGCTCACAGAGCCAGCCATCATCTCCAGCCCCTTCAGACAAGGTGGAGACAGGGCAGGCCCTGGGGATGGGTCCTGGATGGGTCAGCTGCCCCCAGCTCCGTAACCATCACCAAACAGCAGCCTTCTTTGGGGACTCAGTTTTCTCACAATGGTATCTTTCATTCACTTAACAAATATGGACTGAGTGCCTACTGTGTGCTGGAGATATAACTGGAAACAAGATGGGCAAACCCATCCTCATGAAATGTACATCTGTCACGTGGGGAGTAGAGTTATGCCCTTGGGAACGGGAAGCTCCTTTAGACTGGGGCCAGGACACGCCTGAGGACCTGGGCAGAGCACTCCTGGCAGAGGAAAGCCCTGAACAGGAATGAACGGGACATGTTCAGGGGACACAAGAAGGCCTCTGTGTCTGGAGCCCATGAGCAAGGGGGCGAGGGGGCCAGTTAGCAGAGGCAGGCAGTGCCCAGATCCAGGAGAGCCTAACAGGTCCCTGCAAAGAGTTTGGATTTTGTTCTAGATGCAGTGAGAAGCTAGGGAAGGATGTTAAGGATGGGGTGACATGCTCTGACTCAAGTTTTACAAAGATAATTCTGTCCACTGTCTGAATAGATGGAAGTGGAGAGACCATGAGTAGGTTATTCCAATGGTCAAGAGGGGAGATGACAATGGCCTGGCCTGGGATGAAGGCAGTGACAATGGAGGTAAGAGGATGGTTTGGGGATAAATTCAAGACATGAGCCACAGATTGGATGCAGTGGGGAGGGAGAGGGGAGGAACTGCCGATAAGATTTTGGGTGGTTAGGGGTACAAAGAGAGTTCTGTTTTGACCATGATGGGCTGAGATGCCTGCGTGGTTATCTATCCACGTGAATACACTGGGCAGGCATTATGGAACAAGTGCGGAGCCAACTGGCATGGCTAGGCTGCAGGTAGAAATGTGGAAGCCATCAGCAAGTGGTTGGTCTTTAAAACCAACCTGGGTGAGGTGATCTAGGAAGAGAGTGTGGATAGTAAAGAGAAAGAGAAGAGGGCCTTGGACTGAGGTCGGGGGCTCCGTGACCGACAGTCAGAGGTTAGGCGGTGGAGGACTCCTTGAAGGGGACTGAGAAGGCAGTGAAGTAGGTGGGGAATCGGGGTGGGGGCCAAGGGAAGAGACTATCCCAAAAGGAGAGCCTGTCCCAACTGGGCCAGATGCTGCTGAACATGGAAGAAGATGAGGACAACAGTGGGACAGCTGATTGGGTCACTCAGAATCACTGAGGATCTTGACAAGAGCCAGCGTTCTGTGGCAGCAGAGAGGAAAGAAAGGAATGGGGGCAGTGGAGATGGAGGCTGGAGATGACTGTGTGCCACGCTCTGCCATTCTGATAGCTGGACAGGGGGCGTGGCTCAGGCTGGAGAACTAGAGCCCAGCTGAATGACCCCATCATGAGAGGTGCCGGAGAGAGAGGGTAGGACTGGAGGCTACAAGGACAGGGAAGGCATCAGCTGTGAAGCACTGTGGCCATGATGGGTGGCGAGTACCATCCTTCTTGGGCTGCACCAACTGTGGAGCAGCCCAGGGCCAGAGTGGCTGGCAGGGGAGCTGAGTGTGGGCACACAGGATCCAGGCCTCCCTGCTGGGACCCTGGATCCAGAGGTCGCAGGGCTAGTGGTGGGCACAGGGCTGGTCCTCTGAGGATAGGGGCGTGCGGGATGGTGGGGGCAATCAGGAAGGACAGAGTCTAGGTGGGAGAGAGCAGGTAGTCCAGAGCCCCATGGGAGTGAGACCAGCCTGGAGCAGAGAGAGCCCCACTTCTTACCCTGCGACTGGTTGGAAATGCACGGGCCTTATTCGTCCTGAGAACCATCCCTCAGGCTTTGCTCTGTGTCTCAGGGGGACTGGCTCCTGTGGGCTGTGTCTCCCAGGCCCTGGCTCAGCGGCCTTCGGACCCGAGGGGCCAATGGGAGGCACTGGTGGAGGCTGAGGGCAGGAGGCAGGAAAGCCCAGGGTATTGCTCCCACCCTCTCTGTGACTCTAGCTCCTGCAGGACATGCCTGTGAGCCCCCAGCCTCTCCCTGTGTCCCCGCAGCCTAGGATGGCAGCAGCCTCATGCCACCTCTTATCCCTGCATTGCTGCACATCCTGTTTGGCCTCTCAGCTCCTGCATCACCTGTGAAACAGATTCCCTGCACTTAATCTGTTGTAAACACTTGAGGGCCCTTTTCTTTTCCTCGCTAGAGCCTGACTGCTACGGCAAGTGGCTTGGCTTCTCCAAGCTGTTTCTTCACCTGTAAAGTGCAGAGCTACCATGAGGAATAAATGAGGTAATGACTACAAACATGCAGCACTGGGCCTGACAATATGCAGAGCAGCGCAACTGAGAGCTGGAGGAAGCTCGATGTTCATTTACTCCATACTCACTTCTTCAGCTCCCGCTCTGGGCTATGTGGTGGGGACACTCCAAAATCCATGCCTTTCCCCTGGCTTACGGGCCTCAGTGCCTGGAGGAGCAGGCAGATGCGGAACTACCTCAGTCTGCAGGCTGGGAAGGGTGGCTAAGGTGGGCGGAGGGGACTTTCAGGTGCCCTGGCCCAGCATGATAACGCTAATGACAAGGAACAATACACACGGCCACCCTTCCCCCAGAACTCCCCCTGGACCAGCACAGGTGAAGAGCTTTACCTGCACTCCTTCTTCCAAATCTCACAGCAACTCTAGGAGTAAGTGCTATTGCATCGCACCCTTCTGTTAGAGGGGATGGGGGAATTAGGTGCTCAGGGATAGGAGACTGCCAGGCCGTGGGACTAGGAGGCAGGTGAGAAATCTGAGGGTGTGTGGGCAGGTTGCCTCAAGCACAGTAGACTCCTTTGCTCAAATGGCATCAAAGCAAGGTGGGAATCGTGGCCTGCAGGGTGCCAGGTGTGGCCTGCCCTGGACAACCACAGGGTGCTGTTACAACCTGCCCAGAGGGGGGTGGGGAGGGGGCTTTGGGGGAATGAGGTGGGACCACCCCACAGCAGGCAAGGTGAACCAGCTCCAGCAGAGGAAGGTGGCAGAGCCACATGGTGACTGGGGAGCTCCAGCACCTGCCCCTTGGTCTTAGGGGTCAGACAGCAGGAAGGCATGTCGAGTCACGTGGGGCCAACCCAGCAGGGTGCCCCAACCCCTCATCCCACTGCTGGCTCCTAAACAGGCCCATGGTTGCCAGAGCCACTGCAGAGGAGCCACCGAGGCCTGCCCAGGGCCTGACCCTGCGCTGACAAATTCTGGAAACTCCACAACCTTGGAGGGCAGTCAAATACCAATAAAAACAACAACTCCCTCTTTGAGCCCCAGGGCATTTGAGATATTATCTTTGTGGTTTTCTAGTCTTGATTTTCATTAAAAATAAACAGTGTTCAATGAAAGCATTCAATGCAAGTGTGGCCTCTCTCTGGGCCTCAATTTCCTCATCTATAAAACGGGCCTATTAATTCTGTCCTGCCTTCTCCCTAGGGCTGCTAAAAGGGTCAGATGAGAAGAGATGTAGGAAGGTAGAATGTGAGTGAAAGTGTGGGGCACGGGTGCACTTGACTCTGTTCTCAGGGACACGCCTTATTCATCTATGTGCTTTTCCCTCCTCAGCTCCACAGAACCACAGACTATCAGGAGAATGCAAGTCACTCAGCTTTCCTCTGGCTTGGTTTCCCCTTCTGTGTACTGGAGAGAGTGCCCATCTCTATTTCCCCAGATGCAGGCAGCACTCAATGATGGGTGCAGAGGAAGAAGAGGAGATTGGTAAGGGGTTGGTGGGTCCCCTCTATGTTAAGAGCATGAGTGGCTCCTTCTGGAGTTGGGCAAGGCGGCGGGGCTGGGGGCTGGGCTCCTAGAGGGAGAGGTGCTCTTGCTGTAACCCCAACCCAACTGCGGCAAGATGGCAAACCCTCCACACCCTCCCCACCTCCCTAGCCAGGCAGCCCCCTTCCAGTGGGTACAGCTGAGGACAAGGCAGGGCCCTCTCTCTGAACTGGTGCCCCTGTCCCCAAACCCCCACTGCTCCACCTGGGGATGGATGGGCTGGGCACACGGTGTCAGCAGGGGATGTTCTTAGAACCACTGACATCTATCAGCCCAGGCTCAGGCCCACTCTTGTGCAGATATGCTCCTCTGGGCTGTCCCCTTCCTGGGCCTGCTCCCCAGCAGTGCCAGCCCTGCCTGTGTCACACAGTAGCCCTTCCCTGGACAGCCATGAGGCTCTGAGAGCCCCAAGTGCCCTCAGAGGTTATTGAGCGCCCCCCCGCCCCCCACCGCCCTGGCATGTCTAGAGGAGAACCCCAGGCTCAGAAAGTTTGCTATAAGGCTGGTCTGGGTTTTCCACTGGGGTTTTCCCCTGCTCTTTTCCTGCTGCCTCTGCAAGTCCAGCCCTGGGTCACCTTCCGGCAGCCACAGCTGCTGTTGTTTAGACCAGTATTCCTGACGTCACTCGCCGAATAAATGGGTAATGATGAAAGCAAAGGGGACCACCACACCATTTCCAGCACACCTTTGAGCTAAGTACCCTCTACATTCTTTGCACAGGATGTCTCATTTATCCCTCATGATGCTCCATGAACTGGTCCTATTATTATCCCCGTTCTATAGATGCGGAAATCAAGGCTCTGGGAGGTTACATAACTTGGCAGACACCACGCAGTTAGTGATGCAACCAGCATTCCAGACCACATCTGCTGGACGTCATGACCACCACCCCATGTGTCCAAGGCACTGGGGAGCCTGGGCTGGGGGTCACAGCTGCCGCTGGGTCCTCATCTTCTTCCTCAATAACCACTTAAAAGCTCCTGCTCTGTGCCAGGCCTAACACCAAATCCTGGAGATACAATGATGAATAAAACCCAGTCCCAAGTCTCATGGGGCATAAGAGTCCCAGGGGTGAGGCCAGAGAGGCAGGGTTTTGGATAAAGAACCATGTGGTTAACCATTAACACATCACTTTGTCTTTCCTTCCCCTCCCCCATCTGTGAAATGGGCCTCAGAGCCTTCAGCTAATGAGCTAATGGCTGGGACCGCTCTGGGAAGCACGTTAAGTGCTCTATGTCTATGGCCCCATTAAGGCCATTATCTGCTGGCTGGGTGTCAATGACCTTAGACAGGCACCCCACCTCCAGGGGCTGTGTGGAGAGGGGCACTCCCCTTTTAAAGTGGCTCTCACCTTGGGGCACACCTCCCTGATGTGTCTCAGGTAAACCTCCCCCAGCCCCAGGCCCAGCCCCAGTGAGCCACCAAGGGAGCGTATTGTGTGTCTCTGCTCAGGCCACCATCCTGGCGTTTCACTAATGCCCTCTAACGGGCCCATTTAGCAGCCCTGTCTGGCTGTCACTGCAGCAGTTAATTGCTACTCCTCCTCCAGCCCTACTCGGCCTCTGCAATCAGCCAACTGCCACAGCGACTCTGTCATTCCACCCAGCACAGCTCCCAGGTACTCAGCCAGTGACAAGCTTCTCCAAGCCCCCAGCTCCCAGGTTCTGGCTGTTATTTCCAGGGGCCCCTGAGGCGCCCTACAGGGAGCAAGCTCAAGGAGTAGGAAGGAAAGCAAAAGGGGGAACTGAGGCAATAGGCACAAGGCACCTGGGCAGGCAGGGGTGCGGGCAGGAGCCTCAGTGACCCTGCAGAGGGGTGAAGCTCAGTCTCTGTCCTACTGCAAGGTCTCCCCAGCGTGGACTCTGGGACAAAGATCTGAGTGCAAGTGGTTTGTTTAAGTTACAGCTCCAGAAAACACCATCTGAAAGGACAGAGGGGAGGCAGGAAGGGGTGGGAGAGCCCCGTGAAAGAGCGGGTGGAGGGGCAGGTCACTGCTCACACAACTGGAGCCGCCTCGCAGGGTCCCTCTGAGAGATGGTGTGGAATGGACCTGGAATTTTCCCACAGGGGAGCGAGGGAGCCTGCATGTTTATCCCAGGGCCGCTCTTGAGGTGTGGAGGCTCCCACACTCCTGGCTGCTCTGGGCACAGGGGAGGCAGAGCTCTGTCAACGGCATGTGTGGCCCTGAATGCCGGGACCTCCAGGGAAGCCTGGCGGGCAGGCCTGGGCAGTTCTGCTACTGGGGTGGTCTCTGGGCTTGCAGAAAACAACAGTGAACTAAGGCCACCGGCCCTGCTCTCCAGCTGCAACAAAAGAATCCTAGCTCCCAAATCCAGGGAGACGTTGGCACCACCCAGCACCGGGCTCCTCTCGTCCCTGTTCTTTCTTCAGGCTGACCCCTCTGCTGGACACGTCCTCCCCGTGCCTCTCCCCTGGGGAATTTATGGCGGCCCTGGGCTCAGTTGCACCCTGCGTCCTCATGGGGCCAGTGAGAAGAGTCAGTGGACCCTCTGGAGCCAGAGGGGCTAAGGTTCCATCTGGTGGGGGAGGCGGATGGAACTGCCTCCCACCCTGGTTAGGACAATCCCACCTGCATTAAGAACAACATCCCTGGGACTTCCTTCATGGTCCAGTGGTTAAGACTCTGTGCTTCCACTGCAGGGTGCATGGGCTCCATCCCTGGTCGGGGAACTAAGGTCTCGCATGCCACGTGGCTTGGCCAAAAAAAGAAAAGTCCTGCTCCCAGGGGCCCCTGAGGCGCCCTACAGGGAGCAAGCTCAAGGAGTAGGAAGGAAAGCAAAAGGGGGAACTGAGGCAATAGGCACAAGGCACCTGGGCAGGCAGGGGTGCGGGCAGGAGCCTCAGTGACCCTGCAGAGGGGTGAAGCTCAGTCTCTGTCCTACTGCAAGGTCTCCCCAGCGTGGACTCTGGGACAAAGATCTGAGTGCAAGTGGTTTGTTTAAGTTACAGCTCCAGAAAACACCATCTGAAAGGACAGAGGGGAGGCAGGAAGGGGTGGGAGAGCCCCGTGAAAGAGCGGGTGGAGGGGCAGGTCACTGCTCACACAACTGGAGCCGCCTCGCAGGGTCCCTCTGAGAGATGGTGTGGAATGGACCTGGAATTTTCCCACAGGGGAGCGAGGGAGCCTGCATGTTTATCCCAGGGCCGCTCTTGAGGTGTGGAGGCTCCCACACTCCTGGCTGCTCTGGGCACAGGGGAGGCAGAGCTCTGTCAACGGCATGTGTGGCCCTGAATGCCGGGACCTCCAGGGAAGCCTGGCGGGCAGGCCTGGGCAGTTCTGCTACTGGGGTGGTCTCTGGGCTTGCAGAAAACAACAGTGAACTAAGGCCACCGGCCCTGCTCTCCAGCTGCAACAAAAGAATCCTAGCTCCCAAATCCAGGGAGACGTTGGCACCACCCAGCACCGGGCTCCTCTCGTCCCTGTTCTTTCTTCAGGCTGACCCCTCTGCTGGACACGTCCTCCCCGTGCCTCTCCCCTGGGGAATTTATGGCGGCCCTGGGCTCAGTTGCACCCTGCGTCCTCATGGGGCCAGTGAGAAGAGTCAGTGGACCCTCTGGAGCCAGAGGGGCTAAGGTTCCATCTGGTGGGGGAGGCGGATGGAACTGCCTCCCACCCTGGTTAGGACAATCCCACCTGCATTAAGAACAACATCCCTGGGACTTCCTTCATGGTCCAGTGGTTAAGACTCTGTGCTTCCACTGCAGGGTGCATGGGCTCCATCCCTGGTCGGGGAACTAAGGTCTCGCATGCCACGTGGCTTGGCCAAAAAAAGAAAAGTCCTGCTCCTCACTCGAGCCCTGGCTGGGGGGTCAGCAGGGTTTTTGCCTGACTGCATGGATGCCCAAGATTTCTCAGCCTCCTTCTATCTGCTCACCCCAAGATTCTTCTCAAGATTCCAGGCCAAACTTTCTCCTCTTCTCTCTCTCGCTTGCCCTCCTCTTTGGCGAAGCCCTCTACTACCGGCTTCACTATCCATCGTTAGGCTGATGCCTTCTAAGTCTCCATCTGCAGCTCCGGCCTCTCTCTCTTCAGCTTCAGACCCCATATACTGGGTGGCAGGCAGACATCTCTGTCTGGAGGTCCCTCAGGGACTGAAATGCCACCAGTCCCAAAGTGACCACAGCTTCTCCTTTTCTGAAGTACACTAACTGCATGCACCACCAATCTGGTACCCAAAGCAGAGTCTTAGGGGTCACCCATGACTTTCCCTCCTGCTCCCCAGCCAAACAAGCATGAAGCGCATATATCACTTACTAAATGTCTGTCCTCACTTGTCACCTCCCCGACCATACCCCTAGTGCAGGTCCTTGTCATCTTCACTTAACGAATGCCATCCAGCTCCGGCTTTTCCGCTGTTCCCTCTCTCTTTCAACCCATGCAGCACATGAGAGCTAAAGAGATCTTTCCAAAACATCATCCCAGTTATGTCCCCTTCTTATTCAATGACATCCTAACCACTGAAGATGAAGTTCAAGCTCTTTGCTATGGCCTATAAGTCACTGTAACTTCCTTCTCATCACCTCCTGCTTCTAATTCAAGGCTTCAACCATACAGGGCACCTTTTCTTTTCTCTGAAAGGGCTGTGCGTCCTCTCACCTATGGACGTTTGCACATGCTGTTTCCTTTCCTTTGAATGCCTGGGCATCAGGGCTTCCTAACAACCCCAGATTCTAATCTATAGACTTGAGTACACAAATATATGTGGAACAGACATTAAGAAATGGTTATATAATGAATGATTGTATGTTGAATGAGAGTGTGAAAGAGGTAGCCTATCTAGTAGTTAAGAACACAAGCTCTAGAATCAGACAGACAGTGCTTCCCACCGGACAGATCCTGGCCTCTACCTTACCAGCTTGGACAAGTTGACCTCTCAGAGTCTCCATTGCATCATATAAGATGAGCCAGATAACGTTCACCTTTTGGGGTGCTTGTGATTAAACGAGGTCATCCATGTCCTCTGGCATCCTGTCAGCACACAGTAGGACCTAGTTAATGGCAGCCGTGATGAGCATCACCTTCCTGGCCCAGGCCACCTGCCTGGCCAGCCAGGGAAACACTACTACTGGCTGTTGGCCTCCCATCTCCTCTCAGCCTAGCAGACTCCTTCCATCCCACCCGGGTGGATCTGACTGTCATATGGCCTAACCACGAGGATGGCAGAACTGTCCTGGGTGCCTCACACAGAGGGGCAGCAGGGGCCCTGGGGAGGGCAGGCGGAGCAAGGAGAGGCTCTGCTTGCCGCCACAGGCTGCGCACATTCACAAGGGCAGGTGATGCAACGCAGGGAATGAATGCAGGGTCTCTCCCTGTGTTGTGCTGATTTGTCTGATAGTGACAGCCTGGGGCTGGGGCCGATGCGTCCTGACAACCCCTTCACTCCTGGGATCCTGGGAGCAAGGTTTTGAGCACGTGAGAGCTCACCAGCTCCCAAAGGCTCCCCCAGCCCGCACCAAGGAGGAAGGTGGCTTGAGTGTTGACTGAGAGGGGACCTTCTGGGATGGGCCAGGCTCTGCTGCTCCCCCGCACCCTCCACCTGCATTTACCTGGGATGGCTGCTGTGCCAGGCCAGCCCTCAGGCTCAAGACTGGCCTCTGAACAAGCCTGAAGAGCCTTGTGATCATCTGCTCCACCCCCCACATGCTGCAGCCCCAGAGGGACAAAAGATTAGCCTCGGTCATCCAGCAAGGTCAAGGCTAGCCCAGGACTTCAGACTCCTCAGGCCAGGGAGACGGTCAGCCATCCAGGGGCAGCCTGGGCACCCCAGGCCAACCTTACCCCAAGGATCCCCTGAGCCCATCTGCTTTCCATTGCTCCATGTGCTGGTGACATCAGGCCAGGTTCACCCAACTTGAAGAATCCATGGGGCAGGACCAGGTTTCAACCAGCCCAGGTCCTAACAAAGCAGACACAGCTCCTAACACTCGCCCCTGCCCCCGCCCCCCGCACCCGCCATCCCAAGTCAGACCTCCCTAACACCCTCTCCTCACTGACAGCCGAGGCAGGGCTCTGCCCCAGAGCCACATCTTCAGGTCTTACTGGATAGAGCCTGACAAGGGCCCCAGGGAAGCCACCATCCAGGTGTCTGGGCTGTGTCATGTGGCCACAAGAGCCCACTCTGCTCCCAGCCCTGGCCTGAGCAGAAGTGGCCTCCTTCATGTGCCCTGGCCCCTCCTCTTGCTCTCCACCCCCACTTCCTCATATCCCTCTGAGGCAGATCTTGTCTCTTTATGCATCAATTATTAATTTGCTCCAGCTACATTAAGCCTGGGTCGGTCTGTTGGCTCCTTTGTCATTCTCCCTGGGGTGGAGGTAGGTTGAGGGAAGCAGCGGGTGGGGCTAGAGGAAGCTAGATTAGACAGTCCCGGAGGAGTCAGGACTCCTTCTGCCCTGCAGACATCTCAAGGGCACAGAGCCTGACTTAGAGGACCCTTCAAGATCATCAGATCTAACAGGAGGGGAAATTGAGGTCCAGGGAGGGGAATGTACTTGCCAAGGACACAGGGTGGTCTGTGCTCAGCTGATCCCAGGATACTTGATCATAAGTCTGCTATGTGGCTCTGACACTATCTTCTCTTTATGGCGTCCTCTGTTCTCTGCTCTATCTGACCCATATACACCCAGGGGATGCCCTACGAGTCACAAGAGGTCAGGTGGGGTTTCCAAAGTCCCAAGCAAGTGATGCACAAAGCAGGGATTGCCCAAGAAACAGCTCATCCACCAGACCAGTGTTTCCCAGTTCTGTTCCTGTTAATACAAACATGTTTTAGCAGTTCCTTCCCCCCAAACACCCCTGGGCAATAGGTTAGGAAACATTTCAAACCATATAACCCTTTTCACAGAGCCACACATGCCTCAGGGTATATAAAGCCTGGAGCCTTTACAGAGAAGGTCTGCAGGGCAGAAACCTGTGCAGCTGTGACTGACCTAGGGTGCCCCAAATTATTTGATGGCAGACTAGTCTAGACTCACTGTGTCCTGCAGACCCTAGGCCTCACTGGGTTTTGGGGAACCTGTGCAGGGGCAAGTTGAGATCCCCACCTCCCCCCATACACACACACACGCACACACGTGCATCTGGTAAGAGGCAAGGTGAAAGGGATGCCTGGGTAATGACCCAAAGGGGAGAGAAGCTGGAAGCTTGGGGCTGGACTCCCTGGAGATACCTTTCCTGGCTTGAGTTAGTCATTCAGCTCAACAGGCAGAGTGATGGGGTGAAAGAATTCTGGGGTTTCTGGACCTCACAAACCTGGTTTCAAATCCATTTGCTTTACCAACTATAATAATCTCAAGAAATACAGGTTTCCCCCGCTATCAGAAAGTAGAGCGGTCCTATGAAAACTTTCTTAAGGTGAACCAGCAGAAAGCGAAAAAGCAACTCCCTTAGGACACCTCTCACTAACAGATGCACAAAATAAATGAAGAGAAAGCACAGATGCTCACACTCACAGTTCAGAGCTCTGGGGCTTGATGCTGAGATGCTGAGTGTTGTCCCCAGGAAGGAGCTTGGCAGGGCCACTCTCTCTGCTCGGGGTGCGCTGCCTCCATAACGGCATTGGCAAAAGCAAACACTATTTTCGCTTTCCACCTTTTCCCCATAAAACAAAAATCCTCTTTGGACTTCTTTTGGTTAACAAAAACAGGTATTAATGTAGGTCCTTTGTAAAAGCAAAGTGGTGTAAAGCAAACTTTTGAAAAGCAGGGGATACCTGCAGTTAGCATGCATTGAATCTTTCTAAATGCCCCTCCCACACATTGTCTTACATTATCCTGTTTTTTTGTTTTTTGTTTTTTCCCCCACTTGGAGAAAACTGAGACTCAGCAAGACCTAGTCACTTGCCCAATGTCACACACATTGTTGGAACCTCAGTGGCCTGGCTCCAAACTCCACGCTGTTCCAATGTCACACACATTATTGGAACCTCAGTGGCCTGGCTCCAAACTCCACACTGTTAACCATTATGCTGTGCTGCCTCTAGAAACAAATAATACATCTCTCTGGGCCTCAACTTCCCCAGCTTTCAGTGGGGTAATACAGATGCTTCTTTCTTAGCTCTGTTAGGAAGAAAGTTCTCCCACACAGTGCCTGGTACATAGTAGGAGGCCAACAAATGGTAGATTTCTTTTATCCTTCTTTTGCATCTTGCCCTTAAAAATATGACGAAGTCTTTTCCCCTGTCTTCTCCAACAAAATGGACTGAGCTTCTTAGGGCCACTGTCAGGGCCACTAGGTTGTGTGAAAGGAGAGGCCAGGGAGAGGGTGTCAATCTACTCCCAGGTCTGCAGGCCAACCTCCTGCTGCAGCCAAGGGCCCAGCTCTAAAACACATTTATAATGTCCCTTTCTCCTCCCCATATACGAAACCAAATTTTGAAATGAGAGGGGTCAGATGGCATAAATATTGTTGAAATCCACAGCACATAATGGTTTATAAATTGTGACTCATAATTCAACTGGTGCCTGAGTCGCCGGCTCTCTCCCTGCCACCAGCTCTCCAGCCCCGCAGCCTGCAAGAGTCCCTCGTGAAGTAATAAACTGGGAATAAGAGACGCCGTGCTAACTAAATTTCACTTGTCAGCTTTAAGCTTTCATGCTGCGTGTTAAGTTCGCACAAATATCACAAAGTGTATATATATATGTGTGTTTATATACACACATATATTCATACACATATTTGTATATATAAATAAACTATCCTGCTGTTACACAATTCCCTCAGGACAGAAAAACCTTTTCTGGCAAGAGTCTTGTTTTTCCAGCCTTACTGAGGCTTTGGCAGGTTAAGACCCCTTTCTTCACTCCCCAACAGCCCTCTCCCCAGATTCAGGAACTTCTTGTAGTTTAGTCTAAGAGTCCTCGTGGGGAGGGAGATTTCATGGGTCATCCAGCCCCACCCTTTGTTTCCAGGCACCAAAATTTAGTTGACAGGTCAGAAACAGAAATGAAGACCTCACTGAGCCAGGATGCCTGGGAAGTGACAATGGAGAGCCCTATAGCTCAGGGGCCCTGCTAGCCCCTGTCTTGGAGAAATCTGAGACTCGGTCCTGTACTGGTGTGACTTGGCCCCTTGTGAGTGGGCCCTCGTGCAGATTCTGAGGGCAGGTCAGCTGTTCCCGAATCAGGTATTTTGGCTTTCCCTTTGCACTTAGTTACAAAACCAGGGGTTCTCAAATTCTTTGACGCAGTGAACTGTGTGTATATATGTGCGTAGGGCTTTGGGGAGGTGAGTGGTGAGGAACCTAGACTTTTTTCACCCACCAGTTTTGTGACCGCCCAGCTCTAAAACACATTTATAATGTCCCTTTCTCCTCCCCATATACGAAACCAAATTTTGAAATGAGAGGGGTCAGATGGCATAAATATTGTTGAAATCCACAGCACATAATGGTTTATAAATTGTGACTCATAATTCAACTGGTGCCTGAGTCGCCGGCTCTCTCCCTGCCACCAGCTCTCCAGCCCCGCAGCCTGCAAGAGTCCCTCGTGAAGTAATAAACTGGGAATAAGAGACGCCGTGCTAACTAAATTTCACTTGTCAGCTTTAAGCTTTCATGCTGCGTGTTAAGTTCGCACAAATATCACAAAGTGTATATATATATGTGTGTTTATATACACACATATATTCATACACATATTTGTATATATAAATAAACTATCCTGCTGTTACACAATTCCCTCAGGACAGAAAAACCTTTTCTGGCAAGAGTCTTGTTTTTCCAGCCTTACTGAGGCTTTGGCAGGTTAAGACCCCTTTCTTCACTCCCCAACAGCCCTCTCCCCAGATTCAGGAACTTCTTGTAGTTTAGTCTAAGAGTCCTCGTGGGGAGGGAGATTTCATGGGTCATCCAGCCCCACCCTTTGTTTCCAGGCACCAAAATTTAGTTGACAGGTCAGAAACAGAAATGAAGACCTCACTGAGCCAGGATGCCTGGGAAGTGACAATGGAGAGCCCTATAGCTCAGGGGCCCTGCTAGCCCCTGTCTTGGAGAAATCTGAGACTCGGTCCTGTACTGGTGTGACTTGGCCCCTTGTGAGTGGGCCCTCGTGCAGATTCTGAGGGCAGGTCAGCTGTTCCCGAATCAGGTATTTTGGCTTTCCCTTTGCACTTAGTTACAAAACCAGGGGTTCTCAAATTCTTTGACGCAGTGAACTGTGTGTATATATGTGCGTAGGGCTTTGGGGAGGTGAGTGGTGAGGAACCTAGACTTTTTTCACCCACCAGTTTTGTGACCTTAGGAAAGTGTTTTAACTTCTTTGAGCCTCCTCCATGTGTAAAGAGAGGGCAATAAGAGGGCTGGAGGGTGGCTGTGTGGGTTTAATGCGGAGGTGCCAAGCACACTGACCCACCCTGACAGAGGGAGAGAGCCAGTGCCATGGGCTCTAGCATCTAGAGGCAAGGGAGGCTGCCTGTGGGGGGAGGCACCAGTCCCAACCTGGCCCATTAATCCTGCCAACAGGAGGAACAGCCTTGCCTGGGCAGCGGGGGGGAACAAGTGTGCATTCATTCTAGGTAATGAAAAGTGTCAGCAGTAAGTGAGGAAGTTCCTAATTACCCAGACGTCCCTGGGAGGATTTGTGAGGCCACAGGCAGAAGCTGAGGCCCTGGGGCTGAGGGGAAGGCAGGGAGAGTATGGCAGGCTGGGTTTGCGGGCCAGGGGCCCCCTGTTGCATGGAGCAGGCTCTGACCCCTGCAGACAGAGGCCAGCCCCAGGGGAAGAGCCACGAGCCACAAGCCAGTGGTCCAGGGCTGCAGCTGGCGGCCTGAGGTGCATCCTCCGAAAAATAGGGAAAGGCCTCTATGAACAAGCTGGCCCTAAATATCACCTTTTCTTTTCTGACACTAGTTTCCCTACCTGTCAGTGGCCATAATGATGACGACTACCTGGTCAATTTGAGGGGTCGGGGCCAGGGCCCAAAGAGACATGGACTAGAAATGTACTCACCAGAAAACAAAGGGCTCACACCCCTGGGACAGGTGAGTGGCAGCTGGCCCAGGCAGCCCACCTGAGTGACTCAACTCAAACTCAATATATAACTCTGCAATTGCCAGGAGGACTTCGTTTTTCCCAGGAGGGCTTTGGAATCCTCAGGATCATAACTGAAGTCCCCACTGAACCTCCTGCAGAGCCATGCTGGGGCCACCAATGTCCTGTTTCTGACTGTGGTTTTGACTAGTGTGTCCCCAAAGGGCCTCTGTAGGGAATGGGGCAGGGAGAGATACTGGAAAGCCTTCTGTGTGAGAGTTCACTTGAAAACACTTAGCAGTGAGGCCATTTTAAGACATTATTATCAAATGACATTTTCTATTATGATGATCATTTTCATTTGTCCCCATTTGCCAGGTGAGAAGACTGAAGCACAGAGAGGTCGCTGATTCACCCAAGGTCACACAGCAGTGCCCATGTCTCTGACTCTCCTTCTGAACCCTATGGCCTCACCTTCTAGATCTACCATCGGTGCCTTCTCTGTTCTCTCCTATGTTTGTCAAAGAAGGCTAACTGACGCGCCCCTCTCCCATTTTATGGACAGGGAGACTGAGGCACAGAGCAGGACTCTGTTAGGCGAGACCTGGGCTGAAGTGGGGCATGATTCTCTGCAGTCACCCCTCTTCTGTGCACCTATGCCCACTGATCTCCCATCCAGTTCCGTGCCCTGCTCTCCCCCACTCAGATGGGGTGGTCCAGAAGACCCAGTGCAGAGAAAGAGCGATGACAAACGACTGCTGGGGAGAGATAATCCACTATTAAAACATGCCTGCTATTCTAATTATAAAGGAGACCAAATTGGGTTTAAATTGGAATTAATTGGATGCTCCCTTATCCACGCCATCTATCTTGCACTCACCAGCCCTTCTGGACCAGCAGGATGGAAGAAAGCAGAATCTCATCTTCTCCGCCACTGAACACACATCTCTGAAGGCAACCTGCGCCCAGCCCCCAGCCCCTAATCCCTTTAAACGTTTCAAGGAGCACAGACAATGGGAGCTGGGGTGCCTGTAGCCCTCTTCTGCCTACCTCGCCAGAGGGTAATGAAAAGGGATTAGGTGACTCTGGGAAGCGGTGGGAGGGGGGATCACACCCCAAAGGACCAAGCCTAAAGGAAGCAGGTGGAAGCGGGGCCAGCTCTGAAATGCATGCTGGAGTGTTGTAGTGGGCTGGGAGATGACAGATCTGTACACAAAGCAAGACCAGCTTGGGAGGCAGCTGGGGAGGGGGGCTTTGCTGAGGGTTCCTCAAGCTGGACGGCCTTGATGGGGAGGAAAATAAGGTCATCTAGCAAGCAGAATACGGGTCCAAGGCCAACTCTGCTGAGCCTACAGTAAATCGTTAGCTTCTTGTAAGGGAAAGTTGAGGCACGCCCCATTCAGAAACCATTGTTACCCTGTGATCCTTTGGCAATCTCCTGTTTCTGCATTATTGCAGAATTCCCTTCTTCAGCTTGGCTGGGCACTCAAGGCTTTTGCCATACACCATTGGTCAGTCAAAACACTTGCTGCTCTCCTAGGGTCTCAAACTGGTAGCCCATGGGCCTCATTTCTTTTGGCTTGCCCATGTTTTGATTTGTTTTGTTTTTGTCTTGAATGCCCTTGGCTGTTTGGGGTACTCTTTCCATTTATCCATCCCTACTTTTCCTAATTTCATCTTGAACCTTTACTCATTTACATCACCTACCTGGCTCTGTCAGTCATGAGTGTGCAATCCCCGCATGCTCATCCAAACCATATGTTGTAGCTGATTTGGCCTCTCCACTGGCCCTAGACCCCATCTCAGCCTCCTCACTCCTCACACCTTTGCTATACTACACCTCCCCCAAAACACACTCCCTCAAATCCCACTGGTCCTTTAAGGTCCATTTCTAGGAGGCCATCATCTCTGGCCTTGGGACCTCAGTGTCTTTGTTTCTCTCAAGCCCCACCCACAATGTTCCTGGGGCACTACCCCTGGGCTTCCCTGGAGTCACTCCCTTCCTGGGGTCATCTTATTTACTTGGGTTTCTAAAACACATCCTGGGAAGGACTTACTCTTTACCTCAAAAAAGCAAGTTGCCAGAATGGGAACATAGTACAAGCTGAGAGATTGCCTGGTATCCCGCTGTTAGAGGTGTGCAGAGCCATGGACAGGGCACAGAGAGCAATGTGGGAAGGGAGCTGCCCCAGGATGATCTCATGTTCTCGGGGCAGCAAACTTCTGCCATGAGCACTACCCTCTGCCCCCTCTTAAACATTTCCCATCTTAGCACTCGCCTGTTTCAGTATTCCACACTGCTGGCCAGCCCACTTCCTGGTCGATGTGACCTTCAAGCCACCCACCCACACACACACACACACACACACACACACACAAACACACTCATATACATACATTCACATATACAGAGACCCCCAAACACAGGTATACAGACCATTGTACCCCTATCCATCACATCTAGAATTCTGCCCTCTCCACAAATACCCCATATTTAGAATTCTGTTCCCAATACATGTACCCAGAAAGCTCCCCTCTACCCACACCTAAAATTCTGATCCCATGTCTAGGACATTCCATTCTTCCTTATGCAACAGGAACCTCTGCCCCACCTCACTAACTCTCCATTGCTTTGGAAAGCGTTCCCTTTCCTCACTCCTGGAGTGCTGCACCCTACATCTGTAACATCTCCCTCTCCCTTCATTATACGCACATCTGGTCCCTACATCCACCCAGAGTTCCCATCTCAAATCCCAAACCCAGAACATGAGAGGAATACTACCCTCCCACACAGACATATGATAGGAGTCTGGAGAATTCTGAGGTCCCACTATCTTCCTGCCTTCCACCCTTAGCAGTGTCTTTCCTTCCCCTGCCCTAGGGGAAAAGTGCTTTCAGGCTCATAGTTTTATAGTTTTATAGTCTGAGTGAATGAGACACACCTGAAGGGAGATATCAGGATTCACTTCCAATTGGGGGTGGGGCGGGGGGGTATTTTCTTCTCCTTTGTGTATGAGGTAAATATTTTCTTAGTTTCCTAATTCTGAGCTTGGTTCATGGAATATTTTAGGCAGGCTGAGGTTTGGGCAGATGCTCAGAGATCTTAGCTCCTGGCTGCCAGGAGAAGGAGAGGTGGGGGGACCAGAGCA